>NW_020229284.1:17500-382670 GCF_003227725.1 Camponotus floridanus
TTCGTCGGAGATAAAGAAACGACGACACACGAGAAAATATGCGAAAACTATTACGAGAGGAACGACGACGACGACGCGCGACACTCGAATCGTCGCTCTCTACGAGTGATCTCGTAGTTTGCGAAACAAATGCAAAAAGAAAGCGGCGCCAGCAAGCATCATTCTGCGTCCGTCTTTCTAGCGCGTCGTTGTTTCTTCCGATCGCGTCGTCGCTCCGCGACTCTCTATCTCTCTCGGTGCGTCAGCGCGCGCGCGATACCGCGCCTTTTACACACGCGCGAGGCTGCTTTCGCCTCCTGTCTCTCGCGGCGCGAGATACTCCTTACGGTAAAAGTATATTGGAGAAGGGAAACCGGCGCGCGCACAGTCGTCGTCCAGCGGTACGCGGAGGGAGAGAAATTGCGAGAGAAGTCCACCCTTAAAGCGGATGGAATCGCGAGCCGACCGCGTGTCCGAGTCCACGAAATTTTCGAACGAAGATTGTGACCGGCACGCGTCCGTCGTGTACTAGTCGAATCGATTCCATACCGCGCCCGTTATATATACACACGCCGTGCGCGTGTTATATTATAATCGTGGAAATTAAGAGGGACGGAAAACGATATAATAACTCTCTTCTCTCTCGCGTCCCCGCGAGAACCAACACACTAGATTGTGCCGCGCAATATCGATGGTGTGTGCGGTTTAGCGTTAATATAAAATGTGGTATATAACAATTAATAATTAAAAAAGTATCACTACTTTAGCTAGCAAAATATAACCCATACTCTCCCTATATCTCTGTATATCTCTTTGTAGAGTTTCTCTGCAAAATTCTCTGACGACCTCAGAGCAGGCGAGATTACCCGCTGAATTTAAGCATATTATTAAGCGGAGGAAAAGAAACTAACTAGGATTTCCTCAGTAGCGGCGAGCGAACAGGAAAGAGCCCAGCACCGAATCCCGCGGTTCCGCCGCAGGGAAACGTGGTGTTTGGGAGGATCCGCTTATCCCGAGGCGTCGCGTCGCGTCCAAGTCCATCTTGAATGGGGCCACTTACCCGTAGAGGGTGCCAGGCCCGTAACGACCGGTGCGCGTCTCGGGAAGATCTCTTCTTAGAGTCGGGTTGCTTGAGAGTGCAGCTCTAAGTGGGTGGTAAACTCCATCTAAGGCTAAATACGACCACGAGACTGATAGCGAATAAGTACCCCGTGAGGGAAAGTTGAAAAGAACTTTGAAGAGAGAGTTCAAGAATACGTGAAACCGTTCAGGGGTAAACCTAAGAAACCCAAAAGATCGAACGGGGAGATTCATCGTCAGCAGCGCTGGCTTCGCGTCGGTGAGCGATGTCCCGCGGAGTCCTCGCGGCTCGCGCGCGTGCGTTGATGTCCGGCTGTCGTCGTCGTGCACTTCTCCCCAAGTAGAACGTCGCGATCCGCTGGGTATCGGTCTACGGCCCGGGTGCGGTGACTGTCGCGTCGCCGGTAAAAAGGTACGCGACAAACTCTCGGTCGCCCGGCCGGCTGCTCGACGGTACGCGCAAGATATCAGGCCGCACTTCTACACGGTGCGTCGAGGCCGTCGCAAGCGCGCGCCACGGTACTCGGAGGTTACAGACTTTGCGCCGTCCCCGGTCTTGACCCGCTGTTGGTTAAAGTACGGATCACCTTCGACAGGCCTGCGAACGTCTCTCTCACGGGGGACGGATACCGGTCGGCGATGCTACTGCTTTGGGTACTCTTAGGACCCGTCTTGAAACACGGACCAATGAGTCTAACATGTACGCGAGTCATTGGGACTTGTCGCGAGACCTAAAGGCGTAATGAAAGTGAAGGTCGGACCTGGCCGTCGATCGAGGGAGGTTGGGCCGCGTCGCGTTGCGGCCTCGCACTCCCGGGGCGTCTCGTTCTCAACGCGAGAAGAGGCGCACCCAGAGCGAACACGTTGGGACCCGAAAGATGGTGAACTATGCCTGGTCAGGACGAAGTCAGGGGAAACACTGATGGAAGTCCGTAGCGATTCTGACGTGCAAATCGATCGTCGGAACTGGGTATAGGGGCGAAAGACTAATCGAACCATCTAGTATCTGGTTCCCTCCGAAGTTTCCCTCAAGATAGCTGCAAGATAGGCACTCGGCGTTCCACACGGAACGCTCGCGAGTCTCATCTGGTAAAGTGAATGATTAGAGGCCTTGGGGCCGAAACGACCTCAACCTATTCTCAAACTTTAAATGGTTGAGATCTCTATCTTTCTTGAATTATGAAGTCACAAGCATCTCGGATCAGAGTGCCAAGTGGGCCATTTTTGGTAAGCAGAACTGGCGCTGTGGGATGAACCAAACGCAGAGTTAAGGCGACCAACTCGACGCTCATTGGACACCATGAAAGGCGTTGGTTGCTTAAGTCAGCAGGACGATGGCCATGGAAGTCGGAATCCGCTAAGGAGTGTGTAATAACTCACCTGCCGAAGCAACTAGCCCTGAAAATGGATGGCGCTGAAGCGTCGAGCCTATACTCTACCGTCAGCGGCAAGTGGGGCGGCGACGGGAGTGTTGCGCGCGTCGGACCGCGTTTGCGGCTCTCTCGTGAGGCAATCGTCTCCTTCTAGTCGTCACGAAGCCCTGACGAGTAGGAGGGTGAGCGCAGAAGGGTCTGGGCGTGAGTCTGCCTGGAACCGCCGTCGGTGCAGATCTTGGTGGTAGTAGCAAATACTCTAGCGAGGACCTGGAGGACTGACGTGGAGAAGGGTTTCGTGTGAACAGCCGTTGCACACGAGTCAGTCGATCCTAAGCCCTAGGAGAAATCCTATGTCAATGACGGCGTACAATATACTCGAGTGTCGAAAACAAAGATATATATATATATATACAGGGTCTACCAAAAGTGTGGAAACCCCTAAATATCTCGGAAAATATACGTTTTACAGAAAAGTGTTTCCAACAAAAGTTGTAGGGTTTAAGAAGATCTATATACTGATTCTATCAGTTTGACCTTGGATGGCGTCGTCAAGGTCAGGTCAAGGTCACATTGACTTTTTTAAATGACACCCCCTACATTTGATTGCATATTCTTATAGCTTAATTCAAGAGCTTTCCAAAACACTATAATAATGTTCATTTTTATTAAGTACTTTGCGAGTTATGAGGGTTGAATGATAGAGTAGCGCCGGTATTAACATTATCCAAGGTGTACTACATGGAGGTTACTCGCTCGGATTTGCATCTGTTGTGTGTGTGATCCAGCTAACTAAGGCAAGATCGATTCCTCAACATATCCTCATATTTCGCTGAAGTCAAATTGCCAAAAAATTGCTCCATAAAACGTGTATGAAACGTCTCGTTAGTTCCTTCATTTACCGCTATGTGACGCACTACATGCAGTCTAACTCGCATTTAAAATTCAACTAAGAATGTATAAAGCTATCAAAGAACGAGCACCTTCTAACTTCAGCTTTGAGCAAGCAGAAATTAATTGTTATCGTCCAAATACAACGTACGATTAATTAAAATTAAACGTTTTAAAAATGGCTGGCGACTTGTCGGAACGTGAAAGAATCACTATCCTCATGATGCGTGGATGGGGTGATAACGAAAGATCGTTCTCTGATGTCGTTCGATTATTTAATGACACGTATCCGAACCGTCGAATTAATAAGTCCACTGTGTTAAAAACAATAGAACGTTTTAGACAAACTGGTAGCGTAAGAAATCGCTCTAAGTCAGGAAGACCATTGTCTGCAACCAACGAAGAAAAACAACTTGATGTTCTGCAGACATTTATTGAAGATCCCAATTCTAGTGTTCAGAGAGTCGCTCAAACTCACGATATTGCTCCCATGTCGGTTTGGAGAATTTTAAAGAAGAACAAGTTCCATCCATATAAATTGCAATACGTTCAAGAATTGCAAAACGGAGATGAGGAGCGTCGTATACATTTCTGTGAAAGAATGATGGCACTAATAGATGTCCGGCCCATCTTCCCTTATCAAATTGTTTTCACAGACGAGGCAACTTTTACCTTAACGGGAGAAGTTAATAATCAAAATTTTCGTTTCTGGTCAGATGAGAATCCGAATTGGGTGCGGGAAACTCACACACAACATCCACAAAAAATAAATGTATGGTGCGGAATAATAGATGGCTATTTAATAGGGCCGTTTTTTTTGAAGAATATTTGAACGCTCAAAGGTATGAGAGATTACTTGTTGATCAAATAATTCCAGCCATACAGAATACTTTTCCAAATAATTTCCAAGAAATATGGTTTCAGCATGATGGAGCTCCTGCTCATTTTGGTGCAGGACCACGTCGTATTTTAAATGAGACTTTTCCGCTACGGTGGATAGGAAGAAGGAACGGAAATGAGGGAGGAGAGGATTGGCCACCTCGGTCACCAGATCTAACTCCTCTTGATTATTATCTATGGGGATATCTGAAGAGTAAGGTTTACAGAACAAAACCTAAAACCATTCACGAATTGATACAGCGAATAAGGGATGAAATGGCTTTGATACCTTTTGAAACGAATCGTAAAGTCATTTCTACATTCTACCAAAGATTAGCATATTGTCAGGAAGTAAATGGCAGCCACTTTCAGCATTTACTTTAACACATTGAAACACATTTGCAATCGTTTGGTGCAACCTAACCTGATCTCTGTATACACGCACCGCACGCACGCACACGCACACATTTCGAACAATTATTATGATAAATGAGCATCCACAAATTTATTTACTGTTTACTATGTCGATTGCTTTCCAGGTCTTTAAATGCTCGATTGTAATTTGGTTGGGTCTTTGCTTTTGCTGACTGGATCCACGACCGATCTTGCCTTAGTTAGCTGGATCACACACACAACAGATGCAAATCCGAGCGAGTAACCTCCATGTAGTACACCTTGGATAATGTTAATACCGGCGCTACTCTATCATTCAACCCTCATAACTCGCAAAGTACTTAATAAAAATGAACATTATTATAGTGTTTTGGAAAGCTCTTGAATTAAGCTATAAGAATATGCAATCAAATGTAGGGGGTGTCATTTAAAAAAGTCAATGTGACCTTGACCTGACCTTGACGACGCCATCCAAGGTCAAACTGATAGAATCAGTATATAGATCTTCTTAAACCCTACAACTTTTGTTGGAAACACTTTTCTGTAAAACGTATATTTTCCGAGATATTTAGGGGTTTCCACACTTTTGGTAGACCCTGTATATGTAAAGAGAAGAAAGAGAAACGCTGCCCCGCGCGCGCGCGTACTTCCTTTCATTATTGACACATATATTATTACGATGTATATAATGACACACGCCCGGGCGAAAGGGAATCCGGTTCCTATTCCGGAACCCGGCAGCGAAACCGCATACAATTCGGGTTCTCGTAAGAGTGTTCGTCGGGGTAACCCAAAATGACCTGGAGACGCCGTCGGGAGATCCGGGAAGAGTTTTCTTTTCTGTATAAGCGTTCGAGTTTTCCTGGAAACCTCTAGCAAGGAAATAGAGTTTGGAACGCGAAGAGCACCGCTGTTGCGGCGATGTCCGAATCTTCCCCTCGGACCTTGAAAATCCAGGAGAGGGCCACGTGGAGGTGTCGCGTCGGTTCGTACCCATATCCGCAGCAGGTCTCTAAGGTAAAGAGCCTCTAGTCGATAGAATAATGTAGGTAAGGGGAGTCGGCAAATTGGATCCGTAACTTCGGAATAAGGATTGGCTCTGAAGAGCGGGACGTGTCGGCCTTGATCGGGAAGCGGGTCTGGCTGACGTGCCGGGCCTGGGCGAAGTGAATGGTCGGCGTTCTCGCGCCGGTCCCGGGATCTGAGGTCGGTCCCGTGCCTTGGCCTCCCGCGGATCTTCCTTGCTGCGAGGCTTCCGTGGCGGCGCGAGCCGTCGTGGTCGTCCTCTTCGGCCGCCATTTAACGCTCAGCTTAGAACTGGCACGGACTAGGAGAATCCGACTGTCTAATTAAAACAAAGCATTGCGATGGCCCTCGCGGGTGTTGACGCAATGTGATTTCTGCCCAGTGCTCTGAATGTCAACGTGAAGAAATTCAAGCAAGCGCGGGTAAACGGCGGGAGTATGACTCTCTTAAGGGTAGCATAGACTACTATGGAGTGAATTTTGATCTACTATTTACGTTTTTACTGGTAATTATCATCGAACGGTGAATATTTGACGATTTATAATAGCATCGCTTTCCGGCGTCATTTTGTCCGCTCGGTTGAGCCTAGTGGTGGTGCGCGATGAGCAGTCCTGGGCCTCCCCCCTCTCAAGCGGGGCCCCCTGTTCCAAGAATAAAAGAGATTACGATGGAGAGTTTTCGACTGCGCTCTGGTAGCGAGGGCTCGACGTCCCGTGGCCACGAAGCGGTTTCTCGTGGGGCGAAGAGAGCAGCGGTGTCCCCCCTGCAGATTGCCGATGATGCAGACCTGGGTCTTCCGCCCTTGAGCGACGTTGACTTGCAGAATATTAAGGATGTGCTTGCAGGACATGACTACAGTTTCGCATCCATAAATGCGGTAAGCAAAGAATCGGCAGTGAAGAAGAAGGAGTTGGAAGAGGTAATCGCGGCGTATCGTAGAGCTGTGGACAGGCTCATGATGGCCTATATCCAAATTAAGGCTGAGCGTGATACGACATCAAAGATGTGGCGGATGATGAGGTCTGGGCGGAAGGACGATTCTGAACGTGCTATTAATTTGGAAGTGTCAGAGATGGTGCGGGAGTCGACGAGTCTGGCGGTGCGTGAGGCGCTGGGAGAGTGGTGCTCACCCATTAACTTTCCGAGTGTGATCACTGCGCGTGGTGATAGACGCTCTTATGCTGGCGTTGCTGCTGCTGCGGGTACTGGGGTACTCCCACCTTCATCCGGTCGTGATGACTCTGTGTCCGGTCACCGTCGTGCGATGGAGACTATTGAGGTGACGCCTCGTGAATCTGTGAGCGATGGTCTTGCTGACTCGGCAGCCACGTGCAGTGCTGTGCTGGGCTCGATTAAACCTGGCGAGTCGGGCATCAAAATCGATCGCGTTATTAGAGGCAGGAATAAATCTGTCCGAATTGTGGCGGCTCATGACGACCTGGGTAAATTGAGGCCCATGCTGGATAGGATCGGAATGGATGTTAAACAGGTTGATAAACTAAACCCTAGACTAATAGTTAGAGACGTGCCGGCGGATGTTAATAGGCAGCACTTTATTGGTGATCTCGTCAAGCAGAATTTAGAAGATGTTAGTGAAAGCGATATTAAACTGGTGTACTGGTTTCCTGTCAAAGGTCGAAGAAACACAAGTGCGGTCATTGAGATATCTCCAGAAAGAGGATCTTAGAATCAGGATTTTGAATCAGGCTCGGATATATCTTGGCTGGTCGTCCTGTAGGGTTGCCGATCACGTGCAAATACTGCAATGTTATAGGTGTCTCAGTTTTGGTCATATTGCTAAGGATTGTCGTGCGGCCGCGGATATATGTGGACACTGTTGTGGTGCACATGAATCGAGAGCCTGTCCTAATAGGAATGATGCACGTAGGTGCCATAATTGTGTTGAGGCTAAGATGAATTCTGTTGACCACTCAGCGTTTGATGCACTTGCTTGCCCGGTTCTACAACGTAAATTGAAGGACAGAGCACGGATGATCAAATATTAATTTCTCTCATTATTAATTAACTTGCTGTTGAGTCATGGTTGCGTTCATACGGGGAGGGAGGTTCGTCGCCTGCCGGAGCCTAAGGGCCCCTTCCCGGGTATATGAATCCGGCCGCAAATATCACCCATGCGATAACAAATTAAAGACGCATTTCTAAGCGCGGTGATGGGGCTAGCACCCCCACTCGCTGCGTCCCCTTTCGGGGAATTTCATTGGTGCTACGATTATTAATAATGAGAGAGATAGTCGGGGAGGTACCTCGGAGCCTCCCCCCAATGAAATCGTTATCGCAGGACCGTCTAGTGGAGCAGATTCGGCTGATGGTGATGTAGTCGGCCATTCTGAGCAGTTTGTGTGCTCAATTTATCTGCGGTCCTTTTCGTCGCTGATTGGACTGGGGGTTAAGAAGAGGAAGCACCCTGTCCAAACCAATGAAGATATCACTGTTGCGAGTATTAAGCCACGCTGGGTTGAGGAGGAGATCAGGATTCTGGCTATGGAGGAGACGCCCCCCCCCCCGCAGACGAGATCGATGAATTTATATTTGCTTGAAAGGCGGGGACATGGAAGGACTCTCGAGGCGATAAAAGGAATCAGGAGGAAGCATCTTTACAAGGACCTTGTCCTTGAATTTAGGAATCAGTATCTTGCGCGAGGGATTGACGAGCATGCGAATCCGGTTGATGTTCCTCGGTCGATGGGAGCCCCTGTCGGGCAGTCTCGGCCTGGTTCGGGTGCTGCGGGCGACTGGCTGCGTGGGAGGGTCGACGACATTATACCGGAAATGAACGGCGGTATTTAGATTCGCTCTGCTGTGCGTGCTCTCATCGAGGACCGATCCCCGGATGATGCGTTGGACGACTGGTGGAACAATATGTTTCCGGATCTCGTGGCGTCGGAGCGTGATAGAGTCGCCCGTGTTCATCGTGTTTGTCGTGTCGGTGCGCAGTTGTCTAGGAGAAAGGCGAGACGGGCTGAATATCGTCGTATGCAGAGACTCTGAAGCATTAATATGACTAAGGCCGCTCATAAGGTCCTTGATGGAGATGCTGGGGGCCTGCCGCATCCTGCTCTTTCGAAGCAGCTTAAATTCTGGGGGCCCGTGCTGGCTGCGGGCTCTCTAGAGTGCCCCCTTCCTTTAGGTGATGATCTGACGGTGCTGGAGGAATTATGGACCCCTGTGTCGGAGGGGGAGGTCATTAACATTAGACTTCCTATGTCTTCCGCCCTTGGATTGGACGGAATGACGGTTCGTCGTTGGTCTTCGGAGGTGCCTGCGATCCTGAAGGCCACCTTATTTAACATCTTTATGGCGACCGGAAAGATTCCGGAAAGATTTCGGCACTCCAGAACGGTGTTGATTCCTAAATCTTTGGAACTAATGGATCCATTATCATATCGGCCAATCTCTGTTTCGTCGGTTGTTGTTCGAAATTAAAATCAATCATTTCGAGTTCAGAAATCGCATAGCGGAACTCGCATATTCTCGCTAATAAATATTCGAATATTTATTATATTTAAAATTAACGAGCGTCGAGAAAGTTCTCGAAATCTTTGTTTATCGAGAAAAAACTCGAACACTCGAGCTATCCCATTTTTTTCCGTCAGAAAAAGACGCTCGTTATTGCCGCGGACAATAACATTGTCAACCGCCGTTAAGATTTGCGCCGTTCATGGGCATGCGCGCCCATGCGTCACGATCAGCTGATCACCAATCAGCTGATCTTAAAAGATTGCGCGCATGAAAAATGAATTGTTTATGACATGAGACGTCATTATCGGCCAATGACACACGTTGCAATCGTGTCACCGCTAAAATCTTAAATTAATTGGTCCACGTCGACGCGGGCCAAAAATTCCGAGCGCCTTATAATGGGCGCCGCGCGTGGACCAGGGAAGTCTCGCACTTAACGCTGCTCGCAGTACGCTGTGAAAAAAACCGCTTAGAATAACCGCTCAGTTTAACCGCAAAATACGTCGACCGCTTTGTTTCTCGGACTTCTCTGTACGTTTTCTGGATCTGAAATTTTATGTTCAGTTTATTGTACTTTGTTGATTGTGGTGTACTAAATAAAACGCAAAAACCAAAAAAAGGGAATTACGTGTCGTGGCAAGCCTTTTATGTTCAATTATCTGTTCGCGGTCATCCATCTGCCGCGCCATCAAATTCTCGCGCTGCCGCAGCAATCCGCGCTCACTCGCGAACATTTCTGGTCCTTCGAGCCGGATATTTCCGCATCCGCAGTTTCGTGGGTGACGTGTCCAGTGCTGTGCAGTGCTGCAAGTCTCCTGAGACAGACAAACAGACAAGTGAACAATGAGTGCCGACCTGAAGGCCTTATTAGAGGCCCAGAACGACATCCACGGACGAATGTCTCGCTCCGTGGATAACCTCCGGAAGATGGGCGTCATCAACATCACCGCCGGTGCCGTCCACGCTCGTCTCACCATCCTCGACAACCTCTGGGCAAAATTCGAGGCTCAACACGAGCTCATACGAGCGACGCTGAAAGACAGATACATGGAGAGTGAGTACGCCAAAAGTGACTTCATAGATACCGCGGAATGTACGTACGTCTCACAGCGGAGCACGTTGAGCGACTACGCTGACAGGTTACGGGCCGAGTCAGCTGTCGCACCAAGGATGGAATCGAAGTCGGACTCTTCTCCTAAAACCGCGTTGCCGCGCATAAAATTGCCGCCGTTCTCAGGCGCCTATGAAGACTGGCCTTCCTTCCGGGACCTCTTTTTATCCCTCGTGGGAGAAAATCCATCGGTCTCGAACATTGAGCGGTTCCATTACCTTCGTTCCTGCGTGAAGGGATCTGCGGAGAAATTAATTCGGTCGTTAACGGTCACAAGCGAGAATTACGACCGCGCGTGGGCGATCTTGGCGAAACATTTCGAGAATAAAAAGGAGCTCATGCGCTCAAATTTCGCTACCTTTACCGCCGTCGGGAAGATGAAGTCCGAGTCCGCCGAAGAGCTAAGCCGGGTCCATCACGTCGTCACGGCCACCGTCAACGCGCAGGAGAACATCGGTAGACCCATCAACTCCCATGGAATGGATCTCCTCAATCATTTGGTAATCGAACTGTTCGATTCGCGAACGCGCCTCGAGTGGGAGTCCTCCACCAGCGATTCTCCCGATCCACCGAGTCACGAGGCACTCACTGACTTCATAAGTAAAAGAATTCTTACCTTGAACGCCGCCAAGCCCAAGATCGCCGTGAAGAGTGCCGGGGAAGCCTCTCGGACCGCGAAGACTCACTTCGCGAAAAACGTGCCCGACGCGTCCAAATGCGCCGCCTGCAAGGGCAAGCACACGCTCATGCAGTGCCCCGAGTTCAAATCCAAGTCCGCGAGCGAAAGGAAGTCCTTCGTTGAGGTCAGCGGACTCTGCTTCAATTGTCTCGGGAACCACACGATGGCACGGTGTCAATTAAAACGTGCTTCACGTGCAAGTTGCGGCACCACACGCTGTTGCACGACGCGTACGCCGCACCAACACCACAAGAAGCGAGCACTTTCTCCACGACACGCACTTCACTTGACAAACGGGCGACTCTTCTCGCCACAGCGCGCGTCACTCTGACCGACCGTCTGGGACGACCTCAGGATGTGCGAGCCCTGCTCGACCAGGGGTCCGAAGTGTCCCTCGTCTCAGAGGACTTGGCGCAGCGCCTCCGTCTGACGCGCACCCGCTCCTCGATCTCCATAGTTGGAATCGGGGGAGCATGTTCAGGATCCACACGAGGAAGGGTGACGCTCGCTCTCAAGTCAAGAGTGACCGGAGCCCCTCTCACCGTAGCGGCCTACGTCCTCCCACGGCTGTCGTCCTACCAGGGACCAGCAATCAAGGGCTCCACCACGTGGCCGCACATCCACGACCTCACTTTGGCGGATCCTCATTATCTCCAGCGAGATCCCATCCACCTTCTCCTCGGCGCTGATGCCTTCTCCGGGATCCTCCTCGAAGGTCTCCGAAAGGGTCGCAAGGACCAACCCATCGCGCAGAGGACTACGTTCGGGTGGATCTTATCGGGAGGCTGCGGAGTCGTGACGGCCAACGGCTCCCTCAGCTCTCTCCAGTGCACCGTAGACCGCGACCTGAACGCCCTAGTGCAGAGGTTCTGGGAGCAGGAACAGGAGCAGCCTGCCTCCGTCGTGCTCACGCCAGAGGAAGAGCAATGCGAAGAGATCTTCGCCCGCACGCATGAGCGCCTCGCCGACGGAAGGTACATGGTCCGTCTTCCGCTGGCTGGCCCTCTTCCACCTCTCGAACACACGCGGAAGTCCGCCGAGCGACTTCTCGCGGCAATGGAGCGACGCCGCTCCAGAGACGCCGGCTTCAACAAGCTCTATGGCAGCTTCATGGAGGAGTACTCGGACCTGCAACATATGACCCTGGTCAGAACACCGCTCATCAAGAAATCCGCGTGTTACTTACCACACCACGGAGTGCTCCGGACTTCCAGCACGACCACCAAGTTGAGAGTGGTCTTCAACGGATCTCAATGTACGCCTGCCGGAGACTCACTCAACAACGCATTGCTGGTCGGAGCCAATCTTCTGCCAACTCTCGCCGACGTCCTCCTGCGTTGGCGCTGGCACCGCTTCGCCTTCATCGCCGACATCGAGAAGATGTACCGGCAGATTCTGGTGCATCCCGACGATCGAGACCTGCAGCGGATCCTTTGGAGGCAAAACCGCACCGACGACGTCCAGGAGTATCGCCTCAACACGGTGACGTACGGACTGGCCTGTGCACCGTTCCTGGCGATCAGGACTCTCCGCCAATTAGCCGACGATGAGGAGCCGGCAAACCCAGCGGGAGCAGTTGCGTTGAGGCGCGACTGCTATGTCGACGATATCGTCACAGGCGCCAGCACCCTGTCCGAGGCGGTCGAGAAGCAGAGGCAGTTGCACCGACTCTGCACGGCGGGCGGGTTTCCCTTGGGGAAGTGGGCCTCAAATCACCAGAGGATCCTCGAGGAGATACCACGGGAGCATCAGCTCCAGCAGCCACACCACGACTGGGAGGACGAAGCGCACCCGACGCTTGGGCTACGGTGGCACCCCCGCAGCGACTCCTTCACATTCCGCCTCCAGCCTCGCACGACCGCCCCGCTGACTAAGAGACAGGCGTTGTCGGAGACGGCTCGGATATTCGATCCGTTGGGCTGATTAGCTCCAGTCACCGCTCGGGCCAAAAGCCTCATCCAGTCAGCCTGGATGAAACAGCTGGACTGGGACGCCCCACTGCCTTAATCAGATGAGACGTTGTGGAGACGTCTGCTTGAGGATCTTCCGCTGCTGGAACAGCTCCGGTTGCACCGATGGCTGAGGGCCGATGACCAACCTAAACGCGTTGAGCTCCACGGGTTCGCTGATGCGTCGGAACGAGGTTACGCCGCCGTTGTATACCTCCGCGTGATGAGCTCCCCCTCGACCACGATCAAGCTGCTTGCTGCAAAAAGCAAAGTCGCTCCAATTAAGCCTGTGTCTCTGCCGCGCTTGGAACTGTGCGCTGCAGTCTTAGTCACTAACCTGACATTTCATCTTCGCGAAGCCTTAGACTTGCTTTCAGCTCCAGTCACTCTATGGTCGGACTCCCGGGTCACTCTTCAGTGGATACAAGGACACGCCTCGAAGTGGAAGACATTCGTAGCCAACCGGGTGTCCCACATCCAGACGAAACTTCCGGAGGCACGATGGCGACACATCCCAGGGCGAGACAACCCCGCCGACTGCGCCTCTCGGGGGATTGAGCCCCGGGACCTGCTTAACCACTCCCTCTGGTGGACGGGACCCCCATGGCTCGACAAGGATCCAGCGTCCTGGCCACAGCACGACCACGCCGCACACGAAGTCGAGGTGCCGGAGACGAGAGCAATCGCCTCCCACTTGACGACCGCGGAGAAAGTCGAGCCAGAGATGCTTCTCAGGTTCTCCGAGCTCCATCGCCTCCTGAGGGTCACCGCCTGGTGTTGCCGATGGCGAGGCGCCACCTCAAGGCCGAAGGCTCACCCCAATCTCACGCCTGACGAGCTGGAAGAAGCCTTGCTCCTCTGGCTCCGCATGGTGCAAAATCTCCACTTCTCCAAGGAGATCGCAGCCCTGAAACAAAATAAGGAGTTAGTCAGGGGTCCACTATCGAAATTAACCCCCTTCCTCGACGATCATGGGATCATTCGAGTCGGGGGCCGACTGAAGCACGCTGTGCTCTCAGAAGACGAACGCCATCCGATGATCTTACCTCCAGAGTCGTGGATGACGCAACTCCTCGTCAAGGCACACCACAGACGAACGCTTCACGGCGGGGTTCAGCTCACCCTGGGACTGCTACGCCTGCGGTACTGGATTCCCCGAGGACGCTCCATCGTTAAAGGAATCATCCACCGATGCGCCACGTGTGTGAGATGGAAGGCCGCAGTACCTCAGCCCATGATGAGCAGCCTCCCGACAGCACGAGTCACGCCGGCACGTCCATTCCTGCGAACCGGTGTTGACTATGCCGGGCCGATTCTCATCCGGACCGGAAAAGGAAGAGGTCACAAGGCACACAAAGCGTTCATCGCCGTCTTCATCTGCTTCACCACCAAGGCGGTTCACTTGGAAGCCGCTTCGGACTACTCCACGGATGCGTTCCTCGCGGCATTCCGGCGCTTCACTTCCCGTCGGGGCTTGTGCAAGGAAGTCTACTCCGACTGCGGCACCAACTTCGTCGGAGCGGACCTAGAGCTGCGACGCCTGTTCCAGGCATCATCATCCAACGGCCGTCGCATCGCCCACGTTGCAGCGTCCGACGGGATCCGCTGGAGGTTCAATCCGCCGGCAGCACCTCACTTCGGCGGGCTTTGGGAGGCGGCGGTGAAATCTACGAAACACCATCTCCGAAGGGTCCTCGGAGACACGACCCTCACCTTCGAGGAGACGTCGACGCTCCTCGCTCAAGTGGAGGCGTGCCTCAACTCGCGTCCTCTCCAGGCGCTCTCGGACGATCACGACGACGTGACAGCACTGTCACCAGGGCATTTCCTGATCGGGGCCCCTCTGCTGGCAGTGCCTGAGCCCTCGCTGGCGGACGACAGCCTCAGTCTTCTGCCTCGCTGGAAGCTCCTCCAGCGGATGCGCGACCACTTTTGGGAGAGGTGGTCGCGGGAGTACATCAACTCCTTGGCTTCTCGACCGAAATGGCTGAAGGACTCAGTCAGTCCGGCCGTCGGCACCCTGTGCCTCGTACGGTCGGACACAACACCGCCGACCCGATGGCCACTCGCCCGGATCACCCGGCTGCATCCTGGGGACGACGGCGTGACACGCGTGGTCACTATACGCACCGCATCCTCGGAGCTTGTCCGGCCTCTCACCAAGATCGTCCTCCTGCCTGGAGCCGACACCGCAGCAGCAACGCACCCGGATTCGTGAGCGAAACGGAGCGCCGTGTTATTTTATTTTATTTTATTTTATTTTTTTTTCTCTCAAAAATTAACTTGTCCGTCCGCGGAAATGTTTATCACGGCCGGTGCCGTGCATTGTCCGACGACCGTACCGCGCACTTAACGTCTTTTTCACTTTTTTTCTCTACGATCACCGCATCAAATCTGCATCTTCATACCACTGCACTTCACTTGCGACCACTCACCACCATACACTCGCGAGACCGCTCACTAATTCACTTCGCTCATTGTTCATATGATTCACCGCCGCACACATTTCGCAATTACGCATTATGCGTTCTCGCGAAAGATCCGACTGATCGCAATAACACATCGTACGCTACGTCACTTTCACATTCCATTCATCAATCACTTCTCATCTCATAATTGGAGCAGCTTACGACACCTGTCCACGCTCTCACACACTCGGAGATTTCGTCACGTACTGACGAGGCGGGCGGGATGTTCGAAATTAAAATCAATCATTTCGAGTTCAGAAATCGCATAGCGGAACTCGCATATTCTCGCTAATAAATATTCGAATATTTATTATATTTAAAATTAACGAGCGTCGAGAAAGTTCTCGAAATCTTTGTTTATCGAGAAAAAACTCGAACACTCGAGCTATCTCATTTTTTTCCGTCAGAAAAAGACGCTCGTTATTGCCGCGGACAATAACATTGTCAACCGCCGTTAAGATTTGCGCCGCTCATGGGCATGCGCGCCCATGCGTCACGATCAGCTGATCTTAAAAGATTGCGCGCATGAAAAATAAATTGTTTATGACATGAGACGTCATTATCGGCCAATGACACACGTCGCAATCGTGTCACCGCTAAAATCTTAAATTAATTGGTCCACGTCGACGCGGGCCAAAAATTCCGAGCGCCTTATAATGGGCGCCGCGCGTGGACCAGGGAAGTCTCGCACTTAACGCTGCTCGCAGTACGCTGTGAAAAAAACCGCTTAGAATAACCGCTCAGTTTAACCGCAAAATACGTCGACCGCTTTGTTTCTCGGACTTCTCTGTACGTTTTCTGAATCTGAAATTTTATGTTCAGTTTATTGTACTTTGGTGATTGTGGTGTACTAAATAAAACGCAAAAACCAAAAAAAGGGAATTACGTGTCGTGGCAAGCCTTTTATGTTCAATTATCTGTTCGCGGTCATCCATCTGCCGCGCCATCAAATTCTCGCGCTGCCGCAGCAATCCGCGCTCACTCGTGAACAGTTGTGCTCCGGCATTTTCATAAAATATTAGCGCGAAGGATGGCTGAGTCCAGTCTTTTGGATATGAGGCAACGTGCATTTATTGCAGCGGATGGATGCGTGAAGAATGTCGCGATACTTTCGGCACTAATGTTTGATGCACGCATAAATCGGAGACAAGTTTATGTCCTTACCCTGGATGTTCGCAAGGCTTTTGATATCGTCAGTCATGACGCCATTTCCTATGTTTTACACAAGCATGGTGTGCCTCGGCGTATGGTTGAATATCTGACTGTCCTCTATCGGACAGCTGCGGTCAGGTTGCATGTGGATGGTGTCCTCTCGGAGGCGTTGTATCCTGGTCGAGGTGTCAGGCAGGGCGACTCCCTATCCCCGCTGTTATTCAACCTCGTTATGAACGAGATATTGGTCGAGATCCCCGACTATATAGGATACAGCATGCTTGGTCACAATATCAATGCGTTGGCATTTGCGGATGACCTGACCTTGATTGCGGCGACGAGGGAGGGTGCGCAGCAGTCCCTGGACAGGGTGATGATTGCGCTTTCGAGATTTGGCCTGGAGTTGGCGCCTGCTAAGTGCATTCTCGATGATTCCGGCTGGTAAGACCAAGAAAATGAAGGTGATCACTGAGCCCCAGTTTGGACTCGGCGGCCGTCTGATTCCGCAGTTGAATGTCCTTCAGACGTTTCGATATTTGGGTGTTTGTTTTGGAGAAGCTGGACCTGTCGTTCAGGAAGTGGAACTGTTGCCGTTACTGGAGAGGGTCACCGCGGCCCCGCTGAAGCCTCAGCAAAGGATGAAGATTCTGAGAACATATTTGCTACCTAGGTTCACCCACAGCCTGGTCCTGGAACGGACATCGTACGGTCTGCTCCGTAAGATGGATAGACAGGTGCGGGCGGCGGTTCGTCGCTAGCTGCGCCTTCCGGAAGATGTCCCTATGGCTTTTTTTCATTCTCCAGTCAGGCCTGGAGGGCTTGGCATTCGAAACGACCATCCCAAGGTTGACACTGTATAGAATGGAGCGATTGAGTGCGTCCCAGTACGAGGTGGCTCGTGCGGTGGGCTCCAGTGCCTGGGCCGTCAAAAAGAAGCGTTGGTGTGGGCTCTCGAGGCGGGATGGCGGCGACTGGCCTACAAAACTGTACTCGTCGGTGGACGGTTATGAATTGCGAGAGGCAGGGAAGGTTGCTGCATCTACACAGTGGCTGGATGACCCCATGGTCCACATTCCCTCCTCGGAATGGCTCAATCACATCAGGGTTTGGATAAATGCCTTGCCTACAAGGATTAGAATTACCCGTGGGTCCAGGCGTCTTATGGAGGATACGGCCTGTCGGGGAGGATGCGATGTGCGGGAGACGGCTGCCCATGCTATCCAGCAGTGTTTTAGAACACACGGAGGGCGTGTTATGAGGCACGATGCTGTGGCGGCTACGCTGGCGGCTGAACTGGGGAGAGGAGGATATACGGTCCATCGGGAGCGGTTATTTCGGACGCGTGAGGGTGCTCGGAAGCCGGACATTTTGGCGTCCAAAGGACAGCTGTTATAGATGTCCAGATTCTCTCAGGGGCCCGGCCGCTGTCTGATGGGCACGACAGGAAGCGCCAGTACTATGCTGGCAATGGCCAGATGCTTGGCCAGATTGCTTCTTTGTTGCAGGTTCCGGAGACTGGATTGAGTGTTTCAACGGCCACTCTAACATGGAGAGGAATTTGGGCAGACGAGTCGGCGACGACGTTGAGATCCATGGGAATTTCCAGCGCAATAATGCGGAGCATTACAACTAGGGTTCTCAGAGGATCGCACACGAACTTTACTAGGTTCAATCAAACAACACAAACAATGCGAGGTCGAGCAAACTTAAGGATGTCTGGATGGGGTCCACCACGATAATTATATTCATTTATATTGTATCCATGCAATGTGATTACATGTACAATATTATTGTATTAATGTGATCTTATGTATTTGTAAAACATGGAAAATAAATGTTAAATAGCCAAATGCCTCGTCATCTAATTAGTGACGCGCATGAATGGATTAACGAGATTCCCACTGTCCCTATCTACTCTCCCTCGACGTGCGCCACCTTGTCGTGGTGAGGGAGCCCGTCGGAGTGGAAGGGTCGCTAAGAGTGCACAGTACCCTCATTGAGGGGATACAACTGGAGCCCAGCGACTCCATTGTGACGAAGTCTGTGTCTACACGGACCAAGTCTCAATCGCTGGAAGGAGTTGGCGGCCCTGACTTCAATCGCCCGGCGGCACGGCGCCGTAGGAGGAGGTTTGCTCCCCGCCCATGACTTAGCGGGTGCTCCCGCGGGATGAGGGTGCCGAGCGGTGGGTGCTCCTACCGTGAGGCGTCCCTCAGTGGGGAAAAGTGGGAGCCGGTCGGGTCCCTCGCCCGAAGGACTGGATGGGTGACTCAGTCACCCGCCGGGCCAGAGGCGGGGATCAACCCGATCTCAGTGACTCCCACGTGTGAATGTGAGTGTGCGTGTTTGTGTGTGTGTATGTGTGTGTGTGTGAATAATCTTTTATTTTCAGGTACTTTCGGGCTCGGTTGTGCCGTCGGTGGCAACAGAATGCCCCTAAAAATGGCATTCTTTCCTTTACTTTCCTTTTCCTTTCCCTTTCCCTTTCTTTTCGGGGATCTGGTCGGAATACAGCCGAAAACTTCTCGACAACCGAAAATCGGACTCGTCTTGAGAAGCCGAAGACTTCTCGACAGTCGTGAATCGGACTTGTCTTGAGGAGCATCGACAACACTGCATAGCCACGAGTCGTGCCAGCTCTGCTGGCCAAATGGCTCTTATGTGGCATTAACAGAATGCCCCTAAAAACGGCATTCTTTCCCTTCGGGGACTCAGTCGGAACACAGCCGAAACTTTCTCGACAACCGAAAATCGGACTCGTCTTGAGGAGCCGAAGGCTTCTCGACAGCCGTGAATCGGACTTGTCTTGAGGAGCATTGGCAACGCTGCATAGCCACGAGTCGGTGCCAGCTCTGCTGGTCAAATGGCTCTTATGTGGCACTAACAGAATGCTCCTAAAAATGGCATTCTTTCCCTTATTCTTTTCCTTTTCCTTTTTCCTTTTCCCTTTGGGGACTTAGTCGGAACACAGCCGAAACTTTCTCGACAACCGAAAATCGGACTCGTCTTGAGGAGCCGAAGACTTCTCGACAGCCGAGAATCGGACTTGTCTTAAGGAGCATCGGCAACACTGCATAGCCACGAGTCGGTGTCAGCCCTGCTGGCCAAATGGCTCTTATGTGGCGATAAAAGAATGTCCCTAAAAACGGCATTCTTTCCCTTTCCCTTCCCTTGAGGACTTAGTCGGAACACAGCCGAAAACTTCTCGACAGCCGAAAATCGGACTCGTCTTGAGGAGAATCGGCTTTATCCTTCGAGATCTTTCGGGTTCGGTTGTGCCGTCGGTGGCTTTGTCGATAAGCGTCGTTAGGTCGTCGTTGTCGTCGCGGTCGCTTGCGTCGCGGTCGGTCTGCAGAAGTCTGAAGACTAAGGTGTAGGTACCGTGCTTAGGGTCTGCATGATCGCGTAGACGCAAAATGTCGCGGTCGCGAACGATCCGCCCCGGGATACCTGCTGTCCTCCCGGCGTATTTAGGCTTAGCGGCGTAAAGATGGCTCTACGTCGCTCAACCACCTCTTCCACCGTGCTCGTGGGACTAATATGGGTACAAACAAAAACAAAAATTCTGACGTGGTGAGGAGAAGTGCTCGCCTGGCCGACCGCTTTCGGTCTGGCGCGGCCGCTATTAGGGAAGCGCGGGGTGTCTCCGTCGTTGGGTCGCGGATCTGCGCGACTGCACGCTCGTTGACGGTCTCCGCCTCCTCGAGAGCGCCTCACGGAGCTGTGCGCGCGCGGACCCAACACCCAGCGCGCGGCGGTGCACAGCCCCAGGAACACGGTGTTCCCAACGTTAGAACCGCGTTAGTCCGTCACGAGGTAGCCGCGATTAGAACCGTGTCCGTCGTGTTAGAACGGTGCTCGATATCCGCGATTAGGTCCGCGTCGTCGTTAGCGATAGGGCGTAAATTAGGAACCGCCGATAGCGACAAACAGGCAGCGTGCGAATCGGATAGGCCTGTAATTAGTTCCGCGCCTAGACCAGCAAGTAATGCGAAAATGCGAGAGACTTTTAGATCCGCGGTCCCCACTCCACCCCACACAGCGAGTGGCTCGTTGCCACAAGAACTAGATAGAATAGGTTCACCGATTAGATTAGGTACGTCCACGGGTGTTAGAATGCTGCAGCTGAACATGCGACGTTCGGCTGTAGTAACGGGCGAGGTACGTCAACTCGTAGCCGAAAAGCGGCTTGACGTACTGTTATTGCAGGAACCGTATGTTAGGAAGTAAGGCTCGGGCTACGCTTTTGTAGGATTAGGAATAGGGATAAAGGTTGCCGCTGTGCGTTCGCAACGTCCGTGGGCAGCAGTGGCGATCTGTAATCCAAACTTTCAGATAGTTTTTGTTTCGCAGCTTAGCACCGCGCATTGTGCCTGTGTCGAAGTGCAGGCCCCCAGCTTCTCTTTCTTCGTCGTCTCGTGCTATTTTCAGTACAGCGACGAGATTTAGGAGCACCTCAGGCACCTCGAGATGGTGCTTCGTTCGTTGAGGGGGGATAGAGTCATCGTAGGCGTTGATGCGAATGCTAGGTCGTCACTCTGGGGCCGCCAAGAGACTGACGAAAGAGGTGCCAAATTCGAGGACCTCATTAGGGCTTTCGGTCTGTTAGTCGTTAACGATGCTGGACAGCCACCCATCTATTGGACGACAAGAGGTTCGTCATTCATTGACGTGACCTTGGCGTCGCGCTCCATGAACAATTTCATAGGTGATTGGAAGGTGAGGTGTGACTGGACTAGCAGCGATCATAGGGCAGTGGACATAAGGTTGAGGGTGCCCAAAGAATCAGGTGACGATCGGGGAACTGGGAACACGAGGTTCGATACAAATCGGGCCGACTGGGAACGGTTCTCTGAGACCCTGACAGATCTTTCAGGATCGCAACTAGAAGCCATCGATCTATGTTCCACAGTAGAAGTAGAAAAGATGGCTGAAACGCTCACAGTGGTGCTCACAGAGGCCTGTGTTGCGTCGATGCCTAGAAAGCGTAGGTTTAGGAAGTCCAACCCGTGGTGGACAAATAAACTCACTAAATTAAAGAATAACGTGTATAGGAAGCGTAGGGTTCTCCAGAGAAGGCGAGAGGAACCTGTTTGCCTTCGGGTATTGCAGTAGTATCGCTCGATGCAAAAGCATTACTGTAGGGAGGTAAAGCGGGCGAGGCTTGCAAGCTGGCGGAAGTTTGTCACATCGCACGGTAACCAGGAGCCCTGGGGCTTCGTTTACAAACAACAGGCGTGCAAACTCCAGGTTGAGGGGGTGCTTAGCACGCTCCGGTGTGGCGAATATTCCACAAAGACATTAAGGGAGACCGCCAGCTACTTCCCGCCAGCTGACGATCGGGGAACTGGGAACACAAGGTTCGATACAAATCGGGCCGACTGCGAACGATTCTCTGAGACCTTGACAGATCTTTCAGGATCGCAACTAGAAGCCATCGATCTATGTTCCACAGTAGAAATAGAAAAGATGGCAGAAACGCTCACAGTGGTGCTCACAGAGGCCTGTGTTGCGTCGATGCCTAGAAAGCGTAGGTTTAGGAAGTCCAACCCGTGGTGGACACAGAAATTAACAATAATAAAGAAAAATGTTTACAGGTTACATAAGGTTCTCCAGAGAGTGCGAGGGGAAGCTACCTACTCCGGGGTACTGCTCGAGTATCGTTCTTTATGAAGGCAGTACAGTAGGGAGGTAAGGCAGACGAAACTCGCGAGCTGGCGGAAGTTCGTCACATCGCACGGTAACCAGGAGCCCTGGGGCTTCGTTTACAAGCAACAGGCGAGCAAACTCCAGGTTGAGGGGGTGCTGAGCACACTCCGGTGTGGTGAATATTCCACGAAGTCATTAGGGGAGACCGCCAGCTACTTTCTGGACGCGCATATTCCCGATGACCGGGAGATAGAGGACACGCCTGAGCAGCATGAAATTAGAGTCACGTGTCCGAATGCAGCCGACGCTCCTCCTGTCACTGTGGAAGAAGTGGCTAACGTGGTTAGGTCGTTCAAAAATAAGAAAGCTCCGGGTCCTGATCTAATATAGGTTGCCGTTTTCAAGGCAGCCTGTAGTTTAATCCCCGTTCAAATAGCTAGGCCTTACAATGGGTGCCTCCAGTGGGGCGTCTTTCCTTCTGTCTGGAAGGAGGGCTCGCTATGAGTTCTTCTGAAGGGCGAAGACAAGGATGAGAGGGACCCAAAATCCTACAGACCCATTTGTCTCCTCTCCGTAGTAGGGAAACTTTTCGAGAAAATTCTTAAATCTCGGCTAATGGACATGTCACTGGCGCCGGATAAGGTCTCCCGTCGGCAGTTCGGGTTCATGCCGGGACGGTCGACGGAGGATGCTGTTGTTGAGTTGCGGCGAATGGTCTCTGTCTCTGAAAAGAGATACGCTGTTGCACTTCTCTTCGACATTTCCGGGGCTTTTGATAATGTCTGGTGGCCGCCCGTTTTAGATAGCTTGAAGAAACGCGACTGTCCGGGAAACGTATTCGAGGTGCTCCGGAGCTATTTCGACGACCGTAAAGTAAAAATCGCGCTTAGTTCCGCGGAGGTGTCCAAGCGAGCAACGAGGGGGGGCCCGCAGAGTTCTATTCTCGGTCCGGCTTG
Source organism: Camponotus floridanus (assembly GCF_003227725.1). Taxonomy (NCBI): domain Eukaryota; kingdom Metazoa; phylum Arthropoda; class Insecta; order Hymenoptera; family Formicidae; genus Camponotus; species Camponotus floridanus. The sequence goes on from NW_020229284.1 coordinate 40,566, forward strand.
CTGGAACCTCATGTTTGATGGCCTACTAAAGATACTCGAAAAAACGATCGCGGATAGATTTGCCGTGTACGCGGACGACCTCGTGGTCGTCATAAGTGGAAACTCGCGTAGGGAACTTGAGGCGGAAGGCCAGCGTGTAGTTAACGAAATAACAGAATGGTGTAGGTTCGCGTAGCTTCAGATTTCCGAGCGTAAAACTGAAGCCATCATTCTGAAGTCTGACGCGATCGCGCGAAATCCGATAGGTAGACGGGGAGGAGCGCGACCGGATAGGAAGCGAAAGAACACGAAAAAAATCGTCGACTTCGGGGATAGGCCGTTAATTATTAAGATCGGTAACGCGAAGATATAATTTAAGGAAACGGTTAGGTATCTTGGCGTCCACATAGATAGGAATTTGAAAGTTAGATCCCATTGCGCGTATCTTAACAGCAAAGTCGGGTTGTTGTTCGCTAAGTTGAGTAGGATAGCCCGTGCCGATTGGGGCCTTCATTTTAGAACGTTATTTACGATATCCCGGGGTGTGTTCGCGCCGACAGTAGCATATGCCGCCGCAAAGTGGGCCGACTTATGTACGGAAAAAGATATTAGGACCCTAAAAGCGTTACAGCGTCACGTACTTATTTCGATGACCGGCGCATATCGTACAGCTTCGTGGGAATCGCTCTGCGTCGTCGGAGGAGTGATTCCAGTCGATATAATTCTTTGCGAAAACGTCGCGCGGTACCAAGTCAGATCAGGAAAGGACGCAAAGATCTGTAATATAGAGATACCCGTCGGAACCGATAGGAAAACCGCGATGGATAGGATTAGAGACGAAGCGATTAGTATGTGGCAGACCAAGTGGGTATCGTCGAGTAAAGGTCGTACCACATTCGCGTATTTCAGTAGCGTGCGAGATAGAATCGACGCGCATTCTCTAGAACCGAAACATTGGAGCACGCAAGCTCTCACGGGACACGGCGATTGTAGGTCGCGTTTAGCCGCGTTAAACTTCGTCGGAAGCGAGGCGTGTATTTGCGGAAGTAGAACGGATTCAGTCCAGCACTTCTTGCTGGAATGTCGTATGTTTGATGCGCAGAGAGAGGCTCTGCTCAGCGTGGTCCCAGAAGACCAACGGCAATGGCCGGACGTGGCGCGTTTCTTCGTGTCTAGTCGGGAAACCTTCACGTTATTTACCGATTACTGTAGCGAAACCCTTTGGCTAAAGGGATACGAAGCGTAGAGATAATATCAGGTAGGGTCCGTCGTTCAACCGGAGTGGTCGGAGACTTCGGCTATGGAGGCGCGGCCCCGAAATTTTTTTCGGGATCACCGCGCTTTCGAACGGCGGTCGCGTCGCGTAGATTTAATTAGCTTCTGGTCAGGTAGGACTGCTCCAACCTCTATATTCCTCTTTATCCACAACCGGCACCTGGGTGTGTCAATGGCTCCTACCCACCCGTCCTGACCACATCCTACTCCATCCAATATTCCGCCCGACAGGGTCTGAAGTATGTATCCAGGCTGGATGCAAATGGACAGGCCTACCCGTGGTTTCCCATGTACACCGCCAATGGGGGATGGTGCACTGAGTCGGACGCAAAGGCGTGGTTCGGCGGCTATAGGTGCACCTGGGTGGTAGGAGATTAGAGGAGCCTCACTGGTTGGTGACCGAACTGTCCATTCCCGCGATAAGGATCCCGTGGGCGTATCTGGATTTTTCCATCGCCCGGCTCGGGGCGGTTTCGATAGACAATGGATACAAAATGTGGCGTATGCTCGAAAGGGCGGTGCAGCACGAGCCTTTGCCATTCGTGGCAACGGTTCACACATTAAACTTGTCCCTATCTACTGCCTCACTGGAGGGTGACCGAACTGTCCATTCCCGCGATAAGGATCCCGTGGGCGTATCTGGATTTTTCCATCGCCTGGCTCGGGGCGGTTTCGATAGACAGTGGATACAAAATGTGGCGTATGCTCGAAATGGCGGTGCAGCACGAGCCTTTACCATTCGTGGCAACGGCTCACACATTAAACTTGTCCCTATCTACTGCCTCACTGGAGGGTGACCGAACTGTCCATTCCCGCGATAAGGATCCCGTGGGCGTATCTGGATTTTTTCATCGCCCGGCTCGGGGCGGTTTTGATAGACAGTGGATACAAAATGTGGCGTATGCTCGAAAGGGCGGTGCAGCACGAGCCTTTGCCATTCGTGGCAACGGCTCACACATTAAACTTTGTCCCTATCTACTCCCCCTCCTGGTGCAGCACCTTGACGTGGTGAGGGGGCTTGCGTATCTCAATGATTCTCGAAGTCATACCGGCGGGGGCTCTGCTCCTGGTAGGTTCAACCTTGCTGGACGAATTCGAGAGGAGAGGTCGGACTAAGAGTGCATCAACGTCTCAAGCCAAGGTGGGAAGTAGCGTGCCGATGGCTGCATGGCCGCGGAGACGTGAAATAGCGCGGTAGCAAACGATCTCTCTGGGGTACCTGCCGACCCCCCAGAGTAATCAGGCTTGGTGCTGTACGGGGGCTCTGCAGCACTTGACTAATATTTCCCACCGTTTTCGTGGGATCAGAAATAGACAAGAATAATACAAACACTAAAACAAACACAGAAGGGATGGAGATAGAGGTTGGGGGAAGTTGGGGGGAGAGAACATACAGATCAGGCTCGGTCTCCTCACTGCCTGAGATCACGAGAGAACGGAACATGCTTAAAAAGGGGAAACTAACACAAGAAGAGGAAAAATCGGGCAACACATATATGGACGAAGTTTACAAAGTGAGACAAGAACTGGAAGATTTCTTATTCAATGAAAGTAATGAGGTCTCTAAGAACGCTATTAAATTTATTTTCTCAAAATAGGCAATCCTGGAAACAAAAGTAGGAGAAGAAATAGTTGAAAAAGAAAAATGGAAATCAGTTTACCAAAGTTTGTCTTCCAGGCCTACCTATGCGAACGTGGCGATGAGTGGGGCGAGCTACAGGGAATCCGGAGTCCGTGGAACAGCACCTGAAACAAAAAGAAGAGAAATTAGTAAAAATCACGAAGTGGTAATAATTAAACCTGAAAAAGAAGAAGACACTAGAACAAATGAGGAGATAAAGACGCAAGTACTGCAGGAATTCAAAGAGATCAAAAACAAATTAAAAATCAAAGGAATAAGACAAATGAGAAGGAAGGGAATAGTAATAGAGGTAGACGACAAGAAAGATGCAGAATTAATAAAGAAGACAAACCTGGACAGGAAAGGATTAAAAATAGTGGAACCACAAAGAATCACACCGTCAATTGTTATATATGACATGAATGAAACAAAATTAAAACACGACTTGATACACAAAAACTTCGAACAACTAGAAAAGCAGGAAAAGGACAGCCTAGAAAATAAAATAATTTTAAAATATAAATATAAAGTAAACGAGGGTAGGGTAAACTGGATAGTACAGATTCCAGGCAAATACTACAACAAAAATATATAAGACAAGGAAGAATATATTTACTATGGAGAACATACAAGATAAAAGAATATATAGGAGTAACTAGGTGTTTTAAATGCCAGGGCTATGGACATACAGCGAAAACGTGTAACAGCCCGGACCAAATTTGTGAAATATGCGGAGGGAAAGACCACCTGAAAAAAGACTGTGGACAAAAAGACAAAGTACAGTGCATAAATTGTACGCGTAGCAGAAGAAAAGATAGCAAGCACAACACTAAAAGTAAGGACTGCCCTGAGTACATAAAATATGTAGAAATATACAAAAGTAGACTAAAATGGGACTAAAAATAGGACAAAAATAGGAAATAAATGCGCAACGATCAAAAGCGGTAGCTGTTAACTTAGAGATAATAATGAAAGAAAGAAAACTAGACATATTATGCGTACAAGAACCTTACACTTTTAAGGGAATAGTAAGGGGATACACAAGCCAAGGACTAAGGATAATACAGCTAAATAAGGGAAACGTCTGGATGGCTGCGATAATCTTGGATCAAGAAATAGAAATTTTACAAATCACAAATATGGAAATGGAACACCTGATGTGCTTCCAAGTCTTAACAAAAGAGGAACAATTTTATATTGTGAATATGTACTGCCAGTTCTCGTTGCCAATAAGTCCTATCCTGACAACTCTTGAAAACATCCTTAATAAACTAGAGGGTAATAAAATCATAATAACAATGGATGCAAATGTCAGGTCGGAATGGTGGTATTCCGGAGAAACGGACGAAAAGGGAAGAGAACTGGAGGAACTAGTAATCACACAAAAACTATGGATCCAAAACAGGCCAGGAAACGACATACATGACTGACAAAGGAGAGTCAAACATAGACATCACAATGACAACAGAGAACGTGAAAGGAAACATATTAGAATGGAAAGTAAACAAATCATGCACTATAAGCGATCATAATTTGATAACATTTAAGACAAAAGGCAAAAGCGTAGCTAAAAACATATGGTCCAACCAAGAGGGATATAACATTAAAATGGTAGATTGGGACTTATATAAAACACTGACGGGAACATATATTAACGAAAGGATTTATGAAAACATTAAAAACAGTGATACAAATAAAGCAACACAAATATTCAACAATGTATTAAAGAAAATCTGCCAGGAATCAATGCCGAAACGAAAACTATCAAATAGAACAGTCCCTTGGTGGAACACTAATCTAACAAAATTAAGAAATGAAGCAAGCAAGGCCAAAAGACAAATGATGAGAGCGCGAAAACTACAACTAACAGATGGAGATGACTACGAAAGAAGATATCGGAAAGTGAGAAACAAATATACAGCACAAATAAAGAAAGATAAACTAGAAGCATGGAAAAATTTCGTTACTAAAACAGGAAATGAAGACCCCTGGAGTATAGCCTATAAAGTAGTTTGTAACAAAATTAAGAAGCCAAACTATATCTGCTCACTTGTATTACCCAATGGACAGCTAACGACAAACTGGCAAGAATCCATAAATGCTTTACTAGACAAATGCGTTCCAAAGGACAGTAAAACGAACGAAAATGAGAAACACAAAACAATTAGGGCACAGAACGGAAAGTACATTAATAGAAACTTAGAACCAGAAATAACAGCGAGAAATCGAACAAGCAATAAAGAAACTAAAGACAAACAAGGCACCTGGAATAGATGGTTTTAAAAGTGAAATAGTAAAAGCTCTCTGGAGCAATAATAAAGAAATACTAATATACCTATTCAATAAATGTTTAAGAGAACATACTTTTCCAGATGAATGGAAAACTACATCCCTAAAAATAATATTAAAAAACAGTAACAAAGACAGAAGCAGACTAAATTCATACAGACCCATAGCGTTAATTCCAACTTTAGGCAAGGATAATATGGAATAGAATAATGGAGAAATACAAAGAAAGCGGTCTAGAAAGCAACAGGCAATTCGGATTCAAAACAGGACATTCGACGGAGGATGCATTGTTAAAATTTAGAAAAGCAACAAATACCGAAAAGAAATATGGGATAGCTATGTTTGTAGATATTGAAGGTGCTTTCGATAACTTATGGTGGCCGGCGATCAAAAACAGGCTTGTCAAGGCAGAATGCAGCAGTAGTTTAATAAAAATAGTGAACAGCTACTTTGAAAAGAGAAAAATGGTGATCAAATCAAAATATAAAGAGATAGCACGCGAAATGAAAAAAGGATGTCCACAAGGATCGATCATTGGACTAATTGCCTAGAATTGCTGCGTGGATACTTTACTGAAAAAACTAGAAGAGGAAATACCTGAAGAAGAAGCTGAAGCAATCGCGTATGCCGATGATCTGGCAATTCTAATTAAAGGCAACTCAAGAGTGGATTTAGAAAACACGGGAAAAAACGCTATTAAAATTATAAACGAGTGGTGTGACATCAACAAACTGAAAGCATCACCTACAAAAACAACTGCGATCATGATAAAAGGTAAATTTAGTAGTGCAAGAATGCCAATATTAAAAGTATACGATAAAAATATTAAATATGAAAGGGAAAATAGACTTAGGTATTACAATAGACGAAAAACTCAACTTTATAGCACACACAAAACGATTAAGAGAGAAACTATCAAACTTTATCATGTCAATCAAAAGACTAACTAAAGAAAAATGGGGGCTGGAAAAGAACACAATGAAAATAATGTATAATGCCGTAGTAATTCCTGTAGTAACTTATGGTGCCGCATTTTGGTACGACAAAGTAGGCCATACCCTCGTAAAACGAAACCTAATTGCGACTCAAAGAGCCCAACTCCTGATAATCACTAAAACTTGTAGAATAACATCAACAAGCGCCCTACAAGTTATAAGCGGATTAATGCCGCTTGACCTAGCAATTGTTCAACAAGGGCTGATAAATAATGTAAAACGAAATGTAGACCTAGAACAACTATAAATACAAATCTAAAGAAAATAAAGAAGATATAGATTTGGAAAAAGAACAGATATTAATCAAGAGAGAAATACAAAAGGCATGGCAAAGAAGATGGAAGGAAGACGAACATGGAAGACATACGAATTCATACAACAAGTAGACTACGTACAAGAACATAAATGGTTTAACCCTGGTAGAAACTGACCGATGTGAACCTGGCGCCCGACTTTACAAAAATTAAAATTTTTTTATACAGTTCGTTTGTACTTCGTTTGTACCTGTTTGTACCACACTTCATTTCGTTTGTACCTCAAAGGGTAAACAAATACAAAGTGGTTAAAAAATGGCCAGCGCCCAACTTTAAGATATTTTAATTTCATTAATGTCATTCGATAGAGCATCGTTTGTACCTCAAAGGAACCGGAAGTACAGAATTTTCAAAAACCTCCAAGCGGTAGTTTCGTCAATTTTTGAGATATCTCAAATCGGCCAACGCCCTTCGAAAGAGCATCGTTTGTACCCGTTTGTACCTCTTTTCAAATCGTTTGTACCTCAAAGTTCTTTTTCGGTTGACGTGGCATTTTGTATTTATTGGTAAATTTACTTTCGTAAATAAACTTAGAAATTTCGCTTATATCAATAATTTCGTTTATAAATTTTTAAGCGGCAAGCTAATAAACGAATAAATAATAAACGAATCGGTCGACACCGTGATACGGAGATCGTATAATCTAATGATAAGAAGCGCAGAGAAAGTCTCTAAAAAACAGTTCTGTGCCGTCGCGCTGTTGATCGTCGATTCTCTCTGATAAATGCCCTCTACTCTCCTCCACCAGATGCCGAGTTTCCACCGCGAAAGCGTGGACACGTCCACGTGGGCATCTGGTGGAGGGGAGTAGAGGGCATTTATCAGAGAGAATCGACGATCAACAGCGCGACGGCACAGAACTATTTTTTAGAGACTTTCTCTGCGTCCTTCTTATCGTTAGATTATACGATCTCCGTATCTCGGTGTCGACCGATGCGTTTATTAAATTATTCGTTTATTAGCTTGCCGCTTAAAAATTTATAAACGAAATTATTGATATAAGCGAAATCTTTAAGTTTATTTACGAAAATAAATTTACCAATGAAAACAAAATGCCACGTCAACCAAAAAGAACGTTGATGAAATCTTTGACGTAATTAAAGATTTGAATTTTTTTGACGCTGAAGGTCAGATTCTTCGACTATCTGACCCAATTTGGAAAGATGCAGAAAATATTTTAAATAAGGAGCTTTCTGCAAAATATTTATATATATATATGTCGCAAAACAGAAATGGAATTCTTGAGCGGTTTCCTAAAAAATGTGATGCTTTATTTAAAGATGCGTTATCGAAATCGCTTAACTCATCTGACAAAAGTCACCAATCAAATGAGTCGAATTGGTCGATGTCTTCATCATGTCCTCTCAAACCATGGCGTACTGTTTTATATTTAGAGAAAGAAATGTGGCATGCAATTTCCGAATATGAATAATATATACAAGATAATGACAAACATACATTATTAAAACCTGGATGGACAAATATAATATATAATGAAGTATGGAAACAATTAAAAATACCGTGTTGTTTCGCGTTTAAAACTGCAAGAATAAATCGAAATCCAGGAGAAATATTTTTAAAAATAAAAGGGAAATGTACAGAATGTGGTGCATTTTTTAATGCATATAGTTTGTGCGAGCCCAGTAATACGGATTCAAAAATGGAGATACATGTCTCGACTTTTGACACTAGAGAAATCGATCAAATGTGTCATTAAATAAATTTACCACTTCTTGATAAGATCTAATTCTATCACCGAATCCTCGCATCATAAGAATAGTAATTCTTTCTTTCTCGGTCAAATGCATTGTGTTCGCGATAAAACAATTACTAAAAGAATCAATAAGAAGTTTCAGCACTGAGACAGAGCCTGTCAGAATTCAGTTTAATATTCGTTTGTAAATACTTAAAGTGTTCACTTCAGATTGCGAACACAATGCATTTGACCGAGAAAGAAAGAATTACTATTCTTATGATGCGAGGATTCGGTGATAGAATTAGATCTTATCAAGAAGTGGTAAATTTATTTAATGACACATTTGATCATCATCCTCCAATTTCGAAATCAACTGTTTTTCGAACTGTTGATCGTTTCGAAAGAACTGGTTCAATAAAAGATGAATCAAAATCTGGAAGACCCAAAGATGCCACCAACGATGATAAGAGTATGGAGGTTTTACTAGCTACAACTGAAAATTCTCATACATCAGTTTCAAAAATAGCTCAACAAACTGAAATTAGCAAAAGATCAACTCGTAGAATTTTAAAGAAATACCATTACCATCCATACAAAATTCACTTTGTGCAGGAGCTATTCGAAGAGGATTTTGACAGAAGACTTGAATTTAGTGATACGATGATGGCACGATTTGATGGTAATAACCAATTCTTTACTTGGATCTGCTTTTCCGATGAAGCTACTTTTGAGCTAAATGGATCAGTTAATCGGCACAATATGAGATATTGGGCTGATGAAAATCCTCACTGGATGAGAGATTGCCACACGCAGTATCCTGAGAAAGTAAATGTTTGGGAATATTGTGTAATCGTATCATAGGTCCATTTTTTATTGACGGTAATATAACAGCGGAAAGTTATTTAGATTTGTTGAGAAACCGAATAATACCGGGTATCCAAAATATTGTTGGAGATGCTTTTGAAAATGTTTGGTATCAACATGATGGGGCTCCAGCTCATTTCGCATTGCGTGTACGCAATTTTCTAAACGAAACTTTTATTGGTCGATGGATTGGTAGAAGAGGCACGATAGAATGGCCACCGAGATCTCCCGATCTAAACCCGTTAGACTTTTTCTACTGGGGATATTTGAAAAGTAGAGTCTATGAAACGAAACCTACCAACGTGAACGATTTAAAGGAAAGAATATTAAACATTTCAAATTTAATAACACCGGAAACTTTAAGAAACGTCACAGATACATTTTATTTTCGCTTAGGATACTGCCAAGAAGCAGGAGGACATCAATTTGAACACTTAATAAATTAATGAACATTTATTTAGAAACACATAAGAGAGCACGCGCGCGCGCGTATGCACGCACGCACGCATGCACGCACGCACACGCACACACACGCACACACACGTACACGCATACACACGCACACACACGTACACGCACACACACGCACACACGACATATCACAAAACAAAAAAGATATAAATCCGACCGTGCAACCTCCGCGTGGTATATCTTGGGTAATGCTAATGCCGGCGGTACTATAACTTTCAAGCTTCATAACTTGTGATGTGCTTAACGAAAAAATACTTTATTATAGGGTTTTGAAAAGCTCTTGACATCAGCTATTAGATTCTTGAATCAAAAATGGTATGTTTAATTTAAAAAAATTGACGTGACCTTGACCTGACCTTGGCAACGCCACCCAAGGTCAAACTAATAAGATCAGTAGATAGATTTTTTTGAACCATACAACTTTTGTTCGAAACATTTTTTTAATAAACCAATATTTCCTGAGATAATTGACCGTTCCGGAACTTTTGCCCCACCCTGTATATATATTATTATATATAGGTAATAAGATTATATATGTTTTTTTAATGTAAAATGTGTGTACATGTATAAAATGTAATTTATATATATATGTATATATATATATATATATATATATATATAAACTTAATAAAAGATATAGTATAGAGGAATATAATATTTATAAGTTAGGATTAATTTTATAAGAGTATATGCATATATCATAATTATATATTATAGTTATCTGAATAATTATTAAATAAAACGTACAGAAAAATATAATGGTTTAGTGTTTTATAAAAATTAATAGAGATATATTTTTTTTTTGCAAGAGCATTCTGGTTCACGTTCTTATTGCAGTATTGTTTTTATTTATATCATCGTATATTTCCCAGTTTCCTGATATGCAACGACAGTGCGCAATATAATGCCCTACGTCATCTTTGTTAATGCCACCTATATATTCGATTGATGCGACTAATTTATATGTGGATTTACAAAATTGGATCTCTATTGGTATCTCTGAAAGAGTAAACATACCGGACCAATTAGGATATCCGAGCCTCTTAGCGAGTTCGGTCCATTGTAAACACTCTATATCTATAAAAAGATGCATCCCTGAAGTAAAGTTTATACTTAAATTATCATTTGCGCATCGTCTGCATTTTTGATTTACGGCTTCAATTTTTTCGTTAAGAGCCTTTTCCAAACCGCGCATACCATATTCATACATCGGTTTAGTGTTTATTTCAATAATTGTGATCTTTTCTTGATGCATCCAATCACAAGTTGAACATTGTTGCGATATTTCATAAGATAATGCATCTTGCATTAAAAGTTTGGCCACTAATTGATTTATGTTACACGCGCACTCAATCATACCACTTTTCGATTGGAAAATGTTATTTAAAATTAGCGCTCTTTCTTTGTAAACTTTTTGTGATGCGCCAAGTAGATATTATTTTTATAAATTTTATTGCATTATTATTATGCGTATTTACGTAATCGTAATAAGAAATCCAGTCACGGTAACCTACTAACAAGGACTGAATTATAGAATCAAATGCACACGTATTTTTTATCATTGTAAATCGTCCTGAAATATTTTGAGGACGTAAATTATTACCATTTTGTAACATTGTAATTTTTGATGTTACATGAGGTTTCCTATGAATGCTTTCAACATCAGGACATACTCTTAAATATTTTCCGCGTTTCAATTTTGTATTTTTATGTCCTTTCCAGGTTTCTACTTCATTTAAAATATTTGTTTCAGTTAGCTTTGTCGTGTAATCTTCATATGTGTTATATGTATGTGATGAAGTGTCCGATAATATCTCAAAATTATCAGGACTATTCGTGATCAATTTAGTATCTGATATATCAATAGATTCATTCGAATCTGTAGTATTTAAAACTTTAATTGTCTCGTTGACTACACTTGTCGTATCAGCATTTAAAATTTTCGTAGTACCTGCGAGAGATCTTATATGCGAGATTAAAAATTTGTCAATGCGTATATTTTTTGCACCCTTAAAAATCAAATTTTTTAATTCATTAAAATATTCCTCGCTTCTAGCTGATGACGCTGTATGACTCATTCCATTTAATGTCATTGTAGCTATCCATAAAGGAAATTCCTTACAAATTCTTAATAAATTGACACCAAAATTTTTACAGTAATACGGATTGGGCCTATCTCCAGATTTTATTTTTTTACTACTTTCTTCGATGTTGCGAAGAAAATTATTGATGGATTCAACGGATTTGTTATTACAAATTTCATCTAAATAATCATTTTCATCTGTATCTTTATCTCTATCTATATTTATTTCATTTGTATCCGTATTTTCACAATATTCAAAATTTGGCGTTTTTATTATATTTAATAATCGTTGTTGCGCGTTAAAACATGTAAATGTGTCACACGTGTTGGTGGAAATATCTTCTGTTTCTGAAAATGCAACTATCAGGATATCAAGGCAAATCTGTTGAAAATTGTCAAGCGTTGTGGTGTTAGTTAAAATGCCAACGCACCTAACAAAACAATCTTTAATACGCGCATGTTTATCTCTAAAACATTTCCAGCGACAGACTGATTTAATCAAATGTGCAATGTCAATTCGAAGAATACATTTGGGAGCATTTGCCGAATCATTATTCTGTAATATTTTCATACAATTTCGACGTACGCATTAAGATCGCAGTTGTTAAATGATAGAGCGACCGCATTTAAAAGTGCAAATGAGTAATCTATGACGACCTCTTTTGGGCAAGGTGCACCAAATCGTAACCAATATGTCAAAATATTGGTATCATGTTTTTCAGATACCATCTGAAGAACAGGTAAAATTTTTGTTTTATAAGGAACGACAGCTTGATATAAAAATATAGGATTTTTGGATTCATCAGGTTTTTTAATACTTTTAATCAACGATCCTGTTGCATCAATACTTAACATGCCTATCTTTTCATGTCGAATAAATTGTTTATTTAAAAATAATTGCTCTGGACTAAAATAAATTATGAAAAATTTATTCAAACCGATTTCTCGTATAGCTGACGAAAATTCGGGCTTATATTTTAGTTGCAAAACGGATGCGATAGGATCGGATATTTTTCCTAGTCCTAATTTTTCATCCTTATTTAACTGTTTCGCTTTTCGCAACACGGATTCACTATATAAATGAGCTGGCTCTACATCGCCAAATTCCATTATCTCGTTTGCCCTCTCTCTTCTTCAACCATATGCAGACGTCGCATCTAAATCCTTTACAACGCTATTCTTTTCGGGTTTTCTTGTCGTTTCTTTTTGTGTGCGATTTCTCTAGTGTCAAAAGTCGAGACATGTATCTCCATTTTTGAATCCGTATTACTGGGCTCGCACAAACTATATGCATTAAAAAATGCACCACATTCTGTACATTTCCCTTTTATTTTTAAAAATATTTCTCCTGGATTTCGATTTATTCTTGCAGTTTTAAACGCGAAACAACACGGTATTTTTAATTGTTTCCATACTTCATTATATATTATATTTGTCCATCCAGGTTTTAATAATGTATGTTTGTCATTATCTTGTATATATTATTCATATTCGGAAATTGCATGCCACATTTCTTTCTCTAAATATAAAACAGTACGCCATGGTTTGAGAGGACATGATGAAGACATCGACCAATTCGACTCATTTGATTGGTGACTTTTGTCAGATGAGTTAAGCGATTTCGATAACGCATCTTTAAATAAAGCATCACATTTTTTAGGAAACCGCTCAAGAATTCCATTTCTGTTTTGCGACATATATATATATAAATATTTTGCAGAAAGCTCCTTATTTAAAATATTTTCTGCATCTTTCCAAATTGAGTCAGATAGTCGAAGAATCTGACCTTCAGCGTCAAAAAAATTCAAATCTTTAATTACGTCAAAGATTTCATCAACGTTCTTTTTGGTTGACGTGGCATTTTGTTTTCATTGGTAAATTTATTTTCGTAAATAAACTTAAAGATTTCGCTTATATCAATAATTTCGTTTATAAATTTTTAAGCGGCAAGCTAATAAACGAATAATTTAATAAACGCATCGGTCGACACCGAGATACGGAGATCGTATAATCTAACGATAAGAAGGACGCAGAGAAAGTCTCTAAAAAATAGTTCTGTGCCGTCGCGCTGTTGATCGTCGATTCTCTCTGATAAATGCCCTCTACTCCCCTCCACCAGATGCCCACGTGGACGTGTCCACGCTTGCGCGGTGGAAACTCGGCATCTGGTGGAGGAGAGTAGAGGGCATTTATCAGAGAGAATCGACGATCAACAGCGCGACGGCACAGAACTGTTTTTTAGAGACTTTCTCTGCGCTTCTTATCATTAGATTATACGATCTCCGTATCACGGTGTCGACCGATTCGTTTATTATTTATTCGTTTATTAGCTTGCCGCTTAAAAATTTATAAACGAAATTATTGATATAAGCGAAATTTCTAAGTTTATTTACGAAAGTAAATTTACCAATAAATACAAAATGCCACGTCAACCGAAAAAGAACTTTGAGGTACAAACGATTTGAAAAGAGGTACAAACGGGTACAAACGATGCTCTTTCGAAGGGCGTTGGCCGATTTGAGATATCTCAAAAATTGACGAAACTACCGCTTGGAGGTTTTTGAAAATTCTGTACTTCCGGTTCCTTTGAAGTACAAACGATGCTCTATCGAATGACATTAATGAAATTAAAATATCTTAAAGTTGGGCGCTGGCCATTTTTTAACCACTTTGTATTTGTTTACCCTTTGAGGTACAAACGAAATGAAGTGTGGTACAAACAGGTACAAACGAAGTACAAACGAACTGTATAAAAAAATTTTAATTTTTGTAAAGTCGGGCGCCAGGTTCACATCGGTTAGAAACTGTACATATATTTTGACTGGATACGGCCCTATAAAAAGTACACTGTTTCAAAGAGGTGCAACAACTGACAGCAAATGCGACTTATGTGGAAAAGAAGAAACAGTAATACACATGCTATTTGAGTGTGTGAACTGCAAAGAAGAAAGAGAAGAGGTTCCGCTTTTAATATCTGAGAAAAGAGATCTAAAGACTTTAATAAATAGCAAAGAAAATTTCGAAAAATTCACGAACTACGTAAACAAAATGTTTGAAAAGAGGAAAACTTAACTAGAAGCGCTAGAAAGCAGAGGGTCCGCTTCCTCGGGACAGGGACGAGCAACGGCGCAGATGTCGACTGGTGCTGGCTGAAACAAAGAAAGAAACAAATCAAAATAAAGAAAGAAACAAATTAAAATACTTACTTAGAAAATGTTTACTTGGAAAATGTTAGAAAGTAGAGGGTCCGCCTGCTCGGGGCAGGGATGGGCAACGGCGCAGCTGTCGGCTGATGTCGGCTGAGACCCACATTCTGAAAAAAAAAAGAAAAAGAAGGGAACAAATTAGAATAAAGAAAGAAACAAATTAAAATAAAGAATAAAGTTTAAATAAAAGGATCCTTAAACATAAAAGTAGGGAAATAGGAAAATTAGAGACAAAAGACAGATATGAGCGAAAGCTCGAAACTGTAAAAGGAAAGAGAATCAAATAAAAAAAAAATGTCCCTATCTACTCTCTCTCGTGGGGCACGACCTTGACGTGGTGAGAGAGCTCTAGCCAATAGGCGAAGCTAACAGTGCCTCGTACGTATACCGAGTTCCTTGAATTCGCGCTAGGCGGGAAACCGCCGACCGTTTTCGAGTTGAGCCGGCCGTACAAATAGGGAAAAAAATCTGTGTGGGTGATGATACTCTAGCTACCCTCAGAACGCCAATTTAAACAGTGACTATTTTGGTGTAAGTGCAATGGAGTAGCAGAAAGCGACGTATTGTTGCTCTACGGGGCTGGCTTAACAATAGCCGGCCCCAAAGGTCGTAAGACGACTATGCAGATACAAAAGGTCCTAGAACTTGAAATGTTGCACATCCGCTGGTGTTCGAAATTCATAATTATTATCGCGATCTGAAAATTCGAATAAATAAAATCCGCATTTTTTCTATTATAAAACCCGAAAATTCGAAAATAACGGGCGAGAAACTTCTCGAAAACTCTATTTTTAACAAAAACTCGATCGTTCGAGTTCTCTCCCGTTTTTTTCAGCACATAAGAAACGCTTACTATAAACAATTGACAATAACATTGTCAACCGTCGCCGGAATCTAAGCGACAGACGGGCATGCGTGCCCATACGTCACGATCAGCTGACCGCCAATCAGCTGATCGAAAAGGATCGTGCGCATGGCAACTCTTAAAAAACTAATTCATGACCTCATCGGCGGTCAATTACGAGCGGCGCCCTGAGGTCACCGCTAATTTCTGAAATTAATTGGTCCATGTTACAACGGGGCCAAAAATCAAGTTCGATATATAAGGGGCCCAGCGCGTGGACCCGACACAGTCAAAGTCTCGCACTTTTCCGCTAAACCGCTTGCACTGTAAAACCGCTTCGCTACGTAAAAACCGCTTTGTACAACCGCTTCTTATACACGACCGCTTGCTCACTCGGACTTTTCGCTATTCTAGCATTACTTCAGTGTCTGAAACCAATTATATTTTGTGTAAAACTTTCATATTTAATTGTGTGGCGTTTAAATAAAACTTTATAAAAATACAAAAATATACGTGTCGTGTCTTTTCGTTGCGTTCAATTGTGTGGTGTCCTGTCACGAAATTCTTCGGGACGCGCTTTCCGCATAAACTCATTCATTCGCGAACAGCTGGCATGCGTCTCGTATGGTCGGCTATGCTCTAGTATGGAGAAACTTCATACCTCGCCCTATTGCGAGGTAGAGGTAATAGTGCTAGCAAATGCAGCACCGAAATTCGAACAGATAGGTAGTCCGTGGCGGAGCGCCGGTTACGCCTGGAGACGAACCTTAACAACTGGGGTGGCCATTCCACCCTCCGGCGCATCCTTTTATCGCAGTCGCGCTGAGGTTTCCCAAAAGGACCTATGACCAAGGCATCCGGTATCATTCCGGGTCACAAAGTCGCGCTGCGGATCTCCCACACCAGCAGGAGACCGTGTATGCAAAACCTACGACGACGAGGTGGGGAACACCCTCAAAGGCTCCATTGAGACGCCTTGGACAGAGGAAGGCATTCGCCATGCACACGAAGAAGGTCTGGTAATCCTCGGGCCCAGGGATGCCCACTGAATGATGTTAAATGATTACGTTCAGTCCCTGGGGTATGGTGTTGGGGCCGGGGAGTTTCTCCCGCGTCCGGTCACCAGATTGAAACTTTTGTAAATGATAATAAGGAAAATGGTGACATCGAGGTTGGTCACTGGTTGTCTCGTCGTTTAGCTAACTGAAATGGGCAAACGATTGGACCTAGGCGGGAATAGGTTTGTGGCGTATGCTCGGAAGAGCGAGGTAGCACGTGCGGTTTCTCTTCGGAGTCTCCCCACACACATTAAACTTGTCCCTATCTACTCTCCCTCGATGTGCGCCACCTTGTCGTGGTGAGGGAGCCCGGTCCTGAAGCCCTTCGGGGTGGAAGGGTCGCTAAGAGCGCACAGTATCCTCACTGAGGGGGAACCCAGCGTTTTCATAGGGACGAAGTCTGTGTTTACACGGACCAAGTCCCAATCGCTGGAAAGGGTTTGCGGCCCCGACTTCAATCGTCCAGTGGCACGGCACGAGATTAGATCGGCGTCGACAAATTTAGTGCGGAAATTAGGAACTGTCGATAGCGATAGCGTTAGAGTAGTGTGTGAAATAGATAGGCCCGCGATTAGATCCGCGCTTAGATCTGTCGAAACTACGAAAACGGAGCGAAAGACGGTTAGTTTCGCGGACCCCACCCCATCCCACACAGCGAGTGGCCCGTTGCCACAAGAATTAGATAGGATAGGTTCATCGATTAGAGTAGGCAATGCGTCCACGGGCGTTAGGATGCTGCACATGCGACGTTCGGTTGTAGTAACGGGCGAGGTGCGCCAGCTCGTAGCTGGAAAGCGATTAGACGTTTTGTTATTGCAGGAACCGCATGTTAGGAAGCAGAGCTCGAGTCATACTATCGTAAGTCTAGGCGTAGGGATGAAAGTTGCCGCTGTCCGTTCGCAACGTCCGTGGGCGGCAGTGGCGATCTGTAATCCAAACTTTCAAACAGTTTTTCGTGTCGCAGCTTAGTACCGCGCATTGTGCCTGTGTCGAAGTACAGGCCCCCCCCCCCAGTTTTTGATGGATTCAACGGATTTGTTATTACAAATTTCATCTAAATAATCATTTTCATCTGTATCTTTATCTCTATCTATATTTATTTCATTTGTATCCGTATTTTCACAATATTCAAAATTTTGCGTTTTTATTATATTTAATAATCGTTGTTGCGCGTTAAAACATGTAAATGTGTCACACGTGTTGGTGGAAATATCTTCTGTTTCTGAAAATGCAACTATCAGGATATCAAGGCAAATCTGTTGAAAATTGTCAAGCGTTGTGGTGTTAGTTAAAATGCCAACGCACCTAACAAAACAATCTTTAATACGCGCATGTTTATCTCTAAAACATTTCCAGCGACAGACTGATTTAATCAAATGTGCAATGTCAATTCGAAGAATACATTTGGGAGCATTTGCCGAATCATTATTCTGTAATATTTTCATACAATTTCGACGTACGCATTAAGATCGCAGTTGTTAAATGATAGAGCGACCGCATTTAAAAGTGCAAATGAGTAATCTATGACGACCTCTTTTGGGCAAGGTGCACCAAATCGTAACCACTCGCGTAACCAATATGTCAAAATATTGGTATCATGTTTTTCAGATACCATCTGAAGAACAGGTAAAATTTTTGTTTTATAAGGAACGACAGCTTGATATAAAAATATAGGATTTTTGGATTCATCAGGTTTTTTAATACTTTTAATCAACGATCCTGTTGCATCAATACTTAACATGCCTATCTTTTCATGTCGAATAAATTGTTTATTTAAAAATAATTGCTCTGGACTAAAATAAATTATGAAAAATTTATTCAAACCGATTTCTCGTATAGCTGACGAAAATTCGGGCTTATATTTTAGTTGCAAAACGGATGCGATAGGATCGGATATTTTTCCTAGTCCTAATTTTTCATCCTTATTTAACTGTTTCGCTTTTCGCAACACGGATTCACTATATAAATGAGCTGGCTCTACATCGCCAAATTCCATTATCTCGTTTGCCCTCTCTCTTCTTCAACCATATGCAGACGTCGCATCTAAATCCTTTACAACGCTATTCTTTTCGGGTTTTCTTGTCGTTTCTTTTTGTGTGCGATTTCTCTAGTGTCAAAAGTCGAGACATGTATCTCCATTTTTGAATCCGTATTACTGGGCTCGCACAAACTATATGCATTAAAAAATGCACCACATTCTGTACATTTCCCTTTTATTTTTAAAAATATTTCTCCTGGATTTCGATTTATTCTTGCAGTTTTAAACGCGAAACAACACGGTATTTTTAATTGTTTCCATACTTCATTATATATTATATTTGTCCATCCAGGTTTTAATAATGTATGTTTGTCATTATCTTGTATATATTATTCATATTCGGAAATTGCATGCCACATTTCTTTCTCTAAATATAAAACAGTACGCCATGGTTTGAGAGGACATGATGAAGACATCGACCAATTCGACTCATTTGATTGGTGACTTTTGTCAGATGAGTTAAGCGATTTCGATAACGCATCTTTAAATAAAGCATCACATTTTTTAGGAAACCGCTCAAGAATTCCATTTCTGTTTTGCGACATATATATATATAAATATTTTGCAGAAAGCTCCTTATTTAAAATATTTTCTGCATCTTTCCAAATTGGGTCAGATAGTCGAAGAATCTGACCTTCAGCGTCAAAAAAATTCAAATCTTTAATTACGTCAAAGATTTCATCAACGTTCTTTTTGGTTGACGTGGCATTTTGTTTTCATTGGTAAATTTATTTTCGTAAATAAACTTAAAGATTTCGCTTATATCAATAATTTCGTTTATAAATTTTTAAGCGGCAAGCTAATAAACGAATAATTTAATAAACGCATCGGTCGACACCGAGATACGGAGATCGTATAATCTAACGATAAGAAGGACGCAGAGAAAGTCTCTAAAAAATAGTTCTGTGCCGTCGCGCTGTTGATCGTCGATTCTCTCTGATAAATGCCCTCTACTCCCCTCCACCAGATGCCCACGTGGACGTGTCCACGCTTGCGCGGTGGAAACTCGGCATCTGGTGGAGGAGAGTAGAGGGCATTTATCAGAGAGAATCGACGATCAACAGCGCGACGGCACAGAACTGTTTTTTAGAGACTTTCTCTGCGCTTCTTATCATTAGATTATACGATCTCCGTATCACGGTGTCGACCGATTCGTTTATTATTTATTCGTTTATTAGCTTGCCGCTTAAAAATTTATAAACGAAATTATTGATATAAGCGAAATTTCTAAGTTTATTTACGAAAGTAAATTTACCAATAAATACAAAATGCCACGTCAACCGAAAAAGAACTTTGAGGTACAAACGATTTGAAAAGAGGTACAAACGGGTACAAACGATGCTCTTTCGAAGGGCGTTGGCCGATTTGAGATATCTCAAAAATTGACGAAACTACCGCTTGGAGGTTTTTGAAAATTCTGTACTTCCGGTTCCTTTGAGGTACAAACGATGCTCTATCGAATGACATTAATGAAATTAAAATATCTTAAAGTTGGGCGCTGGCCATTTTTTAACCACTTTGTATTTGTTTACCCTTTGAGGTACAAACGAAATGAAGTGTGGTACAAACAGGTACAAACGAAGTACAAACGAACTGTATAAAAAAATTTTAATTTTTGTAAAGTCGGACGCCAGGTTCACATCGGTTAGAAACTGTACATATATTTTGACTGGATACGGCCCTATAAAAAGTACACTGTTTCAAAGAGGTGCAACAACTGACAGCAAATGCGACTTATGTGGAAAAGAAGAAACAGTAATACACATGCTATTTGAGTGTGTGAACTGCAAAGAAGAAAGAGAAGAGGTTCCGCTTTTAATATCTGAGAAAAGAGATCTAAAGACTTTAATAAATAGCAAAGAAAATTTCGAAAAATTCACGAACTACGTAAACAAAATGTTTGAAAAGAGGAAAACTTAACTAGAAGCGCTAGAAAGCAGAGGGTCCGCTTCCTCGGGACAGGGACGAGCAACGGCGCAGATGTCGACTGGTGCTGGCTGAAACAAAGAAAGAAACAAATCAAAATAAAGAAAGAAACAAATTAAAATACTTACTTAGAAAATGTTTACTTGGAAAATGTTAGAAAGTAGAGGGTCCGCCTGCTCGGGGCAGGGATGGGCAACGGCGCAGCTGTCGGCTGATGTCGGCTGAGACCCACATTCTGAAAAAAAAAAGAAAAAGAAGGGAACAAATTAGAATAAAGAAAGAAACAAATTAAAATAAAGAATAAAGTTTAAATAAAAGGATCCTTAAACATAAAAGTAGGGAAATAGGAAAATTAGAGACAAAAGACAGATATGAGCGAAAGCTCGAAACTGTAAAAGGAAAGAGAATCAAATAAAAAAAAAATGTCCCTATCTACTCTCTCTCGTGGGGCACGACCTTGACGTGGTGAGAGAGCTCTAGCCAATAGGCGAAGCTAACAGTGCCTCGTACGTATACCGAGTTCCTTGAATTCGCGCTAGGCGGGAAACCGCCGACCGTTTTCGAGTTGAGCCGGCCGTACAAATAGGGAAAAAAATCTGTGTGGGTGATGATACTCTAGCTACCCTCAGAACGCCAATTTAAACAGTGACTATTTTGGTGTAAGTGCAATGGAGTAGCAGAAAGCGACGTATTGTTGCTCTACGGGGCTGGCTTAACAATAGCCGGCCCCAAAGGTCGTAAGACGACTATGCAGATACAAAAGGTCCTAGAACTTGAAATGTTGCACATCCGCTGGTGTTCGAAATTCATAATTATTATCGCGATCTGAAAATTCGAATAAATAAAATCCGCATTTTTTCTATTATAAAACCCGAAAATTCGAAAATAACGGGCGAGAAACTTCTCGAAAACTCTATTTTTAACAAAAACTCGATCGTTCGAGTTCTCTCCCGTTTTTTTCAGCACATAAGAAACGCTTACTATAAACAATTGACAATAACATTGTCAACCGTCGCCGGAATCTAAGCGACAGACGGGCATGCGTGCCCATACGTCACGATCAGCTGACCGCCAATCAGCTGATCGAAAAGGATCGTGCGCATGGCAACTCTTAAAAAACTAATTCATGACCTCATCGGCGGTCAATTACGAGCGGCGCCCTGAGGTCACCGCTAATTTCTGAAATTAATTGGTCCATGTTACAACGGGGCCAAAAATCAAGTTCGATATATAAGGGGCCCAGCGCGTGGACCCGACACAGTCAAAGTCTCGCACTTTTCCGCTAAACCGCTTGCACTGTAAAACCGCTTCGCTACGTAAAAACCGCTTTGTACAACCGCTTCTTATACACGACCGCTTGCTCACTCGGACTTTTCGCTATTCTAGCATTACTTCAGTGTCTGAAACCAATTATATTTTGTGTAAAACTTTCATATTTAATTGTGTGGCGTTTAAATAAAACTTTATAAAAATACAAAAATATACGTGTCGTGTCTTTTCGTTGCGTTCAATTGTGTGGTGTCCTGTCACGAAATTCTTCGGGACGCGCTTTCCGCATAAACTCATTCATTCGCGAACAGCTGGCATGCGTCTCGTATGGTCGGCTATGCTCTAGTATGGAGAAACTTCATACCTCGCCCTATTGCGAGGTAGAGGTAATAGTGCTAGCAAATGCAGCACCGAAATTCGAACAGATAGGTAGTCCGTGGCGGAGCGCCGGTTACGCCTGGAGACGAACCTTAACAACTGGGGTGGCCATTCCACCCTCCGGCGCATCCTTTTATCGCAGTCGCGCTGAGGTTTCCCAAAAGGACCTATGACCAAGGCATCCGGTATCATTCCGGGTCACAAAGTCGCGCTGCGGATCTCCCACACCAGCAGGAGACCGTGTATGCAAAACCTACGACGACGAGGTGGGGAACACCCTCAAAGGCTCCATTGAGACGCCTTGGACAGAGGAAGGCATTCGCCATGCACACGAAGAAGGTCTGGTAATCCTCGGGCCCAGGGATGCCCACTGAATGATGTTAAATGATTACGTTCAGTCCCTGGGGTATGGTGTTGGGGCCGGGGAGTTTCTCCCGCGTCCGGTCACCAGATTGAAACTTTTGTAAATGATAATAAGGAAAATGGTGACATCGAGGTTGGTCACTGGTTGTCTCGTCGTTTAGCTAACTGAAATGGGCAAACGATTGGACCTAGGCGGGAATAGGTTTGTGGCGTATGCTCGGAAGAGCGAGGTAGCACGTGCGGTTTCTCTTCGGAGTCTCCCCACACACATTAAACTTGTCCCTATCTACTCTCCCTCGACGTGCGCCACCTTGTCGTGGTGAGGGAGCCCGGTCCTGAAGCCCTTCGGGGTGGAAGGGTCGCTAAGAGCGCACAGTATCCTCACTGAGGGGGAACCCAGCGTTTTCATAGGGACGAAGTCTGTGTTTACACGGACCAAGTCCCAATCGCTGGAAAGGGTTTGCGGCCCCGACTTCAATCGTCCAGTGGCACGGCACGAGATTAGATCGGCGTCGACAAATTTAGTGCGGAAATTAGGAACTGTCGATAGCGATAGCGTTAGAGTAGTGTGTGAAATAGATAGGCCCGCGATTAGATCCGCGCTTAGATCTGTCGAAACTACGAAAACGGAGCGAAAGACGGTTAGTTTCGCGGACCCCACCCCATCCCACACAGCGAGTGGCCCGTTGCCACAAGAATTAGATAGGATAGGTTCATCGATTAGAGTAGGCAATGCGTCCACGGGCGTTAGGATGCTGCACATGCGACGTTCGGTTGTAGTAACGGGCGAGGTGCGCCAGCTCGTAGCTGGAAAGCGATTAGACGTTTTGTTATTGCAGGAACCGCATGTTAGGAAGCAGAGCTCGAGTCATACTATCGTAAGTCTAGGCGTAGGGATGAAAGTTGCCGCTGTCCGTTCGCAACGTCCGTGGGCGGCAGTGGCGATCTGTAATCCAAACTTTCAAACAGTTTTTCGTGTCGCAGCTTAGTACCGCGCATTGTGCCTGTGTCGAAGTACAGGCCCCCCCCCCCAGTTTCTATTTCTACGTCGTCTCGTGCTACTTCCAGTACAGCGACGGGATTGAGGAGCACCTCAGGCACCTCGAGATGGTGCTTCGTTCGTTGAGAGGGGATAGAGTCATCGTAGGCGTTGATGCGAATGCTAGGTCGTCACTCTGGGGCCGCCAAGAGACTGACGAAAGAGGTGCCAAATTCGAGGACCTCATTAGGGCTTTCGGTCTGTTAGTCGTTAACGATGCTGGACAGCCACCCATCTATTGGACGACAAGAGGTTCGTCATTCATTGACGTGACCTTGGCGTTGCGCTCCATGAACAATTTCATAGGTGATTGGAAGGTGAGGTGTGACTGGACTAGCAGCGATCATAGGGCAGTGGACATAAGGTTGAGGGTGCCCAAAGAATCAGGTGACGATCGGGGAACTGGGAACACGAGGTTCGATACAAATCGGGCCGACTGGAAACGGTTCTCTGAGACCCTGACAGATCTTTCAGGATCGCAACTAGAAGCCATCGATCTATGTTCCACAGTAGAAGTAGAAAAGATGGCTGAAACGCTCACAGTGGTGCTCACAGAGGCCTGTGTTGCGTCGATGCCTAGAAAGCGTAGGTTTAGGAAGTCCAACCCGTGGTGGACAAATAAACTCACTAAATTAAAGAATAACGTGTATAGGAAGCGTAGGGTTCTCCAGAGAAGGCGAGAGGAACCTGTTTGCCTTCGGGTATTGCTGTAGTATCGCTCGATGCAAAAGCATTACTGTAGGGAGGTAAAGCGGGCGAGGCTTGCAAGCTGGCGGAAGTTTGTCACATCGCACGGTAACCAGGAGCCCTGGGGCTTCGTTTACAAACAACAGGCATGCAAACTCCAGGTTGAGGGGGTGCTTAGCACACTCCGGTGTGGCGAATATTCCACAAAGACATTAAGGGAGACCGCCAGCTACTTCCTGAATGCGCATATAACAGATGACCGGGAGACGGAAGACACGCCTGAGCAGCGTGAAATTAGAGTCGCGTGTAGGGTCACTCCGAGTACGGCCGACGCTCCTCCCGTCACGGTGGAGGAAGTGGCTAACGTGGTTAAGTCGTTTAGAAATAAGAAAGCTCCGGGTCCGGATTTAATAGAGGTTGCCGTTCTGAAGGCAGCCTGTAGTTTAATCCCGGGTCAGATAGCTAGGCTTTTCAATGGATGCCTCCAGTGGGGCGTCTTTCCTTCTGTCTGGAAGGAGGGCTCGCTTCGAGTCCTTCTGAAGGGTGAAGACAAGGACGAGAGGGACCCAAAATCTTACAGACCCATTTGTCTTTTCTCCGTAGTAGGGAAACTTTTCGAGAAAATTCTTAAATCTCGGCTGATGGACACGTCACTGGCGCCGGATAGGATCTCCCGTCGGCAATTCGGGTTCATGCCAGGAAGGTCGACGGAGGATGCTGTTGTTGAGTTGCGACGAATGGTCTCTGTCTCTGAAAAGAGATACGCCGTTGCACATCTCTTCGACATTTCCGGAGCTTTTGATAATGTCTGGTGGCCGCTAGTCTTAGATAGCTTGAAAAAATGCGATTGTCCGCGAAATGTATTCGAGGTGCACCGGAGCTATTTCGACGACCGTAAAGTAAAAATCGCGCTTAGTTCCGCGGAGGTGTCCAAGCGAGCAACGAAAGGGTGCCCGCAGAGTTCCGTTCTCGGTCCGGCTTGCTGGAACCTCATGTTTGATGGCCTTTTAAAGATACTAGAGGAAACGGTTCCTGACAGATTTACCACGTACACGGACGACCTCGTGGTTGTCATAAATGGAAATTCGCGTCGAGAACTAGAGACAGAAGGCCAGCGTGTAGTAAATGTAATAACAGAATGGTGTAGGTTCGCGAAGCTTCAGATTTCCGAGCGTAAAACTGAAGCCATCATTCTGACGCGATCGCGCGAAATCCGATAGGTAGACGGGGAGGAGCGCGACCGGATAGGAAGCGAAAGAGCACGAAGAAAACCGTCGACTTCGGTGATAGGCCGCCAATTATTAAGATCGGTAACGCGAAGATACGATTTAAGGAAACGGTTAGATATCTTGGCGTTCACATAGATAGAAATTTGAAAGTTAGATCCCACTGCGCGTATCTTAGCAGCAAAATCGGGTCGCTGTTCGCTAAATTAAGTAGGATAGCCCGTGCCGATTGTGGTCTTCGTTTTAGTACGCTATCCACGATATACCGGGGTGTTTTCGCGTCAACAGTAGCCTATGCCGCCGCGGTGGGCCGATTTATGTACGGAGAGAGATATTAGGACCCTAAAAGCGTTGCAGCGTCGCGTACTTATTTCGCTGACCGGCGCATATCGCACAGCCTCGTGGGAATCGCTTTGCGTCGTCGGGAGAGTGATTCCAGTCGATATAATTCTTCGCGAAAACGTCACGCGTTACCAAGTTAGGTCGCAAAAGGACGCCAAGATCGGGCAAGCTCGTTTAAAGTAAAGCCGAAAGGAAACACCAGCGCTCAAGGACCAACGTCGATCCACGGCCAAGGCAACGCAACGCAGACGGACAACGCATCGCCGACGGACAACGCACCAACGCGGGACAACGTCCCACCAGCAGCGTCAGCAGTCGAGCGATCCCATAAGCAACCCGATAAATTGCGACCATGCGAATCACCGTACTACTACTGTAAGTCGAACTTTATCTAAATGTCAGTGCCGCCAAAACAAGTAAGATTTAAGAGTCCGCGATTTCTGAGCGTGCCAGCTCGATTGGCAAATAGATTCGGAACTGTAACTCCGATACGAGTAGCAGAAGAGGCTGCTCGTGATATTCGTAGAAGCGTACGAAAAAATTTAGAAAAGCATTATTCGAGTACTGATTCATCCGAGGAACACGAACCGAGTAATAACGATAATTCAGTACAAGACGGACCAAGTCGCGTTACGGTACGAAGAAATTATTCACCGATATTAGTTGATGTTAGTTTATTCGAGCCACGTGCGCAAGTAAATATGGACAACGAAGCCGTCAAAAGAGAAATCGAGCGCATGCGAGCGCAACAGACCGAACTAAACGTAGCGGCGGCCTATGAGGTCGCAGATCAGCCGGCCGAAGGAACGAGTAACACATTACTCGCCGAACTCGTACACAGTTTTCGCGAAATGCAAACCGAAATGCAGTACATGCGCGAACAAATGCGAAATATGTAAACCGCGCAAGCTAATTTAAACGGTACGCGAGTAAATGCGAACACTGTCCCGCTCGACGTAACTTACGGACGCAATCAAAGCGATATCCGAAACCGACGTAGTGCAGCCCCGCACTATGTAACATTAAAAGAAGCGCGAGCAATGATTCCCGAGTTTAATGGAACGCAACGTAAATTACAGGAATTTTTAAACTCTTGCACGTATGCGGTAGAAAATATTAATCCCGCAGATGAAGAATCGTTAATTCGAGCAATCTTATACACTAAATTAAGTAGAGCCATGCAAGATTTCGAAACGCGAAACATCCAAACATTTGAAGAATTAAAAACACAGCTCGAAACTTCCTATCAAGCATAGCAAAGCACAACACACTTACAAATAGAATTTAATACTTTAAAACAAAAGTCGAGCGAAACCGCCCAGGCATTCGGCCAAGTCGATGCCCTAGCCATGAAACTTTATGAGTCCATGGTGGAAGGGGAAGAACGGCCCCCTTCATTTAAACAAGCAATACACGAAATCATTCAAAAACAAGCACTAATAAATTTCCAAATCGGATTACGCGACGAATTAAAAATTCTGGTGCGATCACAACGATATACTTCGCTCCAAGAAGCGATAAATGGCGCAAGCGCGGAGGAGAAGCTTATCGACCCACGAGCATCCGGCTTCTCTAATAAAAATAAATTCGACGCTAAAACGCGATCAATTCGAGATACCAACATACAATGTTATAAATGCGGAAAATCTGGACACTACGGACGCGATTGCCGTAGCAGTAATAAATATACATTACCAAAACCGGAAAAATCTACGCGAATAAATACTTTAAGTAAATCCTGCAAACATTGTAAAAAGATCAAACACACCCGTGAGGAATGCTGGAGTTTGAACGGACATCCTAAAATAAATAACACTAATAACCGTAATTCCAAGCCAGTTAATAAAATAAAACATAAAGAAGGCGTGCGTGAGAAAGAAACTCCGCATAGACAGAGAAAAAAGCACTGACTCTTCAAGCACTAGCGAAGAGGAAGAGGAGGAAGCGAGAAAGAAACAACCGCGACCTGCCTTAGAGTATCGCGTGACGCATGTAAAAAACACATACACAGCCAAAGACGAGCTACTGCAGGTATCACTACCAATCCGTGAAGTGAAAGGCGAGACGATAAATATGCTGTACGATTCCGGATCAACAATTTCCCTAATTAAATTAAAAAATTTAAAAGACAATACACCTGTATACGAAAAGAAAATTTCACTCACAGGAATCAGTGGACATAAATTATACACACTAGGGAAAATGTACGCGACAATACACTCAACAAACGTGTCATCAAGCATGCATTTTATGTCGTAAAGGATGACATAGCAATAGAGCATGAAGGAATTTTAGGAATAGATTTCCTTAAAAAGCAAACGGCAGCCTGCGATTACAAACGAAATCAAATAAAAATAAAGGATAGTATATTAAAATTACATCCATGCAGAAAAATAATTCTGAAACCACGCAGCGAGACAATTATTAAAGCAGCTGTAAACCAGAATCATATAGGAATAGTCCGAACAAGCGAAGCAGCCCCAGGAGTATATATTGGAAACGGCCTGGTGGAACCAAACAATTTTTCATGTCCTGTGAGTGTGATAAACACGACAGACAAAGAGATCGAAATGCCCACTCCAATAGTCATACTAGAAGACATGGAGGAAGATACAGAGCAAATAAATAAAATAGAAACAAAAGGGAAGGCTAAAAATGCTATTTCTCGTAAACAACAAATTTGACAACTGCGAACTCAACATTTAAATAAAGAAGAAAAACGAACACTGTTAGAAATCTGTGAAGAATACAATGAAATATTCCATCTGGAAGGAGAACCACTGACATGCACCGCGACGGTCGAGCATGAGATAAGCACGCGTGCCGACACCGCGTCGGTGAATGTGAAACCATACCGATTACCCGAGAAACATAAGGCGGAAGTAAATCGGCAAGTACAAGAAATGCTGCAAGATGAAATTATCAGGACAAACACGAGTCAATGGAACGCACCATTATTAGTAGTGCCAAAGAAAGCAGATGCATCAGGAAAACCGAAACTCCGAGTAGTCATAGACTTCCGGAAATTAAATGAATTAACCATAGGCGACTCATTTCCGTTGCCTAATATTACTGATATTCTAGACCAACTGGGAAATGCAAAATATTTCAGTACATTAGATCTAACGTCAGGATATCACCAGATCCCAATGGCTGAAAAGGACAAAAATGAAACAGCTTTCTCAACTCCTTACGGACATTACGAATTTAATCGAATGCCGTTTGGATTAAAGAATGCACCAGCGACTTTTCAAAGGCTGATGAATTCAGTGTTAATGGGAATGCAAGGACTTAGATGCCTGGTCTACCTTGATGACATCGTCATATACGGATCAAGTTTACAAGAGCACAAGCGATTAAAAGAAGTTATGCAAAGACTGCGAAAAACTCATTTAAAATTACAGCCAGACAAATGCGAATTTTTACGCAAGGAGGTAATATATTTGGGCCATATTATTTCCGAAAACGGAATATCTCCAGATCCATCAAAATTAACGGCAATAAAGGAATTTCCGGCGCCGAAAAAAGTGAAGGATATCCAATCCTTTATAGGATTAGCCGGATATTACAGAAAATTCATCGAGAATTTTTCAAAGATCGCAAAACCGCTAACAAAATTAACCAAAAAATCGGAAAAATTTATATGGACAATGGAACAGCAAGCAGCATTCGAAGCATTAAAAGAAAAACTAATGACTGCACCAGTGCTAAAATATCCCGATTTTGCCGAAGAATTTATTGTGACCACCGATGCATCCGACTACGCGATCGGAGCGGTGTTATCACAAGGAGAGGTAGGCAACGACCGACCGATTGCTTACGCCAGCAGAATATTGACAAAGGCGGAGCAAAATTATAATACAACAGAAAAAGAGTTATTAGCCATCGTTTGGGCAGTAAAACATTTCAGACCGTATGTCTACGGAACAAAGTTTAAAATAATAACGGATCATAAACCACTAATATAGTTATTTAATGTTAACGATCCCGGATCAAGATTGATCCGATGGAGATTAAAATTAGAAGAATACGAATATGAAATAATTCATAAGGCCGGACGAGCGAACGCGAACGCCGAAAGCCGCGCTAAGTTGCAACGCGATACCCGGTACGTCAATAGAAAAGGATGAAAAAATTCTGAAGATAGAAAAAGAAGAAGAAGAAGCAGAAGAAGAAGCAGACACTGATAACATAAAAACATATACAGAAGAAGAGAAAAAACAAATACTATCAGAATACCATGACGCACCTATAGGAGGGCATCAAGGAATTGAACGAACAATTAAAAGAATCCGATTACAACATAATTGGAGAGGACTAATAAAAAATGTCGAACAATATATTGCAAAGTGCGAATCTTGTCAAAAAAATAAACTATTAAGAAGAAATAAAGTTCCTTTAATAATTACCGACACGCCAAGTAAACCATTTGAAAAATGCGCGCTGGATATAGTCGGACCACTAACTATTACCAATAATGGAAATAAATACCTGTTGACTTTCCAGGATAATTTAACAAAATTCAGTAAAGCAATACCGATACCGAATCAGGAAGCAAATACTGTTAGCAAGGAATTCGTTACAAAAATAATTCTTGAGCACGGAATACCGGAAAAAATCCTGACGGATCAAGGAACGAATTTCATGAGCGAAATCTTTAAAAATACGTGTGAACTATTAAAAATAAATAAAATACAAACAACCGCGTATCACCCAGAAAGCAACGGCGCGTTAGAACGATCGCATCGAACATTAGCGGAATATTTAAGATACTATATAAATGAGGACCAAACAGACTGGGACGAATGGATATCGTTCGCGATGTTCACGTATAATACGCCGCACACCGCTACAGGATATACACCCTTCGAATTGATGTACGGACATCAAGCCGAAGTTCCGACAGCGTTAACAAAACCGCCTAAACCAACGTATAATTATGATGACTACGCGCAAGAATTGAAAGAAAGATTACGAGCAACAAGTCAACTCGCAAAAGAACATATAAAAGAAGAAAAATGTAAAGCCAAGAAACAATATGATAAAAAGACAAAAGAAACACAATTTAAAATAGGGGATAAAGTGTTAGTATACGACGAGACACTACGACGCGGAAGATCAAAAAAGCTAGAATCGCTATGGACAGGACCATATACGATTTTACAAAAGAACTCCGACGTAAATTATACAATAAAAAAGGGAAGGAAAACGATACGCATGTACACCAACAAATTAAAACTATTTATAGAACACTAATAAACACAAAAATAAATACACACTAATAATAAAAAAATTCACTTACCCATGTGGGCGACCGTGTCCACGGCCTGAGGGGGGCAACGGCTCCGGCAAACGGAAGACGCCAGACGGCGCGGGCCCTCCCCCTGGGCACCGCATACTGGCCCAGGCGCAAGAGATGTTCTACGCGACGATGCGTTCATAACGCCGCGAACTCCTCGGCCTCCTGCGCCCGCGAGAGGTCTAAAACATCCCAGATGGAGGGCAATATGCTCCTGGGATAGGGCACGACCTCGTGAATCACACGCGCACCGGTAACCAAATTCACAGTCACACACAACGAGGAAAGGCTATTCGCGTATATACGTGAACAAGCCCGCTCGAAATGATCGCGTGGTAGAGGCGGGCCACCGGACACATCCCGCACCCGAGGCAAATCGGCCTCGCAATTGTCAATATCGCATGCGAACTTCTCTAACGAGGAAGGATAGCTCGACATGATGATTATATCTTTTTTTTTTGTGAACTGTCCAACGACTAGCGAGAGACTGAAGCTCGCGAAGGGACATAATACATAGCAGAGCTAAGTTGAGAAAGATTAAAACTAATCCCACACTGATAAAATTAGCAAACAACGAATAAATATGACACCAGCAGAGTACATATATATAATACTTAATATATATAATTACAGAACACTAATACTAGGGATCAACCCCGTTCTCACCAAGCAAGACGAAACCCGTTTTCCGTTTGAAATTGAAGAATTTAAACACAACCCAGGAATCTACTACGAAAAAATCGGACATCTATATCAAACCGAGCAAACCTGGAAACTAGTCATCAAATTCGACATAACGAAATTAAATGATCGAACCTGGCAAATCAACCAATATATTAAACAAACTAACGAAATATGCAAAGAAATAAAACCAGAAAATAGCATAAAACAAACGTGCGATCTAAAAAATATTATTAATAACGATTCAAATAATCTAGATAAAATAATAACATTAATAAATACATTATATAAAGTTAAGTCAAATAAACGTAGAGGCTTAATCAATGGCGTAGGCTCTATCACAAAAATCCTATTTGGAATAATGGATGAAAATGACATAAAATTAATAAACGAACAAATAGGATTATTAGAAAACAAACAACAAATCTTAGAACACGTCGCAAAAAACCAGATTAAAATTTTAAACTCCACCATAATACATCTAAACAAATTGGAAAATATATTAGATTATAATGGAAAACTAATTAATCACTATATTAGAGATTATAGTACGCGAGAAGAGATAGACGAACATTTTACTGTAATAATAGCGATGATAAATAATTTAATAAGAGATGCGAAAGATATTTTGGAATATCTAACATATATACGTCAGGATAAAATGCATCCATTGCTAACACCCATAACTGACATTATAAACCAACTAAAGGAAGCCGTACTTCAATTACCACGAGGCTCATATTTCCCCTTTGAAATTAATCAAAATGAATGGGTAACGATAGAAAATTTTATAAAAATAAATGCGTATTGCGAAAAGTCGAAAATATATACAATATTAAAATTCCCCATCATTACGCAACTTATGTACGAAATTTTTAATGTCATTCCGTTACCAACAACCGACTATAATAACAAACTTGCTTATATAGAAATAGAGAATAAGCTAATGATTGTAAATAAAGAAATGCGTACCTATTTAAGTTTAACGAAACAAGATCTAACTAATTGTATAGATAAAAATAAACAATACATATGCAAAAGCAATCATCCGATATATCATTTAAATATAAATACGCCATGCGAAATAAAAATATATGTATACGAAACAGATTATCGAGAATATTGTAACGTAAAACACATAACAGTAAACCATACGATATGGATTGACTTACGTCAACCACACTCCTGGCTGTACTCGACAGCATCCGAACAGCAAGTCACAATAAAATGCGATAAGCACCCTGATTATAAGAAAATAATCAGAAATACAGGTCGAATCACCCTACGTGACAATTGTAAATTGACATCAACAGACATAATATTATAGACTAAAACAATTACATATACTTCAGAAATCGAAGAATTTCAACCCGAATATAATATAACAATCTTTAAAGATAACAATTATACAAATGACAGACAAAAACTTAAAAGCATAGTAAATAATCCAACAGAACTAAAGGAATTAAATAACTTAGAAAAAATTAGAAAAGATAAATAAAGATTTAAATAGTAACGAAAATAACTTCTTTAAACAAAAACATTTATATATCCAATAGCTTCCAGTGGAATAACCACTATAATTATTATAATAGTAATAATATGGATAATTGTCCAATATAAAAAGAAGAAATCTAAAAAACCGACTGTTACAATAATAGACGAAACCATACGGAATGCCTAGACCAATATTAAAACGAACTAAGAGCACACGATTTTAGAATAAATAAATTTTAATTTAAGAAACGATTATAATGAATATTGTACACGCGAAATATATTGTATTTAAAATAAGGATAGGCATATGTACATTTAGAAGATAGAAAAACTCCGTTTACAACCTCCGTTTTTCTTTTCCAACGGGAGAGGGATGTTATAGTCCGAAAGACTATAACTTATTATTTCATTATAACAGAATATATAATAGAACATTCGCGAACCGCGCAAAACCGCCATCTCAGCAAACCACGCGCGAGAACGCTCGCCGGAAACGCGAAAGACGCTAACGAAGGGATTCGACTTTGAACCTCCTTCGCTTGCATTTGGACTTTGGACGCCACGAAGAACCCCCATGACCATACATGGTCATGTCGCTAAGCGATCCCCTCCAAAACACCCCCGAAACCGAGGAAATAAAAGCCGTCCACCGCGAATCCGCGGCGGACAGTTGTTAATAATAAACCAATCATTAAATAGTGCGAAACCGAGAGCTAACTGCTATACTGTGCGACGATTCACTCAAAAAATTGTTAAACGTTCTAAATCTAAAACGAAGCGACACAGGAAAAGATGACAATAAGGAAAGAAGGCTTGTAAAGAAACCAACTAAAAATAAGATACGAGAATCTATTTGTATAAGAAAAATTTTATAATCAAAAACCATCGTTAACTAATCCAAGGGTTCGATTCGATTTTCCCGGCTACCCCACACCCCGTGCCGCGCCGGGCACAACACTCCTAAAAATTTGGATTATTTTATAAATACTTTTAACAATAATATTCTTTACATTTCCAAATTAAAACTTCGGAGTTCCTATTTTTCATCATCGAAGATCAACATTTGCAGTAGGTTTTATAATAAATACGTATAGTATGATCAATTTAGCAAAGGATTTATTTTCTAAAGTTAATCCATTACGTTTATTTTTGCCGTATAAATGCTCGCAAGACCATTTAGAACTTTTCTTTTCTTGCGTAAGAGCTAGAGGGGGTTGGAATAATAATCCTGACTGCATACAATTCATATGGATTATACGAAAACTTTTGTTTTTAAATAATGTTAAAAGTAGTATTAGTGCAAATTGCATTGATGATAACACTGCAATGCCTGCTATTTTTAAGTGCAAAACTAAAACCAAAGAGAACTCTGAAGCTTTTGATTGTAATGATTTTAAACATATAACAAATATAATTCAAGCTATGGAGAATATTAATATATCATTTATTCAGCAAAATATTTTATATTATATATCTGGTTATATTGTTCGGGGTTTAATAAAAAAAATAAAATGTGATGATTGTATTGCAATTTTAACTAATACAAATAATAAGACTTATGAACATAATTATTGTTCAAAAATATATTCAGAATCTTCTTTTATGAAATTCATTAATCGTGATAAATTATATTTACCATCTGCAGTAGTTTATAATATAATACTATTTGTTGAAAAAGCTTTTAAAGCTGAATTAAATGTGCAATCTATGAACGCAAACCATTTTGAAGCTAATATTATTCGAACTACTATACAACATTTTATTCCAATAGCTATGTCTTTATTCAAACCACAACATCCTGTAACAGATACTGCAGGAATGGAGGAACTACATGAAATACAATTAATTAGAGCTATAACATCATCATATATTTTTATTCGTATTTCTAAATATAGTGCAAATATGACGGAACGAATTTTGGATAAACTTGTTAATAAACGTAGTAAACTTCATAAAACCATTTTATTTTATAACATTTGATTATTTTATTATAGTTTTATTACAGTCAAAAGCTTTTGAGACATACATAATGTTACAGCATGTTAAATATTTTATATTTCTAAGCAATTGGATTATTTTGTAATGTATTTTTTTGGACTGGCTTAATAATCCTTATATAGTGATATTTGTTACTTTACGTGCAATCTCTTAAACCAAAGAATGAACTTACAGATAATTTTATTTTATATTTATAAGATATTATATTTATAAGATATTATAAGATATTATATTTATAAAGATATTTATTTTTCATTTAAGCTGCAGATATGATATTATTTTTAAGATTGTTCTGCTCAGTATCTTATTTATGTTTTTGTGTTTTATGATGTATATATGTATATCGTTATTAATAATATATGTACATCGTTATTAATTTTTGAAAAAAATTCAATATTTTGTAACAAAAGATATTTTTTGTGTATAATATGGAATATATAGTTGTATATCTCCAATATGTGTTAAAATTCTTATTTTAATATTCAAACATTTATTTCAGTTGATTGAAGTACATCCAACATTTTACATATGTTTATGTACGTTCCATACGGTAATCTACATAAAATAATCTACATAAGGAAGAAATGCATTACTGTATTTCTATTCATCCAATATCGGAACACTTTTTATAATTATGTAAATAAAAATAATGAAAAGATAATGAATTGTATAAATAAAAAATAATAAATATATTTTTTAATTTTTTTTACTGTTTACCTGCTACATTTTACAAGTAAAAAATTTTAACTATATAAATATGTTCAAAATTTAAAATAATCATTCCAGAGTAAAATTTGCATAGCGAAATTCGCATATTTTCGCTATTAAACATTCGAAAATTTAAAATTAACGGGCGTCGAGAATTTTCTCGAAATATCTATTTATTAGAAAAACTCGAATGTTCGAGTTATCTCTCTTTTTTTGCCACCGGAAAAAACGCTCATCATCGCCGCTAACAATATTATTGTCAACCGTCGTTGAAATTTACGCAGCTTATGGGCATGCGCGCTCATGCGTCACGATCAGCTGATCGCCAATCAGCTGATCTAAAAAGATTGCGCGCATGACAAGTAAATAATATCCGACGTCAGACCTCATCAACAACCAATTACACGCGCCGCAATGAAGTCACCGCTAAAAGATTAAATTAATTGGTCCACGTCGCAACGGGCCCAAAAATCCGCTCGCTATATAATGGGCAACGCGCGTGGATCAAAAAAGTCTCGCACTTTTTCGCTGCTCGCAGTATTTTCGTAGAACCGCTTTGTCAAAACCGCTTTTAAAACGACCACTTTCTCACTCGGACTTTCGCACTCTCGGCTTCGAAATTATTTCGTTACCTGAAATAATTGTACTCATTTTATTTGTGTAAAATTTTAATTTACTGTGTGGTGTCAAAGAAAAATCTAAAAATACCAAAAAAATTACGTGTCGTGTTCAGTTAATTTAGCGTTTAATATTCTGTTCGTGGTTGTCCGTTTGCTGCATTCTGTAAACTTTGCGCTGTCGCAGCGATCCGCGCTCACTCGCGAACAAAATAACATATTTACATACATATATTTTTTGTTAACTATTATCTGTCCATACGAATACTTTACGAAATGTCTTTTATTATAAATTCTTTTTTATACATATAAAAAATAAAAATATATAAATAAAAAAACGAAACATTAATATTTTCAATAATAAAGGTGAAAAGCAGCTGTGAGCAGGCAGGTTAGGTCAGATAGTCAATCGAGTTAAGGTTAGCAAGACTGATGTTTGTAACAAAGATCATATAAAATTATCGACCAATCAAAATTTATTAGACGGAGACAGGAATCGTTCCAAAGCAACCTGTCCTTTTCTTTTGATGTCCCGGGCGCTAACAACGGCAGTGCACATTCCAGTTATAGTATAGAGTTCACTGGTTGTAACTCAATAAATTGACCAATCACAGTCGAGTATTCTTTTAATGCTTGAATGAGATTGGTCAATTCCTTAAGTTACTGCTTTAATCCGTTAATCCTACTGCCATTGTAGACGATGTGTTAAGCGTCTTCTACAATAAGATTTAAGGCGTAAGACTTAAGAAATTGACCAATCACAAACGAATATTCTCTTAATAATAGACCGTGATTGATCAATTTCTTAAGGCTTACGCCTTAAAATCTTATTATAGACGCTACATTAAGCCGTAGCATTTGACCGTAGCATAAGGTTGTAAAGCGTAAGACTCAAGAAATTGACCAATCACAGTCAAGTATGGCCATGTTCCGAAATTGCTGCCAGTTTACTGCCAACAATAAAAATATATAATATACGTAACGTGCACTATAGAATTTGCAGTAGACTGGTAATAATTTCGGAACGCGGCTTATGAAGAGAATGCTCGGCTATGATTGGACAAATACTTGAGGCTTAGAGCTTAAATTATCTGTTGTAGATCGGGATTAAAGGTTCGTCTGCATGGCCGTAGCATAAGGTTCTAAGGCGTAAATCTTAAAAAATTGATCAATCACAATCGAGTGAGTATACTCTTAATATTTGACTGTGATTGGTCATTTTCTTGAGTCTTTCGCCTTACATCCTTATGCTACGGCCACTGTAGAATGGCCTTTAAGCGTCTTCTACAATGAGATTTTAAGGAGTAAAACTGAAGAAACTGACCAATCACAATCGAATATTCTTTTAATACTAGACCGTGATTGATCAATTTCTTAAGACTTACGCTTTAAATACTAATTATAGACTCTACATTAAGCGTCGTCTACAATGAAATTTTAAGGAGAATTAAGGCGTAAGATTTAAGAAATTGACCAATTACTGTCAAGTATTAAGAGAATATTCGATTGTGATTGGTCAACTTCTTAAGTCTTACGCCTTAAATCTCCTTAAAATTTCAGTGTAGATAACGCTTCAAGAGTCGTCTACAATGGCCGTAGCATAAGGTTGTAAGGCGTAAAACTCCAGAAATTGACAAATCACAGTCAAGTATGGCCCTGTTCCGAAATTGCTGTCACTTTACTGTCAACACTGAAAATATATAATATACGTAACGTGCACTATAGAATTTGCAGTACACTGATAATAATTTCGTAACGCGGCTTATGAAGAGAATGCTCGGCTGTGATTGGACAATTTCTTAAGGCTTAGGGCTTAAATTATCTGTTGTAAATCGGGATTAAAGGTTCGTCTGCATGGCCGTAGCATAAGGTTGTAAGGCGTAAAACTCAAGAAATTGACCAATTACAGTCGAGTATTCTCTTAATATTTGACTGTGATTGGTCAATTTCTTGAATCTTACGCCTTACAAATTTATGCTACGGCCACTTA
Source organism: Camponotus floridanus (assembly GCF_003227725.1). Taxonomy (NCBI): domain Eukaryota; kingdom Metazoa; phylum Arthropoda; class Insecta; order Hymenoptera; family Formicidae; genus Camponotus; species Camponotus floridanus. The sequence continues at coordinate 79,319 of NW_020229284.1, forward strand.
GGACGACCTTAAAGCACCGTCTACAATGGCAGTAGAATTAATGAATTAAAGCTGTAACTCAATAAATTGACCAATCACAGTCGAGTATTTTTTTAATGCTTGAATGTGATTGGTCAATTCCTTAAGTTACTGCTTTAATCCGTTAATCCTACTGCCATTGTAGGCGACGTGTTAAGCGTCTTCTACAATGAAATTTTAAGGCGTAAGACTTAAGAAATTGACCAATCACAATCGAAAATTTTCTTAATACTAGGCCGTGATTGGTCAATTTCTTAAGACTTACGCCTTAAAAACTAATTATAGACGCTACATTAAACGTCGTCCACAATGAAAGTTTAAGGAGAATTAAGGCGTAAGATTTAAGAAATTCACCAATTACAGTCAAGTGTAAAGAGAATATTCGATTGTGATTGGTCAATTTCTTAAGTCTTACGCCTTAAGTCTCCTTAAAATCTCAGTGTAGACGACGCTTCAAGAGTCGTCTACAATGGCCGTAGCATAAGGTTGTAAGGCGTAAGACTCAAGAAACTGACCAATCACAGTCAAATACGGCAGTGTTCCGAAATTGCTGCCAGTTTATTGCCAACACTGAAAATATATAATACACGTAACGTGCACTATAGAATTTGCAGTACTGGTAAATTTCGGAACACGGCTAATGAAGAGAATGCTCGGCTGTGATTGGTCAATTTCTTAAGGCTTGGAGATTAAATTATCTGTTGTAGATCGGGATTAAAGGTTCGTCTGTAATGGCTGTAGCATAAGGATGTAGGGCGTAAAACTCAAGAAATTGACCAATAACAGTCGAGTATACTCCTAATATTTGCCTGTGATTGGTAAATTTCTTGAGTCTTTCGCCTTACAACCTTATGCTACGGCCACTGTTGAATGGACTTTATGCGTATTCTACAATGAGATTTTAAGGAGTAAAACTTAAGAAATTGACCAATCACAATCGAATATTTTCTTAATACTAGACTGTGGTTGGTCAACATCTTAAGAGTTACGCCTTAAAATCTTAATAAGGCTCGTCTACACGACAAGGCGTAAAAGCGCGACGCACGGGTGCAGCCACAAGCTCAAGCGCAGGTGTAGAAAGTCTATGCAGTGCTCGTCTACACAAGAAGTGTACGCGCAGGCGTAAGATGCAGGAACGTGATTCAAAATTAAATACAAATTCAGTAATATGAGACCTATTGAGGAAAAGTTTTTTATTCTTTTCGTCTGTACAGGAATATATATTATGCTTTATCATCAATTTTTGATACTTTATAATCAAAAATATCGCAGACGTGGCAGAGGGCGAAGGAGATGGTGAGTGCGACCAGTAAATCGACAGAGAATACAACATGGATTCCACCACAACCTTATTTCAGAAACTCAACTGACAGACCATGAAGAATTTTTTGCCAATCTTCGTATGTGGCCTGAACAATTTGAGTTTCTACATAACGTTGTATGTCCATTGCTTGAAAAGCAAACGACTGTTATGAGAGAGTCTCTGCCATCAAAATTGAGGCTAGGAATGACACTGATGTGAGTGTTAGACTATCAAAATACCTTTATGTTCATTGTTTGTAACATTATATACGAAATTATTGTTGTGTTTTCACATGTATGTACAAATATTGAGTAACTTTCTTTCTAGGTTTCTTGCTCAGGGGGAAACTGTTCAAAGTTTGCATGATAAGTTTCGTGTTGGTAAGAGTACAGCACATAAAATCATTCAAGATACCTGTAAGGCAATATGGAAGAAGCTGCAATCTATTTACCTGCCTCAGCTGACTAGGAATGATTTTGAAAGAATTGCTGCACAATTTTTTGATCAATGGCAACTTCCTAATTGTATAGGTGCTATTGATGGAAGACATATGCGCATTAAAGCACCACCTATGTCGGGCAGTGAATTCTACAATTACAAAGGATTTTTTAGTGTTGTTCTTTTGGCAGCAGTAGATGCCCATTATAGATTCACTTGGGTGGATATTGGACAGTATGGTATTTGCTATTACTGACCCTACTTAAAATGTCAAGTTTGAAGGGTATGATTCTAATATCCGTGTATTTATATATTTTAGGATCCATGAGTGATGGTGGAGTTTGGTCAAACTCTGACTTTGGACAAGCTTTGGATCATGGTGAAGTTGACCTACCATTGGACAAACCTCTTCCTGGAAGTGAAATCCCTTTTCCACACTTTCTTGTAGGTGATGAGGCTTTTCCTTTAAAGAAACATCTAATGCGTCCCTTTCCTGGAAGAATGAACCAGAAGCTGTCAGATAAGCAGCGAATTTTTAATTACCGTCTATCTCGAGCACGGCGTGTATCAGAAAATGCTTTTGGAATACTGACAATGCGGTGGCAGATTTTACATTCAGCTCTAGTTTGTTCTGTGGAAAAAGCCGAAGACATTATCAAAGCTTTGGTGTGCCTGCATAACATGTTAATGGACAATGAAGCTGGTGGTTATATAAACCCTGTACAGCTGGAATTGAAGTTAGAGAATGGCAACATTCAAACAGGAGCTTGGAAAATTCAGATGACTAAAGATTACTTTCAAAGACTTGGCAGAGTAGGAGCCAATAGGACAGCTTCAATAGTAAATGGTATGAGAGAACACCTTACTGAATATCTAGGCCTCAGACATAGATACAGCTCAGGCACCCTGGCAATTTGAACGGATATTTCGAGGTGCCCGTTTGAATTTACCTTAATAAATTCGAATCTACCTGTGATCTGAAAGAAATTTTGTGATTGACATTTATGTATTTTGGGTAAGGCTATGTTAAAACATTTTCTCTTATTTTAATTGTTCCTGTTTCTGCTATTTCTATGGTTAAATTTTGTGATTTTTGTTACTTATATAGTAAGTTTTAGAGATGACTAATACTATTTCCATTAACATGTATTATTGGTGATTAAAAACTATAATAGATAAAAACTATAACTATAATATAAAATCAGCGTGTATCACAATGTCATAAATATGTTAAATCTTTTCATTTTTAGATTATTCAAATATTATTTAGATTTAAAGATTATTTAGATTATTTTACATTTTAAATTTTAAATTTTACACAAATTATTTGAATGTGTGTAAAATTCAATAATAAGATACAATACAAATTTTGCTTTGAAAAAATTTATGTATAAAAATTAAAACTTATGTGTTGCTTGATATTCTTTTTCTTTATATCTATTTTTTATAATTATATATAATAATAATAATATTTTTTTATAGTCATATATAATAATAATATTTTTTTATAATCATATGTAATAATTAATAATATATGATTGAATTTTTAATTCTTATATCATATTCTAATATCATTTGATGAGTCATTTCTTATCATGTGTTTTTATAAATACTTCTATAATAAAGAAATTATAATGGTATCAGTACATGTATGAAATAAAAATAAAGTTTTTCAATATTGATTATTAATAGTGATTAATCAATTAAGAAATTTGAAAAATTTGTATTGTTTCATCGTTTATCAATATTACATATTAGTTTCATTTAAAGTTTATATAAAAAATAAATCAAGTATTAAAATTTAAAAAAAATAAAAATAAACATTAGGCATTTACTTAGTAATAGAAATATTGATATGTGACATTTATTTAAACATAAGACTGAAAAATCTGTCTATTTTAATAAATATTGAAATAATAATCACAGTTTGTTTAGAGATTATTTTAATTACACTAAATCGATCAACATTACATTCGAACATAATTTTATTTCATTAGAAAGAGATATTATAAATCTTTATTCATTCAACAAAAACTTATTCTTAGAACTGAAATAATTATATTCTAAAGCAATTATGAAAATAATTTGCACTAAATTACGTGAAATATAATGAAAATTGCTTTTTGTATAAAAGCATTTTTTAAAAATAATTAGAAACAAAAAAATGTGTTCTACGTAATTAACATATAAAGGTACACATTATTTATCACAGATAAAATTAAAAGATAAAATCAAATCAATCTTTTTCATGCTAATTAAGCTGAATTAAACAAATCCTCAACATATATAAACATTTTAAAATTTGTTACAACAAATAAAAATTAGTATAGAATAACTAAACAAAATAAAATTAAAGTACTTGGCTATCACAATTGATTTGAACCAATTTTTACACATTTAATTAATAGGAGGAGTTTCAGCTCTAGAGTCCCATGAACGTTTTTGAATATATTTTTTCACAACTGCTAACATGTCCATGACACACTTGTTCTTCCTCAGACACCCTGTTAAGTGCAACTGCTATAGAACTTAACATTGCTTGTACGTCTAATGACATATTGGGACGACTAGAAAAGAATGCTGATTGCACTGGCTGTGATCCAAATTTTTCAAGAGCTGTACCCAGGGATGCAGCCAGAAATGAAATATCTTTTGATGATTGAGAAAGTACATCATCTGTCTTCTCAAAATTTCGCTTTCTCTTCTTTACAGGATCGTTTGGAGGCACTGTCTTGGCTGGATGAATAGAAGTCGCCATGGCCTTCATATTTGCCGAGGTGCTTTCTAATGTTTTTTCAATTACACATTTTTCTCTTTCTGTCCCACAGGACATGTTAGGTCCAATTGTATTGTCAGTTATTTCTGAGCCCAAACCTATACAACAATAAATCTTCAATCAAATTGTTTAATTAAAAGTAATATTTAGTTGAAGAAAAAAATTAAAAGTAATATTTAATTTTAAAAAAATTTAAACTTACTGGATGAAGAGGACGAGCACAACCAATTGAGGTCTGGATTCAATGTAGGCGAAAGTGAAGATTGTTTGTTCGATGAAACAAATGGGTGAAGAAGTATAAAGAGAAGAAGAATTTGACTGATTTATTGATGCAGTCGATGTCTTAAATAAAGTAAGAACAGGAGATTCTTGAACAGGAGATTCTTGTTTATCTTGAACAGCAAGTAACTGAGATCGAACATCTGGGGGCTGGTTTCGAACAGCAAGCCGTTGAAAATTTGAAGTTGTCCTGTGAAGTCATACACTTTTAATTACAGATTTAATTTCTGATTATTTGATTATCATAAATAATATACCGTCGAGCCATAATATGATCTGCAAGGAATAAAAAGTCATTATAAGAAATCCAAGTAGATTGATAAATAGGTGCCCCAGCTCCTGCTCCTGACCTTGGCATTGACATTGTGACCTTTTTTCTTTCCTTTCCAAACTTTTCACGAAGACGATGAAAAAGTTTTTCTGCTTCTGGACCTAAAAACAAAAATAATGTCAGATTATTTAATTTTCTATAATTAATTTAAATTATTTAAAATAATTATTTTAATAAATTTAAAAAAATTTTAATTATTTTACATTTTTAATTAAAATCTTGTTTATACTTTAAATGAAAAAATAAAATAATTTAAAACAATTGATTATTTTTTATATTTATTTAATTTTGTATTGTCTTTTATATTTTCATTTTTATATATTTTTAATTAATAAATTTATATTTAATTTTATAATTAAAATTATATTGGGTTGCCCGAAAAGTAATTGCCGATTTCAGTTTTCTTTCAGTTTATGTGGTACCCAAATATCAAGCTTTTTAACAAGTCCAAGACGTTTTATATGATCGTGGATTGTTGATTTCGGTATTTTCAACTTCTCTCCAATCTCTCGCTCAGTTACATGACGATCCAATTCGATTATGGCTTTGATTTGCTCATCATCAGCATTCATTGGCCGACCTGAACGTTGCTCATCTTTGAGCGAAAAATCTCCAGAACGAAACTTATCAAACCAATTTCGGCACTGTCTTTCTTTTAAGGTTTCCTCACCATACACATCACGTAACTTTTTAGCAGCCTGCGCTGCGTTTTTTCCTTTACGGAAATAAAAAAGCAAAATATTACGAAAATGCTCGTTTTTGGACTCCATACTAAAACTAACGCCAAACTAACAATTTTCAACAAAAACACGTCCAATTTGCTTCTAAAGTAAACTAAAAGTGACAGTTGACAAACGTCAGAAGAAAACAAAACACAACATTGACATAAGACATTCACAAATACCATCAAAGCCATCTATGCGTGAAATCGGCAATTACTTTTCGGGCAACCTAATAGAATTAAAAATTAATAAATTATGTTAGGGATCGCGCTTTCGATTCGCGAATTTTGTAAAACCGGGTAAGCGCGATTGAACTTTGCCGGCACATACCCGCGGGGGTATCGCAAGCTCTCTCAGTGCGTGATCGCGGAAGAAATACTTGATAGGAATGAAATTATATGCAATTGCGATTTAATGTGTTACAGTAAGACCGGTGAGCGAATTACTGTCCGTTTATTGTTAAAGTCACAATATTGTACCCGTTTGCCGATCTCAAGACGCGATGTAGGGTGAGAGCACACCACTACGCGGATCGCGTGAGAGTGAGCGAGACAGCTATCGATCAGCTGTTAGCGAGATCGAGCGCGATCGCGCCCTTAACAAACATACGCACGAATTGAAGCGAGATGGCGCTATGCAGACCGTCTGCGCGTTAGAGCGAGACCGCACTATACGCGACTCGCGGGAGAGAGAGCGAGACGGCGTTATACCGTCCGTATGACAGTTCGAGCGTTATGCCGCTCGGATAAGAGTTTGAGCGAGACCGCACTGCACGCAACTCACCACGAGCGCGAGAGAGACGGCGTTATGCCGCCCGTAAGACAGAGCGAGCGAAATAGCACTGTGCGCGACTCGACACGAATGTGAGAGAGACGGCGTTATGCCGCTCGGATAAGAGTTTGAGCGAGACCGCACTATACACGTCAGTCCGCTGGTCCGATATAGATAGAATGAATATTGCTATCTGCGAATACGCGAAACCGCACTGTTCACGGCTCGACACAAATGCGAGAGAGACGGCGTTATGCCGCTCGTACTAGAGTTCAAGCGAGACTGCACTATACGCGACTCGCCACGAATGCGAGAGAGACGGCGTTATGCCGCTCGTATGTCAGTTCAAGCGAGACCGCACTATACACGTCGGTTCGCCCAATTTTGAGATAGATAGCTGACTTGTGGCTATCTGTGAATACGCGAAACCATACTGTTCACGGCTCGCGGGAAAGCGAGCGAGACGGCGCTCTATCGGCCGTTCGCGTGAGAGCGAGCGAGACGGCGCTCTATCAACCGTTTGCGTGAGAGCGAGCGAGACGGCGCTATATTGGCCGTTCGCGTGAGAGCGAGCGAGACGGCGCTTGGTCGGCCGTTCGCGTGAGAGCGAGAGAGACGCCCAGTTCGCTTGAACGGAGTTGCGGTACGACGAAGGCTCCGCCTCTTGCCGAGAGTGGAGGCGCTCTGAAAGATCCCGGCACTCGCGTTTGAACTGTTCACGTGCACTGCGGACACGATTACTTGCGCGCACAATGTTACTTCGCGAGACTGTTACAATGATTGAGGCTAGATGTACTCGCGGTTTAAGGATTTCACACGCGCGAGACTAATGAAACGAATCTTAACCTTGCTCGTTAAGATTATCGCGAACTCTCGAATTTTCACTATTTTCACTCTCCGTATTACGCTCAGATCACCATGGTGGAAAACGGAAGACTCTCGGGGAGAAAGCCTTTCTCCCGATAGATAAGGATTTGATCACGGATCGTATGATCGGACCTCGACGTATCCCTGATCATTACGTCAGATCGCGTGATATATAAGCCTGTTTATTGGCCAGGACCGTGTATTATTTCGCGTGATCACGCGGATCCTGGATGATTTTTGAAAAAGTAACGGCGTACGTGAACGCGGGTTCGATAGTGCGCAAACGGATGGCGCTAGTATGACCGGGGGTAATAATTTTATGCGCGATTCAGGGCGAATCCTTAACAAATTAACAAATATTTTATTATTAAAAAGTTTCTTATTAGCAATAAGTTCCTAACCTATACACATGATTCAAATTTACTTACCAGTGAGTATTGGAGTCATTGCTGCTCCTATTGCTGCCCAAGTGAGAGATTTATCTTGACTTTTGCTATAGCCTTTGCTTTTTTTAATATAAAGTTGAGCATTGGCACACACAAAGTGAATGAATGTACGAATGTATACTGCATGTTCTTCTGGCACATTATTCCCTATTGATAAATCACTTTCATTTTCATTACAATAATATTCCTCACCCATATTTTCAACGTCCATATTTATTTAATATTTATTTAATATTATTTAATAGAGATAAACTGCCGGCGATAACACAGGAATGATCCAAGCAATCGTGTAAAAATGTAAGAAACTTTACAGAACTATATAACAAAAACAATCGGCGTAACGTAGGCGCAAGAGTAGAAAATAAAATTAATTTATTTCCATTACGCCGCTGCGCTGCGCCACTACGACCAAAACCAGTTCTCTTGCGCCTGCGCTTACGTTTTTGCGCTGTCTTATGCCTTGTCGTGTAGACGAGCCTTTATAGACGCTACATTAAGCGTCGTCTACAATGAAATTTTAAGGAGACTTAAGGCGTAAGATTTAAGAAATTGACCAATTACAGTCAAGTATTTAGAGAATATTCGATTGTGATTGGTCAATTTCTTAAGTCTTACGCCTTAAGTCTCCTTAAATCTCAGTGTAGACGACACTTCAAGAGTCGTCTACAACGGCCGCAGTATAAGGTTGTAAGGAGTAAACCTCAGGAAATTCACAAATCACAGTCAAGTATGGCCGTGTTCCGAAATTGCTGCCAGTTTACTGCCAACATTGAAAATATATAATATACGTAACGAGCAGTATAGAATTTGTAATACTGGTAATAATTTCGGAACACGGCTTATGAAGAAAAGCTCGGCTTTGATTGGGCAATTTTTTAAGGCTTAGAGATTAAATTATCTGTTCAAGATCGGTAGTAACCTTTAGAGGACGGGTCTGGTACCAAAAGGGACCACTAAGGGAAATAAAATTCTTTATATTTTTCTGGAGTTATTTGATGTGCTGAATGTAGTAAAAATAGTAAAAATGATCCTGCAGACATCCTGGACTTTTAAAAAGGTCATTTCAAGGTCAAATTTTTTTTCCTGTTTTGAAACGTTGTGTTCCAACATTTCTTTTTACGACTGTTGGCGAATGTAGTATGTACATACGTATGTGGGTGTATATATGTGTATATACAGGGTGTCCCATTTTAATCCATCCAATCGAATATCTCGAAAACCAAGCTTGAAAGAGAAAAATGTTTCAGACAAAAGTTGTATGGTTTCAAGGGGGCCATAAGATGGTATCATTGGTTTGACCTTGAAGAGTCATTTGAAGATCACACAAAGGTCACTTCAATTTTTTAAAATAGAACATCCTATATATTTTTGCATATTCTTGTAGCTCATCTCGAGAGCTTTCCAAAGCACTATAATAAGGTATTTCTTCATCGAGCACTTTTCCAGTTATGAGGCTTGAAATAATTTCTTAATTTTACATAAACCATAAAATATCTAGTAAAATATTCATTTTTCGATTATCTTACCTTAATACTTTTATGTACAAAATAATGAGAGGAATCAATTGATGTAAAGAAAACATACAGTTGTTTTTAAGAAAAAATATGGAATTTGCAATTAACAATTCCATATTTTTTGTTAAAAACAACTGTATGTTTTCTTTACACCAATTGATACCTCTCATTATTTTGTATATAAAAGTATTAAGGTAAGATAATCGGGAAATGAATATTTTGCTAGATATTTTATGGTTTATGTAAAATTAAGAAATTATTTCAAGTCTCATAACTTGAAAAGTGCTCAATGAAGAAATACTTTATTATAGTGCTTTGGAAAGCTCTCGAGATGAGCTACAAGAATATGCAAAAAATATATAGGGTGTTCGATTTAAAAAAATCAAAGTAACCATTACATGACCTTCAAATGATTCTTCAGGGTCAAATCAATGGTACCCTCTTATGGCACCCTTGAAACCATACAACTTTTGTCTGAAACATTTTTCTCTCTCGGACTTGGTTTTCGGGATATTCGACTGGATGGATTAAAATGGACACCCTGTATATACATAAATTCATTTAGTACACACACACACACACACACACACACACACACACACACACACACACACACACACACACACACACACAACACAACACACACACACACACACACACACACACACACACACACACACACACACACACACACACACACACACACACACACACACACACACACCACACACACACACACACACACACACACACACACACACACACACACACACACACACACACACACACACCACACACACACCACACACACACACACACACAACACACACACACACACACACACACACACACACACACACACACACACACACACACCACACACACACACACACACACACACACACACACACACACACACACACACACACACACACACACACACACACACACCACACACACACACACACACACACACACACACACACACACACACACACACACACACACACACACACACACACACACACACACACACACACACACACACACACACACACACACACACACACACACACACACACACACGTATCAGTTGTGCTGGCTTTGTTAGATTTTGTCACGAAAATGTTCTAGTAACTACGTCTCCCCTATTTTGTATGTATCGCATGCGTGCGGACAGATTTTTACGTAGACAGAATATTTATATTCTTTTACTAAGTCTCTCAGGTTACTAAAGTTGCAAACGTGAAAATAACGTTATTGACAGGATATATGTACTTGGCGATCTTCCGATTCAAGTTTGGTGATAATACTTGAACTGTCCTTTTTGTGATAGTTGAAGCGCATTCCCATCGGCGGTGGTTATTTCAACAGTCCTTTTCAGGATAGTTAATGGTCTTTTTTCCTAGGTGCAGATTTTATTTTTGTAGCTGTCGTTGTTTTGATAGTTGAGTAATTTTTTCTCAAATCCTTATCACTGATAAAATGGCTGAAAATGAAACTTGGAGTAGCGGTGAATCCGAACCAGACTCTGAAAGAACAAGTCTCTGAAAATGAAGAGTTTCATGTTCTTGATTTGGAAGATGCCGACTATGATGGAACTCAAATTTTTGAGGATGCGAATTTTTTCCCATCAATCAAAGATTTTGAAGGCAGTTCCAAAATAAATCCTAACATCTCCATAGCAGGAATCAAACCAATAGAATTTTTCAATTATTTTTGCGATTCTTCTCTAGTTCAAAGGATTGTAGATGAAACGAGTCGTTATCAGGCACAAAATTCTCAGACTTCATCTTCTCATATGAAAGATTGGTGCCCTTTTACGAAAGATGAGTTTAAATTTTTTCTTAGTCTTTCAATTCTAATGGGCCATGTTCGGAAAGGCGATTTGAAAGATTATTGGTCTACAGATCCTTTGCTACATACTCCAATTTTTCGACAAACAATGACTCGTGATAGATATTTGCAAATTCTGCGAAATTTACACTTTCAAAATAATGAAGATGATTCAGAAATTGTCAATCACCCATTACAAAAAATAAAACCAGTAATAGATCATCTACAAAGTAAATTCTTGGCAGTTCTTATCCCAGGCAAAAACCTGTGCATAGATGAAAGTCTGTTGTTATGGAAAGATAGGCTTCGATTCAAGCAATACATTCTATTGAAAAGAAATCGTTTTGGCATAAAATTTTTTGAGTTGGTAGACTGTGATACTGGATTTATTTTAGGTTTTATTATTTATACTGGAGCAGATACTGATTATCAAAAGTTCGATTTAGGTATTACTGGTGATATTGTCGCTCACTTTTTACAGCCTTATTTTCAGAAGGGTCATGTTATATATATAGATAATTGGTACACATCCCGTATTTTGGCTGAATTTCTGCATGACCGTGATACGGGAATGTGCGGTACGGTGAAAGCAAATAGGAAAGGGATGCCAAAATTGGATAACAAATTGGAGCGAGGTGAAGTACAAGTCGCTCAAAATAATGTTTGGATGGCAATGAAGTGGGAAGACAAACGTAGTGTTCGCATGCTCACAACTGTACACGAAGTTGGATTCTGTGCAACTGGAAAAAAAAGTTATAAAACAAAAGAAGATATTATAAAGCCAACGTGCATTCAAGACTACAATAAAAATATGGGTGGTGTTGATAATGTAGATAGACAATTATCTATAACGGAAACGGTGCGAAAAACAATGAAATGGTATCGGAAGCTCTTCTTTCACCTTGTAGATTTATGTCTATGCAATGCTCATTCTTTATATAAAAAAACAAATCAAGAATATACATCGTTTCCTTCATTTCGATTACAAGTAGCTAGATCTTTATTGAAACTTGAGTCTACTGAAATCATTCAGCGTAACGAAATCACTGCCAGTCGATTAACTCGCCACTTTCCGCGAAAAGGTACGAAACGAAGGTGCAACTTGTGCTCTTTACGTAAAACTCAATCTCGAACAAATTATATGTGCTCTAATTGTGATATTCCTCTATGCGTAACACCATGCTTTGAAGAGTACCACACTAAAGTGACATTATCATAATTCAACACAATGTGAGAGGCAAGGGGACTCACGGAAATCAAGCACCCCGACGTGAGAGGCAAGGGGACTCACGGAAATCAAGCACCCCGACGTGAGAGGCAAGGGGACTCACGGAAATCAAGCACCCCGACGTGAGAGACAAGAGGACTCACGGAAATCAAGCACCCCGACGTGAGAGGCAAGGGGATTCACGGAAATCAAGCACCCCAAAGGGACCAAATTTTCGCCACGTCCACGTCGTTGGTCCTGGGTTATGCTAAGAGCGAAATATTATTGATAAACTCTATTTTAAAATGTAAAAAAATATTTTCCCTATGTCCTTATTCAAGATCGATCATTCTTCCAGGATTTTTTTACAATTTTTTTCGTACGCAACACCTCAAAAATAATAGAAATACGATGTTTCAGCGTGAAATAGGATAAAAGAAATTTGACCTTGAAATGATTTTTTTGAATATCAAGAAGGATCTATCCACGATTTTTTTGAATATTTTTCCCGTGTATTGTGCAAAAAATTACAATGAAAAACACTCTAAAATCATAGCCTTAAATTTTTTGCATTGACCTTTCCCTTGCGGACGGGTCTGGTACCTTTAGGGACCACCTGTTCGGTCGCAGACTTGTCCTGAGTTATACATTTAATATATATACATATATATACAGGGTGACCCATTTTAACTTAGGCAGCCAAATAACTCGAAAAATAAGCACACTACGAAAAAATGGTTACAATCAAAATTTCATCATTTCGAGGGGGACGTACAATGACGTTAAAATCAGCCCTCCCACCCCTCCCCCTGGGCGGTGAGGGGGGACAAGTTTGAAATCTTAAATGGGAATCCCTATTTTTTATTGCATATTCCTGTAGCTTATCTCGAGAGCTTTCCAAAACACTATAATTAAGTACCTTTTTATTAAGTACTTTTTGAGTTATAAGGCTTGAAATAATTTCTTAATTTTACATAAACCATAAAATATCTAGTAAACCATTCATTTTTCGATTATCTTACCTTCATACTTTTATGTACAAAATAATGAGAGGAATCAATTGATGTAAAGAAAACATACAGTTGTTTTTAAGAAAAAATATGGAATTGTTAATTGCAAATTACATATTTTTGGCTGCCTAAGTTAAAATGGGTCACCCTGTATATATATAAAAATACACGATTTAAAGAGGTCGATTTGTACTGAAAATTTCCCGTCCTTTAAAGGTTAAAGGTTCGTCTGTAATGGCCGTAAGATTGTAAGGCGTAAAACTCAAGAAACCATTGACCAATAACAGTCGAGTATATTCTTAATATTTGACTGTGATTGGTAAATTTCTTGAGTCTTTCGCCTAAAGCTGGAAGCACATAAAATTGCAGAAGCCATAGGCAGAATGCAGAAAGCATAGCGCATGCGCTATAGTATCTGCATTCTGTCCATGGCTTCTGAATAGCGCATGCGCTATGGCTTCTGCATTCTGCCCATGGCTTCTGAATTTCCAATCTACATAAAAATACATAATACATAGTCACAAGCATAAAAACTTATTGTAACCAGTCGTAATAAAAGTTTTTAAGAAGAAAATAAGAACAAAAAACGAATTTATATTGATTAACACGTAAGTTTTTTCATTATTATATTACATTATCAATGTAATACAAATATAAACTAACAATGACAGTATATAATTATTCGTGTAAATTCTCAGTTTCATAAACAGTATTTTGAGGTTAATTTTACTTTGTATGCACATTTCTGAAATTGTAATTTATTGCAAAATAAACACATCTTACAAATTTTGGTATGTTTTATGTTTAATGCTTAAAATTTATAGAATCGATCCTTATGGCCTTCGATCACATGGATTACTGTCATAATATACAGATGTCTGAAAATGAAGGAAATGAAAACCTGAATCCTGATGAATTGACGTTACAAGATGACGAAGAGAGAACTTTTGATGATCTATTAATCAATATTGTAAAAAGCTATCCACACTTATATGATACTAGTTGCAAAGATTATCGTGATGTGATAAAAAAAGAAAACTCTTGGGTAGAAATATCTAAAATTTTGAACACATCTGGTAAGTTTTATCTTTTAATATTTAACAATATTACTAATGAGCTATTCAATTCATTAACATGCATTTGTACTAAATCTGTATTAAATCAATTAGTCGATTATTAAATTTGTTTATTTAACATATTTTAGCAGATGTTTGCTGCAATCGATGGACTCGTCTGAGAGAATCTTTCTCTAAAGAAAAGAAAAAAAGACAAAATGAAACAAAAAATGGAAGTGGAGCCTCTAAAAGACGAAGATTTGTTTATTTCGAGTCAATGAAATTTATTGACAAATTTGTCAAAACTAGAAAGTAAGAATCCATTTTGATTTTGTATTCTTATAAGCGAGATAGAGTGAATGGCCATATTATTGGCAGTGTACATATTACTGTCAGTAAATATTTAAATGATTTTTTAAATCTAACTATAAATGTTACATTATTTAAAAAATGTTTACAAATTTTTAAAACATGTTTTAAAACATTTCAAAACATTTTTTAAAATAATGTAACATTTATAGTTAGATTTTAAAAAATTAAATATTAACTGACTAATATGTACACTGTCAGTAATATGGCCAATCACCCTATTATACAGTAGAATGTTATAATTTTTAAGAAATTAAGATGAAGACTATAAATAATAATATTAACAAATTATTAACATTTTATCACACTCTTTTAAATTTCCACAAATTTAATGAAATATATGGTTTCAGTTCGATGACTAACATCAAATTCCAAAAAGTGTTTCTGATTGTTCGAAAGACAAGAGTGTAAATAAAGAAATTGCGAATTGGATACAGCAAGGCAAACAGACTTTGGAAAAAGAAATAACTGCATTGGAAGAAATTGATACAAATATATTTTCTCCAATAAAAAAAATTTCAATGCCGGAAACATTATCCACTATCAGTAATTTTGACGATGCGTCATGCGCATCTTTTTCATCGACGTCAGAAAGCAATACAAACGATTTCGTACATGAATCATTGTCAGCTCGGTCATCACCCATCACGATTAACTCTTCACGTTTTTCTCCAACAGCAAACATAAGATCTACCTGCACTTTTAAAAAGCCATCATATATGAAGGGCAAATTTAATCTAAATATATCAACTGAAAAAGACGGTAAAAAAAAAGAATCTGAAAATGATGATTTCGAAGAATCTTTTATTAAGTTGAATAAAGCAGTCGTAGAGCATTTAAAGTCTAAAAAATATGATGTACAAGTGCAGAATGATCCAGATACTTCATTTTGTAATCTGATTATGGCGGAATTGAAGCAATTAGATGATAATATAAAACAGATCAAAAAACAAGATATCATGCAAATTTTGTGGAGAAAGGAAAATTTGTGATAATATAATTTATATTCATACGTATAATGAATAGCAAAAATATTCGAAACATATTCAGAGGACATCTAATAAATGTTTAACATCCTGTGACTGTCCTCGGAACGTCTTTCGAACATTTGTGCTGTTTGATAATATGCTTTAAGAATACTGTGCTTTAAAAATACTAAGACTTTAGTTAAGTTTTATAATGATAAAATATATAATGAAATATAGCTTAATAATATAATATAAAAAATATATTATAAAATATATTATAAAATAAATAATTAAATATATATGGATACTGGTATATAATAATAATAATAAAGAATATTTAAAAAATCTTGTACTATTTATTTTATATAAATTCATATACATATACATATACATATTCATACAATACATATACATATATATATACACAAATATACATTAATATATAGACAATTAGTACATATCAGCATTAAATTTTACATATATGACACACGTATACATATAATCATTGATAAAATTTCTTTTTATTTAGATGAAGTCTTGATTTTGTCCTCTCGTTACATAATCATGCTGCCAATTGACCATTCCATTCGGAGTCATAAAATAATTGCAAAGACTGTCCTTAATATGTGTTACATATGCTGCACCATTTTCGTTATTTTCAGTTATTTCATCATTGTTTTCAAATTGTATCAATAATAATACCTTCAATAATATTACCTTCCTCGTTTCTTAAGAAATTGTGCAAACATACAGTTGCTAAAATATATTTATTAATATTTTCAGGAATCGCAGCGATCGGTCTGTTATAAATACTCCACTTTTTTGCCATAATTCCAAAAGTATTTTCTATTATACGCCGGGCTCGCGAAAGCCTATAATTGAATATGTTTTTGCGTTCCCCCAAATACCGTCCAGAATATGGTCGCATTAAATGCTTTCCAAGGGGAAATGCTTCATCCCCAATAAAAAAATAAGGCACTTGTATATCGGTTCCGCTTAAGCAACTGGTTCCTTCTGGAATATCCAATATCCCATTCTCCACATTCAAGGCGCTGTTTTCAAAAATTCCCGCATCACAGTTCTTCCCCATAAATCCAATATCGACTAAAGTATATTTATAATTGTGATCACAAACAGCCATAAGTACGATGCTGTATCGTTTGTGATAATTAAAGTACAGCGAACCAGAATTCGGAGGGCATTGAGCATCGACATGTTTTCCATCAATTGCCCCCAAGCAATGTGGAAAATTCCATAATTTCCAAAAACCCTCAGCAATTTGTAAATATTCTTCTCTCGAAGGAGCTTGTAGATAGATTGAACTAAGAAGTCTTCCAAATACATCAGACGTCTCTTTAATTATTTTATGTACAGTTGACAGATCAACACGATAGGCAAAAGCAATTGCTGGAACTTTGTCTCCAATCAGAAATCTGTAACATTATTAATATTATGATATTAATTACCAAATTGTTTTTACATATATGTATTGTTAAACTACTAATGATCCGATATATACCGCAATGTCAAAGCAATTCGTTGCTCTGGTTCAAGTGCTCGTGGGCTTCGTTTTATTAAGCTTGGATTAACAATGTCCATCAAATGCTGGAATGGAATTGGCAGTGTCATATGTGTATACTTATAGAACATCCTGATCTATTTTTATTTCCTGAAAAAGATTGTAAAAAGCTCCTTGCTGTCTTCTTTTTGTGTTAATTGCTCGTACCCAGACATGTCGACGGCGACGACGTTCACGGTTGATCCTGTCTCTACGACGTTGCACCAAAAGTGCTCCCATATTGGCCAAAGTAATTAACAAAAAATCGAAATCATCCATTTCTGTGAAACGTTGAAATGTGAAACTTGTAAAATATAATTTCAGAAATGTGCATACAAAGTAAAATTAACCTCAAAATACTGTTTATGAAACTGAGAATTTACACGAATAATTATATACTGTCAGTTTATATTTGTATTACATTAATAATGTAATATATTATTACATTGATAATGTAATAATGAAAAAACTTACGTGTTAATCAATATAAATTCGTTTTTTATTCTTATTTTCTTCTTAAAAACTTTTATTACGACCGGTTACAATAAGTTCTTATGCTTGTGACTATGTATTATGTATTTTTATGTAGATTGGAAATTCAGAAGCCATGGGCAGAATGCAGAAGCCATAGCGCATGAGCTATGCTTTCTGCATTCTGCCTATGGCTTCTACAATTTTATGTGCTTCCAGCTTAAGTCTCCATAAATTTCAGTGTAGATGACGCTTCAAGAGTCGTCTACAATGGCCGTAACATAAGGTTGTAAGGCGTAAGACTCAAGAAATTGACAAATCACAGTCAAGTAAGGCCCTGTTCCGAAATTGCTGCCAGTTTACTGTCAATATATAACACTGAAAATATATAAAATACGTAACGTGCACTATAGAATTTGCAGTATACTGATAATAATTTCGTAACGCGGCTTATGAAGACAATGCTCGGCTGTGATTGGACAATTTCTTAAGGCTTATGGCTTAAATTGTTTGTTGTAAATCGGGAGTAAAGGTTCGTCTGCATGGCCGTAGCATAAGGTTGTAAGGCGTAAAACTCATGAAATTGACCAATCACAGTCGAGTATTCTCTTAATATTTGACAGTGATTGGTCAATTTCTTGAATCTTACGCCTTACAACCTTAATCTACGGCCACTGTGGACTCTAAAGCATCGTCTACAATGGCAATAGAATTAATGTATTAAAGTTGTAACTCAATAAATTGACCAATCACAGTCGAGTATTCTTTTAATGCTTGAATGAGATTGGTCAATTCCTTAAGTTACTGCTTTAATCCGTTAATCCTACTGTCATTGTAGACGACGTGTTAAGCATCTTCTACAATGAGATTTCAGGCGTAAGACTTAAGAAATTGACCAATCACAATCGAATATTCTCTTAATAATACACCGTGATTGGTCAATTTCTTAAGACTTACGCCTTAAAATCTTATTATAGACGCTACATTAAGCGTCTACAATGAAATTTTAAGGAGACTTATGTCATAAGATTTAAGAAATTGACCAATTACAGTCAAGTATAAAGAGAATATTCGTTTGTGATTGGTCAATTTCTTAAGTCCTACGCCTTAAGTTTCCTTAAAATCTCAGTGTAGACGACGCTTCAAGAGTCGTCTACAATGGTCGTAGCATAAGGTTGTAAGGCGTAAGATTCAAGAAATTGACCAATCACATTCAAGTATGGCCGTGTTCCGAAATTGCTGCCAGTTTGCTGCCTACACAGAAAATATATAATATACGTAACGTGCAGTATAGAATTTGCAGTACTGGTAATAATTTCGAAACACGGCTAATGAAAAGAATGCTCGGCTGTGATTGGTCAATTTCTTAAGGCTTAGAGTTTAAATTATCTGTTGTAGATCGGGATTAAAGGTTCTTCTGCAATGGCCGTTGCATAAGGCGTAAATCTCAAGAACTTGACCAATCACAGTCGAGAATTCTCTTAATATATGACTGTGATTTGTCAATTTCTTGAGTTTTTCGCCTTACAACCTTATGCTACGGCCACTGTAGAATTGCCTTTAAGCGTCATCTACAATGAGATATTAAGCCGTATGTCTTAAGGCCCGTCTACAATGGCAGTATCAGTAGGTCGTAGCAGTTGTAAGCGAAATGAACCATATCCATTTCCTACGGATTTCGTGAGTTCTACGGCGGTTGCGCATACGCAGTCACGGAAGAATTCTGCGTTTTTAATTCTGATTGCGCGTTCGCCGTAGAACATACATCGTAGCCGTAGGAAATGGATTTAGTTCATTTCGTTTACAACTGCTACGACCTACTGATACTGCCATTGTAGACGGGCCTTTAAGAAATTCATCACCAAACACAATCGAATATTCCCTTAATACTATACTGTGATTGATCAATTTTTTAAGTCTTACGCCTTAAAATCTTATTATAGACGCTACATTAAGCGTCGTCTACAATGAAATTTTAAGGAGACTTAAGGCGTAAGATTTAAGAAATTGACCAATTACAGTCAAGTATTAACAGAATATTCGATTGTGATTGGTCAACTTCTTAAGTCTTACACCTTAAGTATCCTTAAAATCTCAGTGTAGACGACGTTTCAAGAGTCGTCTACAATGACTGTAGCATAAAGTTGTAAGGCGTAAAACCCAAGAAATTGACCAATCACAGTCAAGTATGGCCGTATTCCGAAATTGCTGCCAGTTTACTGCCAACATTGAAAATATATAATATACGTAACGTGCACTTTAGAATTTGCAGTATACTGGTAATAATTTCGGAACGCGGCTTATGAAGAGAATGCTTGGCTGTGATTGGACAATTACTTAAGTCTTAGAGCTTATCTGTTGTAGATCGGGTTTAAAGGTTCGTCTGCAATGGCCGTAGCATAAGGTTCTAAAGCGTAAATCTCAAGAAATTGATCAATCACAATCGAGTATACTCTTAATATTTGACTGTGATTGGTCATTTTCTTGAGTTTTTTGCCTTACATCCTTATGCTACGGCCACTGTAGAATGGCCTTTAAGCGTCTTCTTCAATGAGATTTTAAGGAGTAAAACATAAGAAACTGATCAATCACAATCAAATATTCTTTTAATACTAGACCGTGATTGGTCAACTTCTTAAGACTTATGCCTTAAATACTAATTATAGACGCTACATTAAGCGTCGACTACAATGAAATTTTAAGGAGAATTAAGGCGTAAGATTTAAGAAATTGACCAATTACTGTCAAGTATTAAGAGAACATTCGATTGTGATTAGTCAACTTCTTAAGTCTTATGCCTTAAGTCTCCTTAAAATTTCAGTGTAGATGACGCTTCAAGAGTCGTCTACAATGGCCGTAGCATAAGGTTGTAAGGCGTAAGACTCAAGAAATTGACAAATCACAGTCAGGCAAGGCCATGTTCCGAAATTGCTGCCAGTTTACTGTCAACACTGAAAATATATAATATACGTAACGTGCACTATAGAATTTGCAGTATACTGATAATAATTTCGTAACGCGGTTTATGAAGTCAATGCTCGGCTGATTGGTCAATTTCTTAAGGCCTAGGGCTTAAATTATCTGTTGTAAATCGGGATTAAAGGTTCGTCTGCATGGCCGTAGCATAAGGTTGTAAGACGTAAAACTCAAGAAATTGACCAATCACAGTCGAGTATTCTCTTAATATTTGACTGTGATTGGTTAAGTTCTTGAATCTTAAGGCCGTGGCACATAAAAAAAAATAAGCAATAAGACTTAAGCATAAGCAAATCGACCAATCACAGTCGAGCAATAAAGCAGCCATTTTAAAACTTAAAACTCAGAACGTAAGGTTGAAATATTCCACAAGGATGAAATTCTAAGTTTTAAGTTTTACGGTGAACCAATCATAAAGAAGTTACTAGACTCGGTGATTACGCAGCACTTCGATTTTCTATCTCCCGAAGAAATTGAATATTATTTATATAATATTATTTTATGTATTCCTAAGAAATTTTCCTGAAGAAATTATTATTAAACAAAAAAGTAAGTTTTGTTTTATATAAAATACAGTAATTATATAGATAGTTTAGATATCTCATTGTGTTAATGAAAGTTATAGGTTACAGAGGTTTAATAACAAGAAAATGGAACGCATATTATTCTCAAAATTTCCCGGATGATATGAATGATCAAATCGATGAGGATGATGAAGTCCCTCAATTTGATGAAGGAAACGATAAAACAAACGATGAATTATTAATCGATGCAGTTAGAGGATATCCTCATTTGTATGACACTTCTTTAAAAGAATATAAAGATACAAAAATAAAAGAGAATTCATGGAGGGAAATCGCATCACTTATGAATATGTCAGGTAATATTTTATTATTTATTTTAATAATTTTCTGAATTTATATTTATTACATTTATATGTATGTTTGTTCATTGTAGTTGATAATTGTCAGACTCGTTGGCTACGTTTGCGTGAAAGGTTTAGCAAAGAACAACGTCTTCAAGAGATAGAAAATCGAAATGGCAGTGCAGCTAGTCGTCGACCAATATTTATTCTTTATAACAACATGATGTTCCTAAAAAAATTTATTAGACGGAGAAAGTAAGTTTTTTAAGTCATTATAATACAGGTATATATAAACATCACATTGTTTTATACATATATGTGTATTATACAGTGCATAAACATAGTCAGTACAATATATACCAACAAACAGATATATAATTGTTATACATATGTAATATAATATGTTCGTTACATGCAACGTATATGTTAATTGTAACTACAATGCAACATATTATATTACAAATGTTCCATTTATGAGTGGGAAATTAACCTTTGCGTTGCATGTAACATACATATTATATTATGTATTATATAACAGTTATATATATTTATGTTTGCTAGGTACATTGTTATATAAACATATTGTTATATATATGTATATGTACATTAATTTTAAATTTCAGATCATATACCAATGTGGTTAATTCGGTTATTAAAAAAAAAGCAGTTGACATATCAAATGTTTGTACCGATAAGCACAATTTTAGTAAAAATACTTTATTGCATGCACATGTAGACTCTTATTCAAATCTTTCTCTTATTTCTGACATTGTGCCCGAAGAAACACCGAAAACAAACTTTTCTCGTAATCGGCATTTTCAAGAAATAAATCAATTACAAACTGCACAGAATGCGGTAGATCGTTCTAGCACTTTACAAGAGATCAATGCTATTGAAACAGGCTCATCTGATCGATCATTACCACCATTCCGAAGATTTCAAACTGTACAGAATGAGGTAGATCGTTCTAGCACTTCACAACAGATCAACGCAATTGAAACAGGCTCATCTGATCGATCATTACCACCATTCCGAAAATTTCAAACTGTACAGAATGCGGTAGATCGGCCTAACACCTCACAAGAGATCAATGCAATTGAAACAGTCTCATCTGATCGATCATCATCACTCCGAAGCGAATCTCGCAATTCTTTAGGTAAAATAAAAAATAAAAATATCTCACACTTGGAATCGTCCATTGTATCTCTGAGTAATACTCTTCAAAACCGGCTTGTTAATCCACCGTGTCCTACTAACAATAATCACACTGATTGGAATTTAAATAATTTAACACCAGAGAAAAGCTTTGGTTTACTAGTAGCAATAGAATTAGAGAAAATACCTGAGCCGGAAAAATGTAAACGAAAACAAGCAATTGCAGAGATTTTATGAAAACCATGTATACAATAATTTCAGTTATTTGAATGTTATGTTTAATGTGATACTTGTTTTTTTTCATGATTTATTATGTGATAATTTGGCGCCTAAGATAAATTTTTGTTTCACGTCTTTTATAATTCATATATTTTATTTCATTACATTTAGCGTTTAAGACATTTATGTTTTAAATGTAAGATATTTATATTTTATTTTTTTCATGATTTATTATGTGATAATTTGGCGCCCAAGATAAATTTTTTGTTTCACGTCTTTTATAATTCATATATTTTATTTCATTACATTTAGCGTCTAAGACATTTATGTTTTAAATGTAAGATATTTATATTTTATTTTTTTCATGATTTATTATGTGATAATTTGGCGCCCAAGATAAATTTTTTGTTTCACGTCTTTTATAATTCATATATTTTATTTCATTACATTTAGCGTCTAAGACATTTATGTTTTAAATGTAAGATATTTATATTTTATTTTTTTCATGATTTATTATGTGATAATTTGGCGCCCAAGATAAATTTTTTGTTTCATGTCTTTTATAATTCGTATATTTTTTTACTTTCATTACATTTAGCGTCTAGATAAGATAATTATGTAAGATATTTATGTTTTAAATGTAAGATATTTATGTTTTATTTGTTGAGATTGAAGACTCATCCTTATGTATATCTATCTATTACTTAGAAGAGTTAAATCAAGTTATAAAAATAAATTATATGGAAATTTATTAAAAAGGTATTTTTTATTTCAAAGCGCATTTATATATATTTATGTATTTTATTTATAATTAAATATATTATAATTAAATTCTATTACAATCCGTAAATAATTTGGTAACATAAAATATTTTTGGTACATTTTCGAATAATATTCTAACTATTAAATCATATTCAATCGTATTCAATCGTACTTGTACTATGAAGAATTAATTGAAAAGTGGTAAACTCTGTGTAAATTCTACATACAGTAAGTGTATGATATTCTTCTATTATACAAACCAAACATATGTAAAAGTTAAAATATTTAAGATTAATTTTACATTTTTTTCTAAAATATATAATTGAGTCAGAAACAAAATTGTTAGCAAATATAATTAATATTTTAAATTTCTGCGAATTATTTAGAATATGATTCATAACATTAATTAATATTCTCTATTTTAAGAACTTGAAAAAAGCGCCAAGGATTATAAAAATAGTAAAAAATATTAATACATATATATGAAAAATTTTCCTTATTCTAAATAAAAAAAACAAACATAATATTAATTCTTTACTCCATATCGGGACAATATAAGCCTCTACGAATGTAAGAGTACTGCCATGGAACTTCACCAACAGCACTCAAAAAATAATCTGCAATAATATCCCGTTGTTTATATGCTTCAATCGTCGATCGGTGAGCTGTACTCGATCTGATACACTGAACAGCTGTACTATATTCATTTCGCCATGCTCCAGAAACAATACTTCCATCTTCTTGCTCTGTGTCTACGAAGTTGGGTGGACAGTATATTCTGTTTTCCATTGACGTTAAATCATTTATTGTTTTCAAAAAATTATGCCAACATATTGTCGCCATTACTATTGTGTCTACAGTTTTTGGGTGCATACAAATGGGTTTTCTAAATATTCGCCATCTTGATACCAGAATTCCAAAACTATTTTCGATAACTCTTCGGGCTCGTGATAATCTGTAGTTGAAGATTCTTTTTTTTTATTCCAAATTTCGTCCAGAATATGGTCTCATTAGATTTGTAGATAAATGGAATGCTTCATCCGCGACAAAAAAACATGGTGACTTTTTATCACTTCCGGGTAAGATGCTTTCGCCTCGTGGTAGATGTAAATTGCCATTGACTAAAGCTTTATTAAAATCGGACCTTGAAAATATCCCTGCATCATTACTACTACCGTATGATCCGCAGTCTATCAACGTAAATTTGTAGTCACTATCACATGCTGCCATCAAAACAATACTAAATGTTTTCTTATAATTATAAAACAGACTTCCAGAATTTGGCGGTGCTTGTATTTGAATATGTTTCCCGTCTATTGCTCCGCAGCAATTTGGAAAGTTCCATTTCCTATAAAAGCCTTCAATTATTTTTAGCCATTGTTCTTCGGTAGGGGCTTGGAGATATATCGGTGACAATACTTTTATGATCATAGCACAAGTTTCCTTAATTACATTTCTCGCTGTAGATTCTCCAATTCTGTATGCTAACGCAATAGACAAGATTTGATTTCCTGTGGCGAGATATCTATAATAATGAACACAGATCGACTAAATCAGTATGTTAACACTTCTTTTAATATACATTATAGTTATTAAAAGAGATACAAACCTTAAAGTTAAAGCAAGACGTTGCTCTGGTACTAAGGCACGATGACTCTTTTTGGTTAAGAATGGTTTCATTATTTCTAATAAGTGATTGAAAACATTTACGGACATTCTGGTATATCTGAAGAACATATAAGGATCAGTTTTCATTTCTTGTAATAAATGATCAAAATCTCCTTGAATGGGACGTCTTATATTAATTGGTCGCACCCAATATTTTCTATTAATCCAACGAAAAGATGTTTGTCTTTTTAATATATATGTACCAATCATTAGTACAACTAATACATACGCTAGATCTTCTTCGTTATCCATTGTCTGTAAAACAAACATTACAAATTGTAGCAATTTTGAATATGTTTGAGAACAATGATATTATATTTCTATTTCAAATTGTAAATATCATCAAAATATACACACACATTTCTAATTAAATATAGGTAAATGCTTAGAATTAATCTATACTATATAATATTTTCTTTCTTTTTATATATTGTCATCCCGATAAATATATAATTATTTTCCTTTCATTTAGATTAGACACTTTAAAATATTTTTTATGCTATCGCATAAAGTGTGTTCTAAAACTCATCGAAAAGCATTGCAATACTGTGATTGGTAGAAAGTAACATATTAAGTTTACTGTGTGCCTTGATTCTACTGCTTACGGATTACTGCTTAAGTCTTACTGCTTATTTTTTTTTATGTGCCACGGCCTTTACGCCTTACAACCTTAATCTACGGTTACTGTGGACGACCCTAAAGCATCGTCTACAATGGCAGTAGAATTAATGAATTAAAGTTGTAACTCAATAAATTGACCAATCACAGTCGAGTATTCTTTTAATGCTTGAATGAGATTGGTCAATTCCTTAAGTTATTGCTTTAATCCGTTTATCCTACTGCCATTGTAGACGACGTGTTAAGCGTCTTCTACAATGAGATTTAAGGCGTAAGACTTAAGAAATTGAACAGTCACAATCGAATGTTATCTTAATAATACACCGTTGGTCAATTTCTTAAGACTTACGCCTCAAAATCTTATTATAGACGCTACATTAAGCGTCAACAATGAAATTTTAAGGAGACTTATGTCGTAAAACTCAAGAAATTGACCAATCACAGTCGAGAATTCTCTTAATATATGACTGTGATTGGTCAATTTCTTGAGTTTTTCGTCTTACAACCTTATGCTACGGCCACTGTAGAATTGCCTTTAAGCGTCATCTACAATGAGATATTAAGCCGTATGTCTTAAGAAATTCACTAAACACAATCGAATATTCCCTTAATACTATACTGTGATTGGTCAATTTTTTAAGTTTTTAAGTTTTTTAAGTTTTACGCCTTAAAATCTTATTATAGACGCTACATTAAGCGTCGTCTACAATGAAATTTTAAGGAGACTTAAGGCGTAAGATTTAAGAAATTGACCAATTACAGTCAAGTGTTAACAGAATATTCGATTGTGATTGGTCAACTTCTTAAGTCTTACGCCTTAAATTTCCTTAAAATCTCAGTGTAGACAACGTTTCAAGATTCGCCTACAATGACCGTAGCATAAGGTTGTAAGGCTTAAGACTCAAGAAATTGACCAATCACAGTCAAGTATGACCGTGTTCCGAAATTGCTGTCAGTTTACTGTCAACACTGAAAATATATAATATACGTAACGTGCACTATAGAATTTGCAGTATACTGATAATAATTTCGTAGCGCGGCTTATGAAGGCAATGCTTGGCTGTGATTGGACAATTTCTTAAGGCATAGGGCTTAAATTATCTGTTGTAAATCGGGATTAAAGATTCGTCTACATGGCCGTAGCATAATGTTGTATGGCGTAAAACTCAAGAAATTGACCAATCACAATCGAGTATACTCTCAATATTGACAGCGATTTGTCATTTTCTTGAGTCTTTCGCCTTACATCCTTATCCTTCGGCCACTGTAGAATGGCCTTTAAGCGTCTTCTACAATGAGATTTTATGGAATAAAACTTAAGAAACTGGCCAATCACAATCGAATATTCTCTTAATACGAGACCGTTAGTGGTCAATTTCTTAAGACTTACGCCCTAAAAACTAATTATAGACGCTACATTAAGCGTCGTCTACAATGAAATTTTAAGGAGAATTAAGGAGTAAGATTTAAGAAATTGACCAATTGCTGTCATGTATTAAGAGAATATTCGATTGTGATTGGTCAATTTCTTAAGTCTTACGCCTTAAGTCTCCTTAAAATCTCAATGATGATGACGCTTCAAGAGTCGTCTACAATGGCCGTAGCATAAGGTTGTAAGACGTAAGACTCAAGAAATTGACAAATCACAGTCAAGTATAGCCGTGTTCCGAAATTGCTGCCAGTTTACTGTCAATACTGAAAATATATAATATACGTAACGTGCACTATAGAATTTGCAGTATACTAATAATAATTTCGTAACGCGGCTTATGAAGGCAATGCTCGGCTGTGATTGGACAATTTCTTAAGGCTTACGGCTTAAATTATCTGTTGTAAATCGGGTTTAAAGATTCGTCTACATGACCGTAGCATAATGTTGTAAGGTGTAAAACTCAAGAAATTGACCAATCACAGTCGAGTATTCTCTTAATATTTGACTGTGATTGGTGAATTTCTTGAATCTTATGCCGTGCAACCTTATGCTACGACCACTGTGGACGACCCTAAAGCATCGTCTACAACGGCAGTAGAATTAATGAATTAAAGCTGTAACTCCATAAATTGGGCAATCACAGTCGAGTATTCATTTAATGCATGAATGTGATTTGTCAATTCCTTAAGTTACTGCTTTAATCCGTTAATCCTGCTCACAACGGAGAACGTCCCATTTGGCCACGTTAATATTGACCACCGTCCCGATTGAACACGTTGAAATTGACCACGTTGGGATTAACCACGTCCCGATTGACCACCGTCCCGATTGACCACGTCCGGATTGACCACCATCCCGATTGATCACCATCCCGATTGTCCACAGTCCCGATTGACCATCGTCCCGATTGACCACCGTCCCGATTGACCATCGTCCCGATTGACCACCGTCCCGACTGACCTCCGTCCCGATTGACCACGGTCCCGATTGATCACGGTCCCGATTGATCACGGTCCCGATTGACCACCGTTTCGATTGACCACGGTCCCCATTGACCATCGTCCCGAATTTCACATGGGTTTGCAACAGGGTGGGGTGGTTGGTGATAGCGAGGGGTGGTGAGGCGGGGGTGGGGGTGTGTGAAGCTGTGCGTGTACATTGCAACGCAAACTGGGATTTCACATAGGTTTATAAAACTGTGGGCAACTCAATCATACCTTATGTGAATATTTAAATTATTTTTTAAATTATTTTTTTATTATTATATTTATAACTAGTTATATTAATTTAACTTTTTAATTTTTTTTTGTGGTCAATCGGGACCGTGGTCAATCGGGACGGTAGTCAATCGGGACCGTGGTCAATCGGGATAGTGGTCAATCGGGATGGTGGTCAATCGGGACGTGGTCAATAGAACGTTGGTTTATCGCAACGTGGTCAATTTCAATGTGGTCAATCGCGACGGTGGTCAATATTAACGTCGACAAACGGGTGCCACTCCTCGCGACGCACCAAGTCCGTTCTCGACGGTTCTTACGACGCGTAGCCGGGCGGTATCTACGACGCGTCGCCGTGCAGTACCTACGAGTGAGCTATCGGGCGGTTCCTACGAGTGGTATCTCGGGCGGCTTCTACGGCCTCCGTGCTGCTTGCGACGCACCATGTCCGTTTTCGGCGGTACCTACGAAGCGTAGCCGGGCGGTATCTACGACGCGTGGCCCGCCGATATCTACGACGCGTAGCCGGGCGGTACCTACAAGTGAGCTAGCTGGCGGTACATACGAGTGGTATTTCGGGCGGCTTTTAAGGCCTCCGCGCTGCTCGCGACGCACCATTTCCGTTCTCGGCGGTACCTAAGACGCGTAGCCTGGCAGTACCTACGAGTGAGCTATCAGGCGGTACCTACGAGTGGTATTTCGGGCGGCTTCTAAGGCCTCCGCGCTGCTCGCGACGCACCATGTCCGTTCTCGGCGGTACCAACGACGCCTAGCCGGCCGGTATCTACGACGCGTGGTCGGGCCATACCTACGAGAGAGCAGTCGGGCGGCACTTACGGCCTTCTGGCGACTCGCGACGCACCAAGTCCGTTCTAGGCGGTACCTACGACGCTTAGCCGGGCGGTACCTACGAGAGAGTGGTCGGGCGGCACCTACGGCCTCCGCGCGGCTCGCGACGCACAAATTCCGTTCTCGGCGGTACCTACGACGCGTAGCCGGTCAGTACCTATGAGAGAGCGATCGGTCGGCACCTACGGCCTCCGCGCTGCTCGCGACAAGTCCGTTCTTGGCGGTACCTACGACGCGTAGCCGGTCAGTTCCTACGAAAGATTGGTCGGACGGCATCTACGGCCTCCGCGCTGCTCGCGGCGCACAAAGTCCGTTCTCGGCGGTACCTACGACGCGTAGCCGGTCAGTTCCTACGAAAGATCGGTCGGGCGGCATCTACGGCCTCCGCGCTGCTCGCGGCGCACAAAGTCCGATCTCGTCGGTACCTACGACGCGTAACCGGGCGGTACCTACGATGCGTGGCCAGGCGATACGAGAGAGCGGTAGGGTGGCACTTGCGGCCTCTGCACGGCTAGCGACGCATCAAGTCCGTTCTCGACGATACTATGACGCGTAGCCGGGTGTTACCTACGACGTGTGACCAGGAGGTACCTACGAGAGAGCTATCGGGCGATACCTACGAGTGGTATCTCGGGCGGCTTCTACGGCCTCCGCGCTTCTCCCAACGCACCGTGTCCGTTCTCGGCGGTACCTACGATGCGTAGCCGGGCGGTATCTACGAGAGAGCGGTCGGGCGGCTCCTACGGCTTCCGCACGTCTCGCGACGCACCATTTCCGTTCTTGGCGGTACCTACGACGCGTAGCCGAACGTTACCTACGAGAGAGCGGTCGGTCTGCACCTACGACTTCCGCGCGGCTCGCGACGCACTAAGTCCGTTCTCGACGGTAACTACGACGCGTAGCCGGGCGGTACCTACGAGAGAGCGGTCGGGCGGCACCTACGGCCTCCGCGCGTCTCGCGACACACCAAGTCTGTTCTCGGCCGTACCTACGACGCGTCACCGGGTGGTATCTGCGAGAGAGCGGTCGGTCGGCATCTACG
Source organism: Camponotus floridanus (assembly GCF_003227725.1). NCBI lineage: Eukaryota > Metazoa > Arthropoda > Insecta > Hymenoptera > Formicidae > Camponotus > Camponotus floridanus. The sequence goes on from NW_020229284.1 coordinate 110,061, forward strand.
GCCTCCGTGCAATTCGCGGATAGTGATAGCGGTAACCACGGGTAGCGGCGCGCTGTCCCTCCTCTCGCCGCGTGCCGGCAGGCAATGTCTGACACGGTGGGCCGTGCTATAGCTCGAGCGCTCGAGCGCTTCTCTCATTCGTCCGACTTCAATAATTAATATTTCGATTGTTATTACTAAAATCGTTACATAGAATAGGATTATTTTATTTAATTTACTGCGTTATACCATCTTACAAGTGAGTGGGCACAAGCTCAAAGCATATATACAGGGTGGCCCATTTTAATCCATCCAGTCGAATATCTCGAAAACCAAACCCAGGAAAGAAAAATGTTTCAGACAAAAGTTGTTTGGTTTCGAGGGGGCCATAAGATGGTACCATTGGTTTGATCTTGAAGAGTCATTTGAAGGTCACGTGAAAGTCACCTCAATTTTTTTAAATGGCACCCCCTATTTTTTATTAGATATTCTTGTAGCTGACCTCGAGAGCTTTCCAAAACACTATAATAAAATATTTTTTTGTTGAGTATTTTTCGAGTTATGAGGCTTGAATAATTTCTTAATTCTACATAAATCATAAAATATCTAGTGAAATATTCATTTTTCGATTATTTTACCTTAATACTTTTATGCACAAAATAATGTGAGAAATCGAGTAGTGTGAAGAAAACACATAGTTATTTTTAAGAAAAAATATGTATAATTTGCAATTAACAATTACATTTTTCTTTGAAACAACTATGTGTTTTTTTTATACCAATTGATTTCTCTCATTATTTTGTATATAAAAGTATTAAGGCAAGATAATCAAAAAATGAATATTTTACTAGATATATCACGGTTTATGTAAAATTAAGAAATGATTTCAAGCCTCATAACTCGAAAAGTACTCTATGAAAAGATATTTTATTATAGCGTTTTGGAAAGCTTTCGAGGTCAGCTACAAGAATATGTAATAAAAAATAGGAGGTGCCATTTAAAAAGATTGAGGTGACCTTCACGTGACCTTCAAATGACTCTTCAAAGTCAAACCAATGGTACCATCTTATGGCTCCCTCGAAACCAAACAATTTTTGTCCGAAACATTTTTCTCTCCCGAGCTTAGTTTTCGAGATATTCGACTGGATGGATTAAAATGGGCCACCCTGTATATACAATATACATATATATGGGGCATTCTTTTTCAACTTTACACCCATGCTGCCCATTTTCTATTTGATCTAAAAATTTTTGAAAAAATCTTAAAATTTACAGAAAAATGTAAGCTTTCCAATGGCGCGTGGCAAAATTATCAAATTCAATTGGATCATACTTAAAATTTCAGAAAACCGAAAAAAAATAATAAAAACGGTAATTCAAGTGTAGCCATTATTCATTCGACGTTTTTCTCTTCCAATTAACACTTAGAGTACTCTGTTTATCTGTGCACTGTCACATGAGTCTAAACTAAAATGGCGGATCCAATATGGCCACCAAAAATTTAAAAAATTTAAGAAATTAACGGATTTTTATAAAACTTGGTATCAAGGGGTTTTTCGGGTTACTGTATACGAGTCTAAAGTTATCTTTCGAAAATACAAAATGGCGGATCCAATATGGCCACCAAAACATTTTGAAAATTTTTAGAAATTAACGAATTTTTATAATACTTGGTATCAGGGACTTTTTCGGGTTGCTAATAACAAATCTGAAGTCGCATTTCGAAAATTCAAAATGGCGGATCTAACATGGCAACTAAGAATTTGAAAAATTTTAAAAAGTAAGGGAGTTTTATAAAATTTGAACAGAGAGTTTTACGGTCAGCTAAATACAAATCTTAAGTCGGATTTCGAAAACTGAAAATGTCAGATCTAATATGAACACCAAAAATATTGAAAATTTAGGAAATTGACAGATTTTTATAAAACTTGATACTAGAGATACCTCTGATTCTGATGTCGCCTGAGCTATTACCCCCTACTTTTTGAAATCTTGATATGAAAAAGTCGAACTATTACCAGCATTGGAATATCTCTTAATCACCATTTCTTTGTTGATTGGGACGAAACAGTGATTTCTCAGAATCTCTGGAACTGGTGGAGCTACATCAAATCGTTTTTTCAAAAATCTTTTTGTCTTTTGGTGCTCTTTGTCATTATATGACAGTATACTAATACTTTTAGAATTTTTTTGAGCTCAGTCAACAAGTTTCTCGAATGAAAGAAAGGCATCGTTCGGTTTACTAAGGAGGCTAGCTCGCATAGCTTCCCTTTTAAACACAGCACCTACACCGTCTGAAGCACCTTTACCATGTGCAGTGGCATGATAGTTCCATTCCGCTGCAACACCAAAATCCTCTTCGTGATGCATTAGATTCATCATCTGATATTTATTTTTAAAATGCTGTTTTGCCCCATCGCTAAAGTAGATTACTCTTCTTAGCTCAGGAATGATTATTTTCAATTCAGGAATCAGCATCTTTTGTACAGTATATACAGCAGCTGTGTCATGAAGTGTACTATCCGACAAAAAAATAAAACTTTTGTGTTCTAACTCTTTTTTATAGTAACACGCGACAGGAAAAACAGTACATTGTGAATTATTAAAATGGAACGCCTGCGATGCATCTTGCACAACATACTTGTAATTCTCAGAAAAATCTAATACTGCAAGAACTTCACCTCTTTTTAAATTCTCTTTTCTTTCCTGATAGAATCGAGATTGTTCTTTTGCAATGAAAGAATGAGGTTTTAGAATGATCAATTTGTCACAAAATTCATCAACAAATTCCGACGACGGAAGAATTTGCGTCTGAAGAGTTGATCTGTCAGTTGTTGTCCAGACACTGAACTGTATGTGGTGAATAAAGGTATTCACCTCAGATGAGAAAGGTCTCATCTAAGAGTTCTTTCAAATGTTTTTTTAATTCAATAATATCAGGACATTTACTGCATTCACCAATATAACAATTTTCATCAGGATTTTTGCACACGATTTGGCGTAAGCAATCTTTATAATCATGTAAAATCACATTGGAATCTTTAGTAAGATTATTTAAATTGACAGAATCAATCATCAATTTGCAATTTTGATGTATCGTACAGAAACAGACCGAATGCGTACCATTCGCACCAGCAAGTATACAATGTTTTGGTCGGAGTTGGGCAAATTTACTAAAACTAACTGGACAGTCAGGATGGCATTTACTATAAATATCATAAAGTCCTCTTAAATCTGAAAGGAGAAGACGTTTCTGAATCAAATCTCTGCCCTCGTCATTTACTGAAACCATATCTTTCATACCTGGCATGATTCTGCTATTTTCGTCACTATTGTAAAAATCTTTAATTCGTGTAACAGTACTTTCCGGCAATGGTTTACCATTCTTAGCAGTTGTTTCTGCTAAAACGCCCTTAGATGCTTTCAATTCTCTAACTTTTTTTGCAAAATATCTAGAACAGTTGAATTCCCGAGAAATTTGACTTAGACTCCATGCATCTGGTACTACAGTCAAAATCGTCAATCTCAAAGGATCATTAATTTCAAGAGTGGAAAATTTTTCTTTCAATCCACTCAACATATCTTCCAACTCAATCTCTCTTTGTGATTTTATGTTGCATTCAATTCCACTGAAAGATAATGAAGATGCACCGGAAGATACAGAAATATTCTGTTCAGTATCATGAGTACAATTATCAAATGTTTTATCAAGACTCGATGAGACGTGCGTATCTTCATTCATGCGAGGATATTTCATTTTCTTACATGCTGCACAAATTTTAGCATTATCTAGAAACTTTGGGAATAATCGTTTGATAACACTCGAAATGCGTCGAAGATCTTTCCCTCTGTGACCTTCCACACTTTTGTAGGGATTGCAACATCTATCAATGTGTATACTGGACATATTCAAAATCAAATTCTAAGATTCACGATCAAAAATAGTACAGATAATAGAATTTTCTATAGTATTGTTCTGAGAGCAGTCTTAAAAGAACGGTTAAAAGTAGCTTTGAAAAGAACTGTTCGAAGAAAACCTCAGAGAAACGCTCAAAGCACAAAAAAGCCCAGAACCATGGGAGTCGGATATACAAATCCAAATATTAAAGCGTTTAGAAATTTACGGAATCACAATAAAACGTTTTTTAACGTTAAAATGTTGTAATGAATGGCGATAATATCGCGGTAGAGAAACTCTCTCGAATGTGTACAAAATGGATTTCACGATCTTATTTTATGAAACTTTTTTGACTAGGCTCAGAAAAAAAATAATGATCCAATTGAATTTGATAATTTTGCCACGCGCCCATGGAGGACTTGAATTTTGTTATAAATTTTAATAGTTTTTCGATAATCTTTTGACCAAATAGGTCGATAAATACGAATTTAATGATGAAATTTTAAAATCTGCGTCCCAAATATACTCCTGATACCAAGTTTTATAAAAATCCGTTAACTTCTTAAATTTTTCAATATTTTTGGTGGTCGTATTAGATCCGCCATTTTGAATTTTCAAAATCCGATTTGAGATTTGTATTCAGCATACAGAAAAACTCTTTGGTATTAAGTTTTATAAAAATCCGTTAATTTCTTAAAATTTTAAATTTTTGGCGGCCATATTGGATCCGCCATTTTAGTTTAGACTCATGTGACAGTGCAGAGATAAACAGAGTACTCTAAAGTGTTAATTGGAAGAGAAAAACGTCGAATGAATAATGGCTACATTTGAATAATTACCGTTTTTATTATTTTTTTTTCGGTTTTCTGAAATTTTAAGTATGATTCAATTGAATTTGATAATTTTGCCACGCGCCATTGGAAAGCTTACATTTTTCTGTAAATTTTAAGATTTTTTCAAAAATTTTTAGATCAAATAGAAAATGGGCAGCATGGGTGTAAAGTTGAGAAAGAATGCCCCATATATATATATATATATATATATATATATACATATATATATATATATATATATATATATATATATATATATATATATACCTATATATATATATGTCGCGAATAAATACGCACTGTGCGGGAGGCGCGATACGAAGATTACAGTTTAAAGACACCACAAGATTGAGAATGATCACAAGCCATGAAACGTATTTTTTTTGAGATTTTTTTTGAGTTTTATTTAATATCACACAATTAACAAAGGTTTAACAAAAATTAGAACGAGCACGATTATTTCAAATACAGAAATAATTCCGAAGCCGAGATTGCGAATAGCGAAAAGTCCGAGTGAGCAAGCGGTCGTGTATAATAAGCGGTTGAACAAAGCGGTTTTTATTAACGAAGCGGTTTTACTGTGTAAGCGGTTTAGCGAAAAGTGCTAGACTTTGACTGTGTAGGGTCCACGCGCTAGGCCCATTATATATCGATTTTGGGCCCCGTTGTGACGTGGACCAATTAATTTCGGAATTTGGCGGTGACCTCAGGGTGCCGCTCGTAATTGGTCGCCGATGAGGTCAGGAGTTAGATTTTTTAAAAGTTGCCATGCGCACGATCCTTTTCGATCAGCTGATAGGCGATCAGCTGATCGTGACGTATGGGCGCGCATGCCCGTCTGTCGCTTAGATTCCGGCAACGGTTGACAATGTTATTGTCAATTGTTTATAGTAAGCGTTTCTTATGTGCTGAAAAAAACGAGAGAGAACTCGAACGATCGAGTTTTTGTTAAAAATAGATTTTTCGAGAAGTTTCTCGACGCCCGTTAATTTCGAATTTTCGAGTTTTCTATAGAAAATGCGGATTTTATTTTACGCGAATTTTTACATTGAGAAAATGATTATGAACTTCGAACAATATATATATATTGTGACGTTGCCGTCCTGTAGCACGTCCATCCGCCCCGAGATTTTCACGGGACGCGGGCCGAGCGGCCGCGCCAGAATCAACCTTGAGAGAGCATTATCGAAAATCCCCGGAGAGACGAGCGCTATCGTTATTTTGTGAGCATTTTTATTAATTGTATCGATATTTTTTGTTTATCATAACCGACAATGGGCACCTCGCCGGAGAAGATCCGGAGGACCGGAAGCACATCGAGGAAGATTGCGTCAAGACGCTCGTCGACAGCGAACGGAGGAGATTGTAGCGCCTGGAAAACACTTAGCAAAGGACGCTACCGGGAGAAATCGCCCGCGTCCCAGAAAGAGGGACGGAGGTCCGATCAACGCTACCCTCCGAGGAGGACAAACGACAGCGGAACCTCCATCGGGCCCTTGTAAATGGGTCCGCGACAGCTGAAAATTCAAATTAAATTAATTTCGCGCAAGCCGCCAGGACACCGCGCGTGGCGCGAGGCGCTAGGATCTCTCGCGTGTCGCGATTGGCCGCGGGGCTGCGCACCCCACCAAGCGGTCATTGACGCCGCTATCGACCCCGGGCCGCGAGATCCAGGGATCACTCTGGTGCAGACGCTCGAGCGAATTAGTCGAGTGATATTTGGTCGTTGTCGATTTCTTTATGTGAGAATTCTTGCCTGTCGCCGGGACCGCTATCGGGACCGAACAGAGGACGAGGCCGAGGACCATCCCCTGCAGGAAGAACGTATTATCGGTGAGGTTGCCCATCTCTTATTTGTGAGCCACATACGCGAAGCGGTCCGCGGGTCGGCCGTTCTGCCGCCGTCGCCATTTTTGGTGTTTCGCGATCCTTCCGACTCGGTACCGAGCCGTCGATATTTTCTGAGTTTTCGGACGATCGGAGGCAAGCGACCGAGGAAAAACGGACACTCGCGTCGTAGGCAGTAAATTGATAAGGCAACGTTCATCTCTCTCCGGGTTTCGAGTGTTCATTACGCGTAGCTATCGACCGCCGAATATCGACCGCGTGCGCGAAGGATCGCGAAAGCGAATACCGCCCGTGTTGTCGTACCGCTGTCGTTGCCGCGTAGAATATTCCGTAAAGTATCTCAGGGCGATTTTTGATGTCTGATTGCGTGTATGTCGTCGTCAATTGTTAAGAGTGCGTATGAGCGTTTATGGTATTTTATTGTATTGTGTGCGTTAGAGTATTTGCGTCGTGCTAATTACGCCGTCGAATAGAGCGTAATAAAGGGAAATAGAATATTTGCGTCTTTGTCGCGCTTATTACGCCGTCGAATAGAGCGTAATAAATGATCATCTGTGTCTGTCGAATTTGTCGCGGTGCGAAATAATCGCCAAAGTACCGAGATTGAAATCTGAGCTGCTTGCGCGGAAGAAAGAGGCGAAACGTCAGCGGAGAAAAATCTCTAACTGCCGTCGGCTATCGAATATCGAAAATATCGTTCGCTTGTCGCATACAGTACCGGTCAAAAGTTTAGACTCAGCATTTGAAATGATACATTTTCGTAAATAACATTGACTTTGACGGTATGGAAACATTGAATCTCAACCAAAACATTGATACATGCTATTTGATAGCCACTTGTTTACGTATTCACGTTCACTTGTTATAATTGTTTTGTTCAGTGTTTATTTCGAAACAAATGTTCACATTACGCGCGTCGTTTTAGTCTGGCTGCGTTACTGCGAAGTTCTCTCAATGTGTTATTATTACCAATTTTCTTTTATTCTCTTTGTTTAAGGTAAGTTTAACTAACTTAGTTATTTTTCCAGTGGAAATTTACAATGAAAATCATATTTTATGTGTAAATACAAATCATAGAACAATAGAGATATTTATATACTATTTATTCCGTTTATAGTGCACGAAATGGGTCGAAAAAAAGAATTAAACGTAGAAACACGCGCTGTAATTGTAGCACTACATAAAGAAGGATATTCTACACGACAAATATCATCGAAAATTAAGGTTTCCCAGATTACAGTTGTGAGGACGTTGAGAAGAAAGCAAGAAACCGGGTTAAACACGAGCCGTCATCGTTCTGGAAGACCCAGAGTAACTTCGAAAAATGAAGATAAGTTCATATGTGTCCAAAGTAAGCGTTTGCGAACTCGTACTGCACCAGAAATTCGCGAAGAACTGAATGCTACCAGAGAGAAGCCAGTATCTGTACCGACTGTCCAACGCCGACTTCGTGATTATGGATTAAAAGGATGTATAGCTGCTAGGAAACCACTGCTACGTAAACAAAATAAAGTCAAAAGATTGCAATGGGCTAAGAAACATAAAAACTGGTCGATTAATCAATGGAAAAAAGTATTATTTACAGATGAATCAAAGTTCGAAATTTTTGGGGGAAAACGTAGGCAGTATGTCGCCAGGTCGGCGAACGCATGAAAGAGCAGTGTGTAGTACCAACAGTGAAGCATGGAGGTGATTCGGTTATGGTTTGGGGGTGTTTTGCTGGAGAAAAAGTTGGCGATCTCGAAGTAAAAATCGAAGGGATTATGGATCAACGACATATCATAGTATTTTACAACTCTATGCTTTTCCGTGTGGAAAGAAAATAGCTGGTCGTGGTTTTGTTTTCCAGCAGGATAATGACCCTAAACACACATCAAAATTGTGCAGAAACTACATTATGAACAAAGAAAAGCAAAAAGAGTTAAAATATATGAATTGGCCCCCTCAATCACCTGATCTGAACCCAATTGAACTTTTGTGGGATGAATTGGATAGGAACGTGCGAAAAATGCGACCAACGAATCGAAACCAACTGTAGGAGTTCCTGCAAGTATCCTGGACTAAAATTTCCGCTCTGACTCTGAAGAAATTGATAGAAAGGATGCCCAAAATATGTACAGCCGTTTTGAAGGTTAAAGGAGGTTATTTTGAAGAGTCTAAAATATAAATAAATTTATATAATCCAATTATTTTTGTGGTAATTTTTAATTCATCGACCGTTTTGCTTTACAACCGAATTTTTTAACTAATATTTATTGCTAAAAATTTTAATTATTGATATAAAACGCATAAGTATAGAGGTGAGTCTAAACTTTTGACCGGTACTGTACGTGATCCGTCTTCGCAAAAGTATTAAGTATTTTCGATCTATGGTTACTTATGCTGTCGAATTATTAAGCTGTCGTTTTGTATTGCGAACTGGGAAATTGTGAGGCGAAGTCCGTAGCGATAAATTGTCGATTTGGTTGTCGAAATTACGATACTCTTTTGAGTGAATATTATCCGCGAATATTTCCGTGCCGAAAAGCCCTTGTATTCTGTAACATCTCGCTCAGTCCGGCGAACCCCGGCCATGAAAACGGGCTCGGAAACAACAGGAAACAACAAGATTGTCTTAGCGCTCTCGTTTTGGTTGTCGATTTCGAGCGAATATTTGCTTAGAATACCGTCTTATTATTCGTGCCAGGATTAATTGGATTGTGTATTTCGCTTTCGTATTTCGTTCGAATTTATTGTGAACCGTCGTTTCAACCTGATTTGTTACTAAAGTTCATTATTACATTTTTCTTTTATTTCTTTACTAATAAAAATTTATTTCTTTACTGATAAATGTGTTATATTTTTTTTGTTAAATTCGCGTAATTTATTTGAGTGTTAGTCTCTCGTGATTATCGATTTCTGTCGTTGAATCTGTCGCATTTCGAATTATTGAAGTCTCGCATAATCAATTGACTTTCTTCCAAAACCCCTCCCCTCTACCGTTAGGCGAGCTAGTTGGCCCGTGGCGAAGCAGGCTATTATTTTTCGCGTTCTTTGGAGTTTCATGGAAAAACTGATGCGTGAAAGACCGCATCTGGCGCCCAACTTATCGAGATATCGAAACGGCCTCCGCTCCGCCGCGGCTCGCGCGAGAACGTCCTCCATCCCTGTTCCTCAGAACGCGAGTATATTAATTTCGTTATTTTTTTGACGGCGTTTTCGCTCCGCCGCGCACGCTCCTCTCCAACACCTCGAGGAGTGTGGCGAATCACTTAAACTGAATTGAAGAAACGTCGCAATGTATAAAAAAGAATTTATAATAAAAGACATTTCGTAAAGTATTCGTATGGACAGATAATAATTAGCAAAAAATATATAAAATATATAAAAATAAAATACATAAAATATATATAATAAAATATATAATAAAATATATAAAATAAAATATATAAAATATATAAAATAAAATATATAAAAATATATAAAAAATATATGTATGTAAATATATGTTATTTATATAGTTAAAATTTTTTACTTTTAAAATGTAGCAGGTAAACAGTAAAAAAAATTAAAAAATATATTTATTATTTTTTATTTATACAAATCATTATCTTTTCATTATTTTTATTTACATAATTATAAAAAATGTTCCGATATTGGATGAATAGAAATATAGTAATGCATTTCTTCCTTATGTAGATTATTTTATGTAGATTACCGTATGGAACGTACATAAACATATGTAAAATGTTGGATGTACTTCAATCAACTGAAATAAATGTTTGAATATTAAAATAAGAATTTTAACACATATTGGAGATATACAACTATATATTCCATATTATACACAAAAAATATCTTTTGTTATAAAATATTGAATTTTTTTCAAAAATTAATAACGATGTACATATATTATTAATAACGATATACATATATATATCATAAAACACAAAAACATAAATAAAATACTGAGCAGAACAATCTTAAAAATAATATCATATCTGCAGCTTAAATGAAAAATAAATATCTTATAAATATAAAATAAAATTATCTTTAAGTTCATTCTTTGGTTTAAGAGATTGCACGTAAAGTAACAAATATCACTATATAAGGATTATTAAGCCAGTCCAAAAAAATACATTACAAAGTAATCCAATTGTTTAGAAATATAAAATATTTAACATGCTGTAACATTATGTATGTCTCAAAAGCTTTTGACTGTAATAAAACTATAATAAAATAATCAAATGTTATAAAATAAAATGGTTTTATGAAGTTTATTACGTTTATTAACAAGTTTACCTAAAATTCGTTCCGTCATATTTTTATTATATTTAGAAATACGAATAAAAATATATGATGATGTTATAGCTCTAATTAATTGTATTTCATGTAGGTCCTCCATTCCTGCAGTATCTGTTACAGGATGTTGTGGTTTGAATAAAGACATAGCTATTGGAATATAATGTTGTATAGTAGTTCGAATAATATTAGCTTCAAAATGGTTTGCGTTCATAGATTGCACATTTAATTCAGCTTTAAAAGCTTTTTCAACAAATAGTATTATATTATAAACTACTGCAGATGATAAATATAATTTACCACGATTAATGAATTTCATAAAAGAAGCCTATTGTGTGTTACAAAAATAAGTAGACTCATCCGATCATTGGAAGCCTCATCTGTTCACGTAGATACTAAGATATCCTCTATTTCTTAATGTTTTTGAAAAGGACCTCTTCGAATAAAAATATTATATACATGATTACATGTACATCTTTCTTCACGACAATTCTTCAATTTTCATCCTACTAGCCTTCTCTCTGAGACCATGTTCAATGATGTCTCAAATAACCCCTCTTAATGCTCTATGTATTAAACTACATGATTATTTAAACTTGAATAATCACAATCACTATTGTTGTGCTTGCTTTTGTTTGTTACAAACACCAATTTCTCAACGCTCTTTCTTACCTACCGATATGCACATAATTTCCATTGCTCCTCACCCCTACAGAACTATCTGTTCCTATTGCCATCGCCCTATCACTATTATCCGACCGATTTCCGATTGTTCTATTTGCTTAAGAAATATTGACGAAATATTTCGTATCACGCACCCCTCCAATCTCTCAATAAGTGAAGTCGGATCTTCTAGTTAATTCTTGATATGTCTTCCGACGAAAACCCTGATACTTTATCTCATGTAGTGCACGAAATCATTGACGGAACCTTGGTTGGAAACTGTGTATACAACTGTCCTGCATGCACGGAACTCCAAGGAAATACGTCGACTCAACTAAAATATCATTCTATTTCGGAAAACTTTCCCAATGTCTCTGAACCTAAATGCTGCTTATGTGGGGAAAGCATATCTACTATAACTCCACTAATTGACTGTCGCCAATGTTTTTTTTTATATCTGGCTGGAGAACGAGAACTTTCATTGAAACAATTAAATGGAAGTCTTGCCTAAAATACTATCCGATCAGACTCTTTACAACCTTTTCAAATTATTGCACGAAGAATTGGATGGTTATTTCTGTCCCTCTAATGAACGTTATTACTGTCACTTTTGTACACCTTATGAGAACAACCCTTTACAACCTGCAACTTATCACCACGTTTCCTATTTCCCTCCACGTATTCTTTATAACACTAGATGCTATATGTGCGACAGATACATAGCTCTATGTACCCCTCTTGTTGAATGTAGGAAGTGCCTTCTTTATTACTTGCAAACCGAGCAAGCATTGGAATTTAACTTTAACAGAAGTTGCTAGAAGCTAACGATGAACTATATAAACGAGCCTTCCTGCAGTCACCCTATTCACAACCTTATACCTCACTTATCTAATTTCCACAAAGCTGAATGTAAAAAAGTAATATTCTATCGGAGATTGATAGGAAAGAAAAATCGAAGAGACTCACATATGTATTGTCCATGTTACAGGTTATGGCAATTACGAAAGAAAGCTTCTTTAATCGTTTGCCATTGGGTAACCTACGGGGACGTAAGCTTTCCTCGATGTGAGTATTGCAACTCCTCTCTCGAATTCAGTAGACCTATTTTTGAATGTAACGAATGTGTATATTCATATCTTGAGAGAGCAATTTATGAAAGAAATCAAGGGAGAGACATTAGTCATCTGAATGTCTTTGCCTTCTGCAGAACTCACAAACAGAGAGTTTACGCTTAAAGGAAATCAAAAGAAATGTGCCCACATTTGAAGGTGAAATCACCGGCACATCCTTTCTTGGATAACTCATTCTTTAACACCTTTTATATAAAATGTGTAAAAACAATGACGCATGATGTATTAACCTCTGACAGTCCACATATTATATGCACTAACTGTTATGACCCCGCTATATATAATAGAGTAGTTTCACATTATACTCATTCTTTCCAATATGGAAACGTACCCAATCGAAAATGCGCTAATTGTAGGAAACCTACCTGTATTGAAACGCAATCTCTTTTTGAATGTCAAATATGTCTTAGAGCATACTTTCAACCCATACAGCACAGAACCTTTCAAATACATTGCAGCAATGTTGCAATATTGCAGATTGCAATGTAATATTGTAGAGACATTGCAGGAATATACAAGTGTAACATTTCATGAGAAATGTTACAGCAACATTACAGAAGCATGCAATATTTTATAATCGTTCTTTTAATTAAAAAAATTATATATATATATATATATATATATATATATATATATATATACATATGTATGTATATACATATGTTTTATATATACATACAACATGCATAAATAATAAAATTCTTGTTTACTAAAAAGCTTATATATTATACACACACATTTAAGAATACTTAAAAAACATAAATAGTAAGATTTAGACAAATAGACCAGTCATTAATTCGACTCTTAAAAAATTCTCAACAGTAATAGATCGATTTACTGCTTTAAGGCCGCAGCACACACTTTTGCATAAGCGCATAACCGTAAGCGTAGGAAAATTAATTGGTTCATTTTCTTATGCATATACTTGGGGACCAATCAATTTCCTTATGCTTATGGTTATGCGCTTATGCAAAAGTGTGTGCTGCGGCCTTTAGTCTTATTAAATAAATTTTACTATGTTTTTCCTAATCTTAAGCCGTAATCACACTACGGGTTGCGAACTTGGTCGCGGTTAGAATGGACCAATCGGAGTAGCCAAACGGCAAATTGCTTTTCTCTGATTGGTCAATTTCAACCGCGACCGAGCCCGCAACCCATAGTGTGATTACGGCTTTAAAGTGTCTTTCAAAGAGCTAGTATGAAAAGACATCTTAATAAAGCGTCTGCTATGACGCTGCTATCGACGATATACATGTATACACGTGTGTGACAAGTGGTAGTGGTAATAAATAAGTGCAACAATATGGCGATTGTCCTGCATGCCACGTTCCGATTGTGTAATTATTATTGATTTTATATTTCTTTTTTCTATGTTTTACTTTATATTTACATATTATTATTCACTCTATTGTGCTAATTTGTTTGTGATTGTATGCTATGTGCGATGTCTGAAAGTTGAAACGATATTTTCAGATTAGTTTTGGATATTGGATATTCTGTATATCATTAAAAATAAATCTAATAAAGAAGCTCAAGTACGGATATTATATCTAGAAGAAAAGGCTTAAATATCTAATCTGGCAGTGATTTTTCTGATATTGAAAAATTATAAACATAATTATTGGCAAAATTTTTAAACGGTAAAAGGTAAGTGGAAAGAAAGAGAGAAATTTATTTTTATATATTTTTTTATTTGACCTCTCTTTAGATGATTAATTGTAAATAATGAATCTATGAATATACACGTTTGCATCTTGGTTAACCTATATGAATTTAGTACTCTATTTTTAATAAAGTTTTAGTACATAAAATGATATGCGCAATATATAAAGTGATATTTTGTTTCTTTGTAACAACATTTCCATGTATGAATGTTTGTGTGTATAGTTCCCAGATAGCACAAAGAGTTTAAAAAGAATTTTTATGTCACAAGATCTGAGTTCATTTTCAGATGCAAAAAGAATTCTTTTACATAAAAGAATTCTTTTTACATTTGAAAGTGAACTCAGATTTTGTGACATAAAAATAAATTCTTTTTAAACTCTGTGCTATCTGGGATCATACTATAAAAAATATGATATTTATAATATACAAATAATAATGAAAATAACTATAAACTTATAACTATAAACAATTATAAATGAAATATTATCATTTTATATACTAAAAACTTTGCTCATTAAAAGTAGGAATTCACATAGGTTCTCCTAAAATAGGTCTTCCTAAAATCTAAAATATAGAAATTTTAATTCTTACATATTTTATAATTTAAGCAGTATATTTAAATATGTATTTATTTTTTTAGCATATTGTACATGTGTATAAATAGCTTATTATTATTTTTATTTTATTATTATTATCATATTATTATTTTAATCTAACTAAATATAATATAATTATTATTTTAATATAATTAAATATGATTAATTCACATAAAAATACTTCTGTTTCGAAACGTCATATCAGACGAATTATTGCGAATGAAACAAGCATAGATATTGCGGGATCTTCTAGACAAATTGTAGAACAATCAGATGCTGTAAATATTTTTGTCAAAAATGACTTAGATTTACAAAATTGTTCTCATGGAAATATTGAAAATATTGAAAGTAATCATATTATATCTATGGAAAATATAAATCTTAATTACTTACCTTATAATATTATTGAGAGAGAGAATAACAATGAATCTTCGAATTCTAATATAGTAAATAACATTAATGATCAGGATAATGATGAAAAATTCAGAAACGCTATAGCTGAGTGGGCTGTGTCATTTAATATTTCCCATAATGCATGCAATGCATTATTAAAAATTTTACAAAAACATACATCTTGTAACTTTTCCAAAGATACAAGAACTTTATTGCAAACTCCACGACAAAATAATATTATAAAAATATGTGGAGGTGAATTTTTTTATTTAGGCTTAAATAATATTGTTAAAAAAATGTTATTAAAATCTAATGATAAACATATTAATTTACTTGTTAATATTGATGGCCTTCCTTTAGCAAAATCATCTCATGCGGCTTTATGGCCTATTCTGTGTTCAAATACAAAAGATAATGCTGTATATCTTGCTGGGGCATATTTTGGATATAAGAAACCAGAAAATTTTAATATTTATTTGCAACCTTTGATAGATGATTTAATTGAATTAATAAGGGAAGATTATCTTTATGCTAACAATGTTATCAAAATTAGATTGTTTAATTTAATATGTGATGCTCCTGCAAAATCTTTAGTATTGTGCGTAAAAGGTCATACTGGATTTTACAGTTGTACCAAATGTATCATTAAAGGGGAATATGTAAATGGCAGAATCTGCTTTCCGTTTAGAACAAAATCATATCCTTTAAGGAGAGATGAATTGTTTGCTATTAACGCTTATACAGATTTCCAAACTGGTTACAGTATTATCAATAACATTCCAGAGTTTTTACCTATAAACAATACTCCACTTGATTATATGCATCTTATATGTTTAGGTGTAGTTAAGAAAGTGATACTTCTTTGGACGAAAGGACCACTTTCTGTCCGTTTAAACTTAAGATCAATTAACAAAATATCATATTTGTTAATATTACTTAAAACCTCTACTCCAAATGAATTTGTTAGAAGACCACGCTCTATAAATGATGTAAAACTGTGGAAAGCTGTAGAATTTCGAAACTTCCTTTTATATACAGGTCCTATCGTATTAAAATCTATATTAAAAAAAGACATATATTATCATTTTATCACATTTCATGTGGCTATCACAATTCTTACACGTCCAAACTTATACCAAGAAAATTTTATAAATTATGCTGAAGCTTTACTTAATAATTTCGTCGAATCTTTTGAAACATTGTATGGTAGACAATATATATCACACAATATTCATAACCTTCTACATTTATGTTCAGACGTACGAAGATTTGGCCCACTAGATAATTTCAGTGCTTTCCGTTTCAAAAATTATATGACAAGTATAAAAAGACAATTAAGAAAAAATGAAAAACCTGTGCAACAATTAATGAACAGATATAAGGAAAAAGAATATATGGATTCATTGTTATTAAAACATAATTGCAATAATAAGAAATATGTTTGTAAATATTTGCATAAAAATGGACCAATATGTAATGATCTTAATGTTACATCACAATACTTGCAAGTATCAAATGAAATATTTACTATAAATTGCAAAGATTTTAGTAATAATTGTTGCATTTTAAAAAATAATGTATGTATTTTGATTTTGAATATAATTGAAGATAATAATAAAGATATTTTTCTTATTGGTAAGAAGCTTAAATATATAGGAGATGTGTATAAAACACCTTGTAAGTCTAGTCAATTTAATATTAGAATGATGGTCACAAGTAGTGATAATATTTTTTCTTGGCCAATTACAGATGTGTTATATAAAGTGTGGAAAATTTCTTATAGAAATGAATCAAATACATTCGCAATATTTCCGCTAAATCATTCTGCTAAATAATTTTATGAGAATTAATCATATATTTCCTCTCTTTTAAATATGTTAATTAATCACATATTTCTTATAATAATGTTAAATATACACAAGTACAACTATTATACCTGCTATCAGAGAAAAATGAATGATAGCGGATTCATAATTGCTGAGTTTGATGATGGACTACAGTTAATACCAACAATATGGTTCAATGCGGAAAAACAATCGTGTATATGGCCTGGCCATTTTAAAACCAAATTCCGCATAAATAAAGCAATAATAACAAAAGAAATACCACAGGAAGAATTTGATTGGGATGAGTTACCAATCAAGAGAATCTTCGGCACAGCAGGTAAATGAATTATTTTCTTAAGTAGTATGTATGTACACGCACATATATGTATAATTGTTGTCTTTATTTTGTTTTCTTTTTTTATTTTATTTTCATAAATAAGACACTTATGAAAAAGGCATGGAAAAATTGGTCCTAGCACAGGATACATCTAATATAGAAAATACTGAAATCTCATCTAACGAATTAAAAGAAATAAAGAAAAAAAGAAGGCGGATTCAAGCAAAAAAAAAAATGTCATCCTCAGAAATGTCATCATCATCAGAAGATTTTCTTTTGCAAGAGAATAAAGAAAATCGAATGACGCAAAATAATAAAATATTGCCTGCTTTTCCACAAATAGAACATTTTGTGCCTAATTATAAATCGCGAGATAAATGTAAAGAGAATTTTGGTAATGAATTATCCGAAAGAAATTCTACTTATAATAGAATAAATATAGTTCATGGTAAGCAACTAGTATAAGAATAACTGGCAATCATACTATAATAATCATAAATGTATCATAAAATCATATAATGTATAACTTATGTTTATGATGCGCAACATTATTAATATTCTTATTAATTTATCTTCCTATATAGATGTCAATAAAAAAATTGATACAAATAACCAAAGCAATCTTAAACTAAAAAGATGCTCTATTCAAGAGAACACCAGCCAAAAAAATACTTACTCTAATGGTATACGTATTATACATTCTAATAATTTTTTTTAAATTATATAAAATAGGAATATAAAATATACGTATTTTATATATAACGTTTAGAAGTAAATAATACTAGTCATAAAAACAAAAGTTTATAAAAGAAATATTTATTTTAGAATTTAAGAAGCAAATATTAACAAAATTAAATAAAATTTTATATAAACTTGACACACTTGACAATAGAGAAATAAATATTCTTGAAAAAATAAATATTCTTGAACAAAAAATGACATGTAATTATATTAATGAAGAATTTCATATTGAATTTCCACTTTCATCTATATCAGAATTAACATATTTCGAGGGGCAATTGGAAGAAGCAAAATTTAAAAATCACGTGGTACAGTATTATATCTTATTTTTTATAATTTATAATAAATATTTATAATGAAATTTATTCTGTTATTATTTGTACAATTTTATTTTTCAGCTTTACATTTTGAGATTGGTAGGTGGAAGTACTGCGCATATAATGACACGCAATATATTGAAAAAAATTATAACAAATACTTTGGCTCAAGATTTTAGCTGGGCAGGAAAAAAAACTAAACGTTGTTTCAAAGACTTAAGTCTCACAAAAATAATCATACGTGAGTTTATTTCATATACATTTTATATTTAAAATAAGTACATATTTAGTTATAGTTCTAATATTTTTAATAATTTTTATAGAAGCTGTCCGTACAATGTATGGTTCGGTTACAGACAATGAGATAGCGGAATCTATATCAAAATGGCTTACCCAAGCCAGTTTAAGAACTCAAAGAGAAAGGTATTCATTGTTCTATTTTAAGAGAGAGATTCTTCAAGATATATATATATATATATATATATATATAATATCGTTTTATTTAAGATAATTAAAAAATTACATATATAAAATTTTAATTATCTTAAATAATGAGATCGACCTGATTAAAATATAGTTACAATTTTTAATTTGATTTATTCTTATGTTTTCAGACAACAGAATACACAAACCGAGTTAATGGAGTAAACAATAAGACTGCTACAGAAAATAAAAGTACAAAATAAAAGAAAACTAAAAGTACAAAATAAAAGAAAACTAAAAGTACAAAATAAAAGAAAAATATATTGTAATAATATATTATAAAAACGTACATGTTTACATATATACATATAAGTATTATATTTACATACATACACAAATACATATAAGAACATATAAAGCAAACATATATTTTACATACATATATAATAAAAGTGCAATACTGCAAGTGCAATATGCCAAAAAAAAGTTATATATAAATGTTATGTTGGAATACATAGTATATAATAAAATAAAATAATTTTCAAACTGTTTTAATTAAATTTCCACACAAAACTAAACTTTATAGTGATAAGTATCTACTAATACTGTGTATGTTTCAGATTTTAAAAGATGAAATTAAAAGGTGAACTCAATGACCATATGAAAACATTCAAGAAAAAGTATATGATCAAAAGTTCGTAGTTGTTTTGTATTAGAAATGCAATTTTATGAAATTATGAAATTATTTTATATATTCATAATAAATAAATTAACAAAAAATTATATTTTGAGTGTACAAAGCAATTATGAACGCATAATCATGTATCTTTTTTATCTTGTATGATTTGTATACTCGCAAAATTTATCTGGAAATAATAATATATGGCATTATTGTGGATACCCTGGCAAAAATGAATATCGGAACGTAAGTCGAATATAAGGAGAGAATGACAGAAGTTTAAACGAAGCTTTTAGGAGGCGTAAATTGAAACAACGAAGCGTATACGCTCCTAAAGCTTCGTTTACACTTCTGTCATTCTCTCCTTATATTCGACCTACGCTCCGATATTCATTTTCACCAAGATATATTATATTGTAATATTATTATAATGTTACATTGTAAGATTATTGCAATGTTATATTGTAAGATTTCTGTAGTGTTACATTGTAAGATTACTATAATGTTACATTGTAATGTTACTGAGGGCGGACATTTTAATGTTGCTGCAATGCTGCAGCAACATTGCAGCAACATTTCGCAATGTGTATGCAATATTCCATTATTACGTTGGAATATTTATGTAATGTTTCTGCAACCATTTTGTGCTGTATGGGAATTCATTCGAAAGGTTCATAAAGAAAATGACGAAGAATCTTTCCGACGATTGATAGGGATATCTGTAGAGTCAATCTCTTTAGAAGTAGATTACGCCGTAGCAGAACCTAGAATCGACCTTAAAAATCCAGAAATATTAAATGAAATGTTCTCAGATTAGCTTTTATTTTATACCGCTATAATTATATGCTAACCAATATACAGGGTGGGGAAAAAGTATGGAAGCAAACAATTATTTCCGAAACTATTCATTTTTCGACAAAATGTCTTAGACATAATTTTTATGGTATGAAAAGATGTATTATGTGGCATAGACGGCATGACCTTGAAATGACCCTTACGAGCTGCATACAAATAACGTAAAAAATTTCAAATGGAACTCGTCAGTTTTTGTTACAGATTCTTGTAGCTGATGTCGAAACGTTTACAAAACACTGCATATGAGCCCCATTCCCTTAAAAACACTCCCAGTTACGAAACAATTGTGATAATTCGTATCGACGAAATTGAAAATAGACAGCGTACGTGTTACATGAATATGTGTAACGCGACTGAACGTCATTATGAGAGATCAGTACAACAGTAGCGATTACTACAACAAATGGAGAATAACCCGCTTCGATCATTTCTGCCGATACGAAAGACACGCGAAGTTCGTAGAATCAGTTAAGGCGTACATCGAATCGCACTCAAGGAAAGAGATTGCGTGATTCATCCAACCAGTTAAGGTAAGATAAGTGCGATTCATCCAACCAGTTAAGGTAAGATAAGTACGATTCATCCAACCAGTTAAGACAAGATAAGTGCGATTCATCCAACCAGTTAAGGTACGATAAGTGCGATTCATCCAACCAGTTAAGGTAAGATAAGTGCGATTCATCCAACCAGTTAAGGTAAGATAAGTGCGATTCATCCAACCTGTTAAGACAAGATAAGTGCGATTCATCCAATCAGTTAAGGTAAGATAAGTGCGATTCATCCAACCAGTTAAGGCAAGATAAGTGCGATTCATCCAACCAGTTAAGACAAGATAAGTGCGATTCATCCAACCAGTTAAGGCAAGATAAGTGCGATTCATCCAACCAGATAAGGCAAGATAAGTGCGATTCAGCCAACCAGTTAAGACAAGATAAGTGCGATTCATCCAACCAGTTAAGACAAGATAAGTGCGATTCATCCAACCAGTTAAGGTAAGATAAGTGCGATTCATCCAACCAGTTAAGGCAAGATAAGTGCGATTCATCCAACTAGTTAAAGCAAGATAAGTGCGATTCATCCAACCAGTTAAGGCAAGATAAGTGCGATTCATCCAACCAGTTAAGGCAAGATAAGTGCGATTCATCCAACCAGTTAAGGCAAGATAAGTGCGATTCATCCAACCAGTTAAGGCAAGATAAGTGCGATTCATCCAACCAGTTAAGACAAGATAAGTGCGATTCATCCAACCAGTTAAGGTAAGATATGGGCCATTCAATGATCCTGTTAAGAACAGCATAATGAGGAGGTGCTCCATTCTGTTGGAACCAAAATTTCGAAATTCGCACCTGTAGCTCGTTGTATCGCCGGAATAATAGTAAGCCTAAGCATCTCTTCGTACATTAATCCATTCAAGTTACCGTCAATGAAAAAAGGTCCGATGATTTGGTTATTTATTATTCCAGCCCATACGTTGACTTTGTCACGATGCTGTGTGTGTTTTTCGTGTATCCAATGGGGGTTTTCGTCACTTCAATATCTACAATTGTGCCTATTCACACTTCCGGTTATTTCAAAAGTGGCTTCGTCTGAAAAAACTATTTTCTTATGCAAGTTGTCATCCGTCTCAAATTTTGCCAACATTGTTTCACAAAATTCAAGTCGTCGATCAAAATCATCTTCGGCTAATTCCTGCACAAAAGTCATTTTGTAAGGGTGAAATTTATTTTTTTTTAGAATCTTCGCAACTGATTTTTTATCGATCTCGTTATCACCTGCAGCTTTGCGTGTTGATGTATGCGGATTTTCGATGAAACTCTGCAATACTTCTACCGCTTTATCATCATTTGTTGCAGAAGCTGGCCTTCCTACTTTTGGCTTATCCTTTACGGAACCTGTTTCATTAAATCGTTGAATTGTCTTAGCAACGGTAGATCTTACTATGCCCGGTTGTCCGATTCGAAAAGTTTCATTAAACAAAACTGTAACTTCATCGTGAGTTCTTTCATTCTCACTCCAACCACGCATCATCAACAGCGATATTCGCTCTCGTTCTGTTAATCGGGCCATCGTGAAAATAACATTTGAAATTACAAAAATGAAAATCAGTAACAATTCCTATGATAGAAAACGACAAAAATAGCAAATTTTCAAAACACAATATCCGAAACTTGTATGCCAATTGACACTACTTTTTTAAGGATAAAATAAATGATAATAATAAATAAGGTAGCGATGATCAAGAAATCAAAAAAGTTCTATGAATACTCATAGACAGTGTATCATATGACAACAGGTACAATTACATGTTATTAGTGGACGCAACTGAACGTCATGATGCGAAATCAGTAAGCAATGTCAATGTGCATACAAATTGTTTGTATCACAATTGTTTCGTAACTGGGAGTGTTTTTAAGGGAATGGGGCTCATATGCAGTGTTTTGTAAACGTTTCGACATCAGCTACAAGAATCTGTAACAAAAACTGACGAGTTCCATTTGAAATTTTTTACGTTATTTGTATGCAGCTCGTAAGGGTCATTTCAAGGTCATGCCGTCTATGCCACATAATACATCTTTTCATACCATAAAAATCATGTCTAAGACATTTTGTCGAAAAATGAATAGTTTCGGAAATAATTGTTTGCTTCCATACTTTTTCCCCATCCTGTATATTGATTAGCATATAATTATAGCGGTATAAAATAAAAGCTAATCTGAGAACATTTCATTTAATATTTCTGGATTTTTAGGGTCGATTCTAGGTTCTGCTACGGCGTAAATGAAAATATTTTATTTGTCTGTCGATCTCCGACCATCGTCTTTCTATCTTGTGTTCAATATCATCAAGAATTTCAAAGCGATATCTGGATTTTCTAATCTCGTTTCTGGTGAACTTTCTCTAAGAAAGATTTTAACAATTGTCAGCGATAAATGATTTTGTAATTGCTTCATTATCATACATTCGAAGTATTATTATAAATAGAATAATAGAAAAAGATTATACAGGGTGTCTGCTAAACATGCGGCAAAAATTCAGGAGGTGATTTATTGGGTTATTTTAAGACTTTTTTGTTATCTGATGATTTTCGAAAAAATGCTTTGTTTTGAAAATAAAAGCAATAAAAGTTTTTTGACCAATTTTTTATTCCATAGATAACAGGCGATACAGGTTTTTTTAACAAAATTATTGAAAATTACAAGAAAAAAAAAAAATTGGTCAAAAAACGTTTATTGCTTTTATTTTCGAAACAAAGCATTTTTTCGAAAAATTGGTCAAAAAATTTTTATTGCTTTTATTTTCGAAACAAAGCATTTTTTCGAAAATCATCAGATAACAAAAAAGTCTTAAAATAACCCAGTAAATCACCCCCTGAATTTTTACCGCATGTTTAGCAGACACCCTGTATATACGTATTTATTCGTTAAAAAATTTATTATAAAAAAAATTTATTATAACATTTATTTCTTACACGGTGTTTCGAGGTCGATGTTATAAATTCTTATGAAGTAGATATAATAGATGTGCTAAATTTGAATATCTTTTGATAATATATTTATGTTCGCAAATTCGTAATTTCAACGTGATAATACAAAAATAATACTTTGCATATATTAATGCCTTGATAGAAGTGCTAGATTTTTGATAGAATTAACAGAAATTGATGGTCGTTATCGTACATACAACGATGAAATAAATCAATTTGCATAGTTATTGTAATATTTTTGGAAATATACCAAAATAATAATTAAAAATAGACATGGAAAAAACATTTTTTGCAGTTCCTTTACCGTTCAGCGAGTAGGAAAAAAGATTTCAAATAGACTCACCGATGCAGGACTCTAATATGCAAGCACTATGTAATAGCGTTGTCTTCATCAAGACACTAGCATGAAAGTATCATTTATTTGTTGTGATATTCAAACTATAAATTTGCAAACATAAGTTTATTATCAAAAAAATGTTTAATTTTAGCTTATGGCATAGCAATTAATAAGATACCATGAAACTCTGTGTGTATGTTATATATTTTAAAAATAATTTTCTGCGTATATTCCTTTATAATTATGTAAATAATGAGATTCTGCTTGTATAATTCAACAATTACGAAATCATTTATTCATGATAATCATTGCTAAAATAATTTTCTTTAAATACAATATTTCATTAATAATGAGATTGAAGAACGAATTTATTCTTCGTTGAATGCAAGCTAATAACACACACGATTGTTAGAGATCCATAAGACAGAGATATTTTCCTGAATCTTTATTCATCGATTGAAAACATAAAAATTTATAATGCATTGAATTGCTTCCAAAACACAGCATGAATGTTTGTTAATTTATTAATAATTTACAAATTTATTGATTTCCACACACACTCACACATATATGTACATATATATACACATATATGTATGAGTGTGTGTGTAAATTATATATATTATATTCATATTATAATTATACATATACAGTGATGGGAAAAAGTTCCGGAACGGTCAAATAACTCAGCGAGATTGCATTTTTTGGAAAAATGTTATATACGAAAGTTTTATGATTTTTCCCTATCTATCTAATGATGATATTAATTTTGACCTTGACTATTATTTTGAAGGTCATTTCAAGGTCAAGTTCAATTTTTCAAATGAGAACCCCTATTTTTCATTGCATATTCTTGTAGCTTATCTCGAGAGCTTTCCAAAACACTATAATTAAGTACCTTTTTATTAAGTACTTTTTGAGTTATAAGGCTTGAAATAATTTCTTAATTTTACATGAACCATAAAATATCTAGTAAACCATTCATTTTTCGATTATCTTACTTTCATACTTTTATGTACAAAATAATGAGAGGAATCAATTGGTGTAAAGAAAACACATAGTTGTTTCTAAGAAAAAATATGTAATTTGCAATTAACAATTCCATATTTTTTGTTAAAAACAACTGTATGTTTTCTTTACACCAATTGATACCTCTCATTATTTTGTATATAAAAGTATTAAGGTAAGATAATCGGAAAATGAATATTTTACTAGATATTTTATGGTTTATGTAAAATTAAGAAATTATTTCAAGTCTCATAACTTGAAAAGTGCTCGATGAAGACATACTTTATTATAGTGCTTTGGAAAGCTCTCGAGATGAGCTACAAGAATATGCAAAAATATATAGGGTGTTCGATTTAAAAAAATCAAAGTAACCTTTGCATGACCTTCAAGGTCAAATCAATGGTACCCTCTTATGGCACCCTTGAAACCATACAACTTTTGTCTGAAACATTTTTCTCTCTCGGACTTGGTTTTCGGGATATTCGACTGCATGGATTAAAATGGGACACCCTGTGTATATATATATATATATATATATATATATATATATATATACATGTATATGTGTACATATATGATATTAACTTTAAATATACAACTTTCTATTAAATATTAAAATTTACATATATTAAAATATATTATATTAAAATACTCAAATTACTTTTTACTATCATTACTATTTAATATCAAATATGTATTAAATTTGAAATATGAATAAGAAAGAAAACTTATTATATATGCATAATATGACTTATTAATATTTACTATTTTAATTTTTAAATTAAAGAATGAGAAATTTTGAGAATGAAAAATAGATAAATAATTATGCTTTTTGAATCCTTGAATGGAGTTTGTATTCATGTATGTTTATACGTGAAAGTGTTAACATTATATGACAAGCTTAATTTAATATCTTATTCATTCTGCATCCATTGTGTTTTTTGAAATACCAGCTGAAATACTGATTCGACACTAATAAATTCGAAGTTTGATATGTTCTTTATGAACATTGATGATCGACGAAAGTCGAGAGAAAAAATGTTTTGGGATCATTAAATTTATAAATTTTTTCTTAAATCAAAATTAATCGAATCGAAACACATAGGGGTAAACAGTACATTAACAGTTATTAGCCACTTTACAATGATTGGCCACATTTAAAAAAATTAAAGATTAAAAGAAAATACTATTGGGACCTTGAATAAGTTCTCGCTGTTTTCCAACAGATGGTGTTACCAGAACTGCGTGCGTGTAATTTAAGATGGTAACGCATCTATAGGGAAGTACTATAAGCAAGCTTGAAATTCAGTGTATGTCATTGCGCCGAAGTGTAAACAACTTTTTTTTTCATAGTGTTAACATGTCGAGTTTCGTGCCAAAAAAAGAGTATTTGCGGGGAATTTTACTGCACTACTTTATTCAAAAAAAATCTGCAGCTGAAGCACACAGAATTCTTGTTGAGACTTCCGGCGACCATGCTCTGTCGGAAACAACATGCAGAGATTGGTTTAGACGCTTCAAAAATAATGATTTTAATGTTGAAGATAAAGAACGCTCTGGCGCACCGAAAAAGTTTGAAGACGAAGAATTGGAGGCATTACTTTATGAAGACTCATGTCAGACGCTAGATGAACTTGCAGAATCATTAGGAGTTGATCACACAACAGTTTCGAAACATTTGAAAGTATTAGGAATGATTCAAAAGCAAGGACATTGGGTACCATACGAGTTGAAGCCGAGAGACGTCGAACGGCGTCTTTTCACATGTGAACAGCTGCTTCAACGGCAGAAAAGGAAAGGCTTTTTGCATCGTATCGTGACTGGCGATGAAAAATGGATACACTACGATAACCCTAAGCGTAAAAAATCATAGGGTAAGCCCGGCCATGCATCAACATCGTCGGCAAAGCCGAATATCCCTGGTTCCAAGCTTCTGCTCTGCATTTGGTGGGATCAGCTGGGTGTAATTTATTATGAGCTGCTCAAACCGAACGAAACCATCACAGGAGATCGCTATCGACTACAATTGCGTTTGAGCCGAGCACTGAAGGAAAAACGGTCGATATACGAGCAGAGACACGACAAAGTGATTTTGCAACATGACAACGCTCGGCCACATGTTGCAAAACCGGTGAAAACCTACTTGGAAACGCTTAAATGGGAAGTCCTACTCCACCCGCCGTATTCACCAGACATTGCCCCTTCTGATTATCACTTGTTCCGATCGATGGCACATGGTCTGGCTGACCAGCACTTACATTCTTATGAAGATGCCAAAAAATGGGTCGACTCTTGGATAGCCTCAAAAGACGTGTCGTTTTTCCGACGTGGAATTCAAATGCTGCCAGAAAGATGGAAAAAAGTAGTGGCTAGCGATGGACAATATTTTCAGTGACATGTTTTTTACGACTTTTTTAAAATAAAGCATTAATTTTCACGAAAAAACAGCGAGAACTTATTCAAGGTCCCAATATTAAAATGTTTTTAATTACAAATAAAAAAATATTTGATACACTTTTCTGCTTCAAATACAATTAATATTTAATTATTTTCTATATATTTAATTATTTTCTATAAATTCTATATATTACAATTTATATAAATAATGATTAAAATGACTTTGGTAACATACTTGAAAATTGTCGCCATTCAATAAAAAATCCGTAAGAGTGGAACCAACAATTTGCAAATTTTTTAATGTTTTTATGACATATAATTTTTGTTTTCGTGATAGACATGCATTAATAAAGTTTAAATTTTGTAAAAAAAATTTATATCGGTGAAAATAACATACATGTTTTAAAAATTATATTATGCCAACGACTAACACACGATTGACGTTTTACAATAGTAATTGGCCATTCGGTCAATTATTGTTTTGTGGTTATGGAAACTATGTGACAGTTATTGACCTCTTACATCGAGTGACGGATAAGACAGTAAGTTATATTTGTTATTACTAAAAAGATATATTTTTCAACTGTAACCATATTCAATATTATAAAGGGTAACCCATTTTAATTTCCCCAGCCAAATATTTCGGAAAATAATGAAAAATCGAAAAAATGTTTCAGACAAAAGTTGTATGGTTTCTAGGGGGACATAAGATGGCACTATTGGTTTGACCTTGAATAGTTATTTGAAGGTCACATGAAGGTCACCTTCAATTTCTTAAATGGAACCTACATTTTCTCATTACATATTCTTGTAGCTTATCTCGAGAGCTTTCCAAAACACTATAATAAAATATTTTTTTATTGAGTACTTTTCGAGTTATGAGGCTTGAAATCATTTCTTAATTTAACATAAACCGTAATATATCTAGTAAAATATTCATTTTTCGATTATCTTGCCTTAATACTTTTATGTACAAAATAATGAGAGAAATCAATTGGTGTAAAAAAAACACATAGTTGTTCCAAAGAAAAAATATGTAATTGTTAATTGCAAATTACATATTTTTTCTTAAAAATAACTATGTGTTTTCTAAGATAATCGAAAAATGAATATTTTACAAGATATTTTATGGTTTATGCAAAATTCAGAAATAATTTCAAGCCTCATAATTCGGAAAGTACTTAATGAAAACTAACATAATTATAGTGTTTTGGAAAGCTCTCGAGATAAGCTACAAGAATATGTAATGAGAAAATGTAGGTTCTATTTAAGAAATTGAAGGTGACCTTCATGTGACCTTCAAATAACTCTTCAAGGTCAAACCAATGGTGCCATCTTATGTCCCCCTACAAACCATACAACTTTTGTCTGAAACATTTTTTCGATTTTTCATTATTTTCCGAAATATTTGGCTGGGGAAATTAAAATAGGTCACCCTGTATATTATAATAAATAGAAACAAATAATTTATTATAAATATATTAGTTTATGTAAAAATTATAATTAATAACATTTTTTATTTAAAAATTTTTAATTTTTAGGTTACATTTCTAAATTGATTCATTAAAAAATGCCGAAAGTTAAAAAAGATAATAAGTACCAAAAAAATATTGTGAAAAACAAATTGAAGATGCTATTCATGCAATAAAAAATGGAATGTCAAAACATGCAGCTTCAAAACAATATGGTGTCTCAAGATCAACTATCCAGTTTAGAATGAGTAATGCATTTGTGAAAACAACTCCAGGTCCAGCTCCTGTATTAGGTCGTAGTGGAGAAGATAATTTGGTAAATTGGATTATTGATTGCCAACGGAAAGGATTTCCTGTAAGAAAAATCAACGTACAAACTAGTGTCAAAGAATTTTTTAATCAAACAAAGATAAAAAATCCTTTTCGTAACAACGTACCAGGAAATGGATGATATAAAGGTTTGTTAAGAAGAAACCCAATTATTACTGAAAGACATTCAGAAGGAGTTATCAATGCTAGTTCTTGTGTTAGTAAAATGATATTAAAAA
The DNA here is from genome assembly GCF_003227725.1 of Camponotus floridanus. Lineage (NCBI taxonomy): Eukaryota > Metazoa > Arthropoda > Insecta > Hymenoptera > Formicidae > Camponotus > Camponotus floridanus. Next base: position 139,771 of record NW_020229284.1, read on the forward strand.
TTGGTTTAAAGAAGTATATAATTATTTAGCAGAACATAACTATTTACATATTTTGGAAGATCCAACACGTATATTTAATAGTGATGAAATGTACTTTATGGTATGTCCAAAGATGAAAAATGTGATAGCTCCTCGCGGAGCACGAAATGTTTATGAAATCGATAGAGGAAACTCTAAATTTGACTATTATTTACTTATTTGACTATTATTTACATTTAGTGCAAGTGGAGCAACAACTCCACCTGTTGTGTTTCCTTATAAAAGATTACCTGCTTCTGTTGGACGATCAGTACCTAATGATTGGGGAATTGGTGTTACACCAAGTGGCTGGATGAATGTAGAATTATTTTATGAATATTTAAAAAATATATTTTATCCTTATCTCAAAAAAGAAAAGATTGAATTTCCTGTTATTTTATTTGTCGATGGGCATAGCAGTCATGTCACTTTAGAAGTAAGCAAACTTTGTTCAGAATTAGAGATAATTCTTATTTGTTTATATCCAAATTCAACGAGAATGTTACAACCTGCTGACGTCTCAGCATTTAAACTTTTAAAGAGTATGTGGAAAAAAGCGTTTTAGAGTGGAGGCAACAAAATCCAACACTATCGTTATCATTAGATAGAATGGCTCCAATTTTGAAAAATGCTGTTGATAAATTTTTACCTGATGGCAATACCGTGAGAAATGGTTTCAAAGCATGTGGCTTGTATCCTTGGAATCCAGATGCAGTAGATTATACAAAATGTCTCGGTGTTAAGGTCAAAAATATTGAAGCAATCACTATTAATCGTCCATCTAATGCAGCCACAGTTTCATTTGAAACGTATGCCAAAGTAGTGGGAGATGATTTATTGAAGGAATTACAATTATTTTCTTCTCAGCAAGTTACAGCAGAAAGCAAGTCCACAGAATTTTTAATTCTCCATCAATTGTTTGAAGAATATACAAAAGTATCAAATTCAACAAATAATTATGATGCACAATCAGCTATAGTTACAGATATTGTAGGTGATTTAAAATCAAATATTTTTGATAAAATTGATAAGACTGAGAGTGATATTAGAAATAATTTAAAGTTAAATAATATTATTACGATAGATGATAAGACTGATAGTTATATTATAGAAAATTCAAAATTAAATAATATGGTTATGAATATCTTGATATCGCTAGTCCAATAAATAAAGGGATCAAAGAAATATAATCGACCAAACTAGCCAGAAATTGATTTATTAGTACGACGTTTCGACCATATGGTTGTGGTCCTTATCAAGTATACACGATAAAAATGTAATAAAAATCAGGAGACCGGCATGGATGATAATCTTGTAAATTGCACAAGTCACATTAAAAAACACGTTATTTTGACTCACAGCATTAATTTCTCTCGAATTCAAATTTAGATAAAATAACGTGTTTTTTAATGTGACTTGTGCAATTTACAAGATTATCATCCATGCCGGTCTCCTGATTTTTATCACATCGTGTATACTTGATAAGGACCACAACCATATGGTCGAAACGTCGTACTAATAAATCAATTTCTGGCTAGTTTGGTCGATTATATTTCTTTGATCCCTTTTGTTAAATAATATATTGGTTATTAATGAGGATAAAAGTCATATTAAAGATGATTTAGAAATAAATAATATTGCAATTGATGAAACTGGATGTGATATTATGCTATATGATTTAGAGTTAAATAATGAGATTACAACTAATGAAATTAAAGTAAATGATATTATAAATGATTCAGAATTAAATAATATTGCAATAATTGATGAAATTGAAAGCAATGTTAGGAATGATTTAGGAGTAAATAATATTATTATAAACCGGTGAGCCTAAAATCAATATTAATAATTTAGAAGTAAATAGTATTGTTGAATATAATGAAACTGCATATGATAATATAAACAATTTAGAATTGAATAATGATCTAGCATCCGATAAGACTGAAAATAATATACTTGATTTGTCTCTAAGCCATCGTAAAGATTGTTCTAAAAAATTAAAAGATTTTTTACCACGACCAGTAACATCTACACGTCAAGGTAAAAGGTTTACCGAACGAACATATGCGATTTCGTCTTTTGAGTGGAAATTAAATGAAGAAAAAAAATTAGGACGAATAAAAATGGAACAAAAACAAAAGGATAACAAAAACCAACAAATGTTAGAAAAGAAAAAACTTGCTGAAGAATTAAAAAAACAAAAAAAATTAGCAAGGTTACAAAAACAGGAAAAAAAATGATGTCAAAAAAAGTTAAAGAAAAAAAAATTGGCAATAAAGAAAATACTGATGAAAAAGAACAAGGAAAAAGAAAGATTTTGAAAGAGGCAATTTTGAAACCAAAAATTTTGAAAAATGAAATATTTCCAAAAAAAGTTCGTCTAATTAAAAATAATACTTGTTAAACAAAATTTGTTTCTCTTGTTTATATTATAATTAATATATAATAATTAATATACAATTAATAATAATGTTTATCTCTTATGTTAAATATATGTAATAAAATATATATTGATTTAATAATTTTAGTTTTTTGATGCCAAATAATTTCTTTGTCACTGTTTAATTATCTCATTTAATTTATTCATTCTTGCATAGATAGAGGCCAATCACTCTCAAACTGTTAGACAATAACTGTGTTAATATAGCCAATGACTATCTTTTTTGACAGGATAAGTGTTTTTTTACATAATTTTTATTAATTCCTAAATTTTTATGATGGATTTTATTTTATTATGAATCATTATTATTTTTTACAACTATTAGTAGTAATTTTTTTTTCTAAATTATTAAATTCGGGTTAATAATTCAATTTTTATTTTGCGATCTTGCTTAAGTGGCCAATCACTATACTGTTTACCCCTATAACAAATGTATTCATGAAATTTCTAAAATAAGAAAATTATCTCAAAATGTAATGAAGAAATGTATATTAACATTTTTTCTTCTTTGTCATAAAGAAACATTGCCTCTAACAAATATAATATCAAAATAAACGCAAGTTACATCGTTTATTGCTCATAATATTAGAACAATAAATAGAAAATATTACTCACAAACGTTATAAGTAAAATTAAAAACAATATTAGATCGCCGCACTTGTACAGGAATTAGTGCCAAATAGAAAATACAACATAAAATATCTCAAGTGATACGACATAGACAAATCTCTTTATTTATTTTATACAATAAGTTTTTATGAAAAAGCTTCTTTATGAAAAAAATATGATGTAAAATACAGAATATCTTTATCTTATATATATTTAGGGAAGAATATTCTCAATTTTAATTTTTTCTTGCGAATATTTTTCAGAAAAATTGTCCTTACAAAGGAAAGTTTTAAATATAGAACAAGGAATACAAAGCTAAGTAAATATATACGTATTGATTTTCATCAATGAATAACATACTACTGTGTTATATCAAGATGATATCTATATAATATTACATACATTACCTGTTTCTGGTATGCCGTAGCTGTAACATAATAATAACGCCGTCAGTTTATAGTAGTCTCTGGAGGCTATAAGATCGCAGTTTGACTGTTTATTTCTTTGATATTAAATCTATAGTTGTGAGTTCAACAAATAAGGTAAGACATTAATTAAATATTCAACCAAATATTTCACTTAAATATTTCTTTTTCTTTGAATGTATACATATAAAGTAAGAGTACGTGGAAAAACAACCGACTATTTTATTTCTTAAAAGAGACATTTCTATTTTCGATTAAATATATTTCTTTATTGAAAATACTATTTTCATTCTTTGCATATATGCCAGCTAACAAGATATTTAAACATGTAATAGCATAATTTGACCATCTTGACATATAGAAAATATAAAATATAGATAACTATTTCAACGCCGTAAAGTATGTGTATGTTCTACCTTTCATTGTAGCTATAAAATTATCTCAAAAATATTTACCACTATTTATTTTGTTTTGAAACAAAATTTTGTAAATACTCTAAGAAAAGTTATATAAATAGAATATGATAATTTAAATATATATAACGAATAAAAGTGAAGAATGTGCGATAGGTTAATATTTTATTCGAATAAATTTATTCCATGTCAAATGCTAACAAAGTTATTTTTAACAATTTTTGTTAAAAGTTTGATCCGAATAATTATATCAAATTTTTATATCAAAATTTTTAATAAATTTAATATCAGTTTATTGTTTGGTTATTCTTCGTTTGATTTTAATCACTCTCTTAAAGTTGAAAGGAACAAATACATTTTGAAAGTAACATGTTAATAAATACACAAAGTTCATCACGTAGGGAAGTCAGCTGCCATAAAGCGCAAAACATAAAAATATTTAAAAAGAAATCTTAAGGGGATGCTGTACTCGACTGTATTATCGACAAAATTACCATTTTCGTAGTTCTGGTCTTTCGTCGCACTAATTTGACAGAATTGAAAATATTTATGTAGGATTGCAATACATACATAAATAATCCTAGGAAACTTCGATTTTATATGAAAAACGAGAAAAAATTATGAAATTACAGTTTTCCTTATCCATTTTTATCTGAATATGGCGTCTCGAATTGTAGACGAACTGTCAACTCGTCATAATATGTTTATATGAAGTACATATGTGTATGTACTTCATATAAAAGCTATATAGTTTGTATAAATGTAAAAACAAGTTTGCTTGGGTCGAATTATACGAACAAACATTGTTGAACCTTTGAAATCGAAATTAGAACTTAAGGGGATCCTAAAGTGACGGGCGAACTCCTACGGGATAGCGCCCTCATCTAAGCGTAATTAAAATTGTCGATAATACCGACAATTTTAATTTCGCTATTACCGACAATATATGCATAATTCATATTACAAAGAATAATTTTTAATTGTGTTTAACACATTTTAAAATCAGACATCTTTCTGTTTCATTATCGCACGCATATCAAAGCATGTAGATAACAGAAAAATATAGATGTCTGGCATATAATATGTATCAAACACAATTTCATGATTATTCCTGATTATACACACATACATATATATATATATATACAATATATATATATATATATATATATATATATGTATATATATATATATATATTGATTATATGTCTTCTCATGTCATCTCATAAGAGTAATAACACATTTGGCCATTTGTGTACATATGTATTATATACATACGTTTCCATACATACATTTCCATACGTTATAATCTATATATTCTAGATTTCTATATATTTTTTACAATGTAAAATATAAAAATTTATTATTCTGTCACGAATAAGATCATATATTGTAAATGTTTGTAAATTTCTATTATAATTGTATAAATAATTATACATATTGAATGAAACATTTACATTAAAAAAATTTAATTTTATATTATATAATGTATTTTTGTTAATTTCATCATACTAATCATGTGTGAAAAATACAATCTATACTGCATAGATTGTAACTTATATAAAGTTACATTACATATATATAGGTATTACCATACATGTATAATAATTTGTTATAAAATACAATGTATGCAGCACAGTTTTTTACACACAATTGAATTAGAAAATAATATTATATGAAGTCATATTTTAATCATGTGTACATATTTGTTTTGTTACATGTACATATGTACAAATGTTTTATATTTATAATAGAAATTTACAAATATTTACAATATATTATCTCGATTGAGACAGAATACATTTGTAAAAAATATAAAAATATAGAATATATAAAATATAATAAAAATGGTAAAATGTATACAATAAATATAGAATGGGCCCCTCCATCGCCCATTCCCGTGAGAACGCAACTAAAATATTTTATTTATTTAATTCGTCTCTCCGACATTTATAAGCGAAATTGAGCGCATTTTTTATTTGTCACTCTTACGAGTATTAAAATAGATCTTTTTATTGTGAAAGGATAACACTTGGAAAAGGCAACAGTTTATTGTTTTTTAAAATTTTATAGAAATGTTCTCTCATACATTTTACATCTATAGAATATTTCTCCTCGCAAGGATTGCCTCCTAAAGCTATAGTCGTGGCAAAAGCTGCAGCATAAATTCCACAACATATTCCATCAGGTTGAGTTTGAACTTTCTCAAAAATTATGTCATCTGAGTTTACTCTCGGATAACGACGATGTATATAATTTTTTTTTTAGCTACCAATTTATCGTATGTACAGTCGGGTAGACTATCATACACATGAAGTTTGGTGCCATCAAAGAAAATACATCTCCAGTGATTACTACAATTCCCTCCAATTATTTGTAAGCTTTTGTTACTATGACTAGCTACAATCATGTGAGGATATTCTAAATATAACACACTTTGTGTTTCGAAACAAGAAGTTTCTCTTATGATGCGCAAAAATAAATCCAACGATTCATCATTTAATTGACTTTCTATAGGCAAGACATTATTCTTGAGCACAGAGGGAGAAGCAAACGTCTCATCTAAGAATTTTCTTTGTCTTACCATATCGTCTTCAGTTATATTTCGTTTGTTTTTCGAGTAACTTATGATAATGCAGTCATCATCATCTTGTTCTTTTCTCGAAACAGTAGCAGCAGTCACTGCTGCTTCTATTGACGAAACGTTCGGTCTGAATTGTTTGTTATTTTTCATGCCATTTTCGCTTTCTATTAAACTTCGTATATTTATTCGACTAGCTATTTTTTTTGCTGCTGCTTCTTTAGCTTCAATAATATATCTTGGATTTCTGATAGGCATATGCCTATTGTGACGACTGTCCAAGATTTCTGGAAGCATACATTCATTATAGAAGCGTTTTAAGAAAGGCAGCATTTCATTTCTCCAAAAAATATTGTCTTTACTAATGTGTAACATTTTCATGCTTTTTGGAGTCCAAATAGCGAAAATACAATATTCTCGCTGTGTTATATTTAACTGACCTTGAATTTGATAATAATATCGGTGATTTCGATTCATTTTATCTGCATTTTTTTTATCAAAGATATTTTTTAAAGAAGTCATTGTCTGAATAGCTTCTTCTGCTGTTAAATTTTCAGCTGATAGAGGACATTTTATTTCAACCACACCATCTTCATCAATAAGTCCGTCTGGGGAAGCACCCAAATATGGATTTTCAGTATCGATAAATAGTCCGCAAGGTTTTATTTCTTTATTTAATTTTAAGGTCAATTCTTTCCTTGCTACTTTTTCATTGTCACGGCCATATTGCATGGCTGCGTTGTCAATGAACGAAGGATATAATATTGCTTTTACTGTCGCTGCGCAAGACGTTGTTGATCTCATGCGACATACTGTTCCAAAATTGGATGCCGTCAACATTTCTCGTCTCAATGATAACCATAATTCTGATGAACTTTGGTCTCTTGTATTCAGTTCAATTTTCTGCCAATTTATAGCATTTTCTGACAATTTTTCTAAATGGTTTTGCCGAAGTTGTTCGAATATATCAAATGGAAGATCTGGTTTTTGTGATTCCGGACCGTAATGACGGTCCATTCCTGACCCCGATTTGAATTTTTTTTGCCTTTCTTGGGTTTCTCGAGATTCTCTGGTTTTCGCAACTTTTATTTGTCGTCGTTTTTCCAGATTCTCAACGACAGGCGGAACAGTTTTACGCATGCTTTGATGCAATTCTGTAAGGATTTGTTGCGTATTGTATTGCACAACTGCTCCCGCAATTCGAGCATTGTAGGAGCCTCGTTTACCGAAATTAATGCGCTTTCCACCGATTTCTTTGCAGATTATCGAGTTAAACGATTCTGCAGGATTATTTGTGAAATTTAGTAACAAGCTGTCGGAATAACCGCTAAGATATATGATAGCGCTTTCTATTTTTTGATACAGACCATATAATTTTAAAGCTGGTACATAATTTTGTTTCGTTTCATTAGCATTCTCTTTGCATATATGACCTCGTGCTTCGCATCGTTTATGTTCGTCAAAAACATGGCTAGGAATGTTCAATATATCTTTTTGTAATTCTATAGCCTTACTGTGTTGAGGTGTTTGTTCTTCTTTTCTTCGCAGTTCAGCTATCTTTTCTATCTCTTTTCGGATATTCAAAATATTGTTTTTTACAACATTTCGCAATTGTACAAAGCCACACTGCCTTTGTGTTTTAGGCTGAGTTATCTCTGCCACAGCTTTCAACTTTTTGCATAAATTGCGAAGCAAATGATTTGTGCATTCTATTTTTTTTACTGTTATCATCTGTTCACAATACGGTCTGTTATCAAGAATAGTCTGATACACGCTACTGTCTCCATCGGCAATAACTGTTTTATAGATTAACCCATGCATTTCGAAGCTACATTTAAAACCTTCCGCGATAACATCGCTCTCAATGCTTGTAGAACTTGCGTCGCGATTAAAATTTTTATAGCATTTGTGAGCTCTTGGTTTGATACCTTTTCGCTCTGCCATATCACAGATTGCACAATATTTATTGCGGACACCAACGAAGAGAATCTTTTTCGTATGGTAACCAATTATAGCTCCAATACCGGAAAGCGAGTTATAAGCATTACCATATGATCTCTTCATCCAACTACCGTCTGCTACAACGGTTATGTATGGAATACCGTTAATAGTATCATTTCTTTCAAGAGCGAGTTGTTTTTCAACTTCGCCAGCCAATTTCATATTTTCCATGGCAGTTTTTTTAAAATCATCGACTAAATTCTCTCTATATGTAATATAAGTTGGCTCAGACATACAAGGAATATTAATGGCAGCACACAGCTCTTCTAACTGGGCATAACCAATTCCCATTGTAACAGTTCCTGCTACAGCAGCTGTATTAATGTCCAATAGTTCTGGTTTTGTGGGTTCTGACTAGATGTTAGCTTCATAATTGCACATTTGGCATTTGAAGAACAACTGCGTCATTAAACCACGGCGATGAGAATTTATGAGTTTCCAATCTTTAAATTGGCACTCTATTCCTCGCGCATGATTATCAAACGTTCTGTGAATTTCATTTCACATAAAAGAAATGTCAACAATGCGGCGGCCTTCGGGCATATTTTCCTGAATACGGTTTGTATCCAGGGGGCCATTATCGATAACAAAATTATCTTCACAAAGTTTGACATTTTGATATTCACACATACCTGCATTTGTAGTTGACTCCAGGCATTGCATTGTTTGGATACTAACTTTTGAATCCATCATATCGGAAGGAGAGTCTACCGATTTTTCGAAATCGATGGATTTATCGTTACTACCTTTCATGCGCCTGGAGTCATTTGTTTCTATCTGCTTCAATAACTGTCGCCTGCAAAAAAATTAATGGATTAATATTTTCTATAATATTGTTATAAAAATTACATATGTTACTTATTTTATCTCTTTATGTAATCCTAAAGATGATGTAATCCTAAATCTGTGAAAAATAAATGCAGTCCTTAGTTTATAAAATTATTACTGACAATAACTATGATACGATGATGTTTAGACAACATAAAAATAATTTTTTTCAAAAAATCAAAGCGTACATGCAAACAACGCATTACATTTTTTTAAAAAACCAGCACACGAATAGATCGCCTCTGGGATAAAGTATTGTTTTACAATCAAAGCGCAAATCGCTTCTGACAAGAAATATTTCTTGAAACAACCAGCTCACGAAGAGATCGCCTCTGGATATTTTTTTCATAACCAGCACACGAATAGATCGCCTCTGGGATAAAGTATTGTTTTACAATCAAAGCGCACATGCAAACCGCTTCTGGCAAGAAATATTTCTTGAAACAACCAGCTCACGAAAAGATCGCCTCTGGATATTTTTTTCATAACCAGCACACGAATAGATCGCCTCTGGGATAAAGTATTGTTTTACAATCAAAGCACACATGCAAACCGCTTCTGGCAAGAAATATTTCTTGAAACAACCAGCTCACGAAAAGATCGCCTCTAGCACTAATTACTACAAAAATTTATAACTATTATTACTACTATTATTAAAAAATTTACATATATAAAAAATATAATGATAAATATAAATATAAAGAAAAGGACTGCATTTTTATTTTTCAAAAATTGGTTCTTTTATCATAATTTGTGTACAGGGTGAGCCATCTGAATCTATCACCTTAAATATTTCCGTTCCCTTACATTTTACAAAAAAATATTTCAGACAAAAGTTGTATGGTTTCTAGAGGGACATAAGATGGTGCTATTAGTTTGACCTTGAAGAGTCACATGAAGGTTACGTGAAGGTCATTTTGAATTTCTTAAATGGAACACCCTATATATTTTTATATATTCTTGTAGCTTATCTTGAGAGCTTTCCAAAACACTGTAAATAAACATTTTTTCATCAAGTACTTTTCGAGTTTGAGGCTCGAAATAATTTCTTAATTTTACAGAAACCGTAAAATATCTAGTAAAATATTCATTTTTCGATTATCTTACCTTAATGCTTTTATGTACAAAATAATGAGACGAGTCAATTGGTGTAAAGAAAACATACAGTTGTTTCTAAGAAAAAATATGAAATTGCAATTAACAATTCCATATTTTCTCTTAGAAACAACTGTATGTTTTCTTTACACCAATTCACTCCTCTCATTATTTTGTACATAAAAGCATTAAGGTAAGATAATCGAAAAATGAATATTTTATTAGATATTTTACGGTTTATGTAAAATTAAGAAATGATTTCGAGCCTCAAACTCGAAAAGTACTTGATGAAAAAATGTTTATTTACAGTGTTTTGGAAAGCTCTCAAGATAAGCTACAAGAATATATAAAAATATATAGGGTATTCCATTTAAGAAATTCAAATTGACCTTCACGTAACCTTCATGTGACTCTCCAAAGTCAAACTAATGGCACCATCTTATGTCCCCCTAGAAACCATACAACTTTTGTCTGAAATATTTTCTTGTAAAATGTAAGGGAACGGAAATATTTGGGGTGATAGATTCAGATGGCTCACCCTGTATATATGTGTTTGTATATGTATGTGTATTTGTATGTGTATGCATATATACAAGGTGGAATTTAAAGAGTTACAAGCTATTGGTCTATATTCTGAATTCTTTTTGATTCATAAAGTGCCTCTAAAAGTGGCTCGTAACCAGTCAAAAGACTTATCCACTTAGCCAGCCTTCTAGAGGCACTTTTATTGATAAAAGAGAATTCAGAATATGGACCATTATCACTAAAAGTACACATTATAGCAAAAAATTTTTCAAACTAAAGTTTTGACTCTAAGAAAGATATAAGAAAAAGTAATTGTTTTGAATTTAGATAATTGTTTGAAGATTACATGAACGTCATCTTTAATTTCTTTAATGGTAAAACCTATTTATATTTTTTTGTACTTTACCTCGAGAGGTTTTGAAAACACTATAAGAAAATATTTTCCCATGCAGTACTTTTCAAATTATGAGGAATAATTTCTTTATGTTACATAAACTGAAAAATATCTCGTAAAATATTCATTTTTCGATGATCTTATTTTTGAGGTAAGAAAAACGTAAAATGAATATTTCTTGAGATATTTTTTAGTTTATGTAAAATTAAAAAATTATTTCAAGCCTCGTAACTCGAAAAATATTATATGAAAAAATACTTTATTATAGTGTTTTGAAATATTTTTTGTTATAATGTGTATTGAAACAGAACTTGTAACACTTTAAATGCTTAACCCTGCATATTAAAATATAACAATAATTATTAGCAATAATTCTAAATTTATTTAAATATAATTTTTTTCAGTTTTTATATACTAATTTGTATAAGTGTACAGTGTGTTTTAAAAATATGTTTTTGTAAATTTCAATTATTTAAAAAGAAGGCGAATTAAATTAAATTGTAATAAATAATTCGATAATTAAGCTACAAAAGGTGATTTTATAAAAATGCTCCCTCTCTCAATAATTAGTTTGAAGCGCTTCCAAAAAATAGTTAATAATTGTATATAAAACTTTAGCTGTAATTTATTATTTTCTTCAGTCACACACTTGAAGAATTTCAAAACATTAGATAATTCTAAAAATTTTTTAAGAACGCATTATTAAAAAAATAAAAAGCTACAGTTGAAATTCAACATATAATTATTTTTTTCATGGTTATCTCAAATCTACTATAGAGAAATAAACATTTTAAAAGTTCCTGCTTGTGATGTAATCCTTGAATAAAAATTTATATTTAATTTGAAAAAAATTGTTCACGAAACATCAATCTAAATCACCATGTATAAAAATAATAACATATATAACATATATATATATATATATATTTATATACATATATATATATCGATATGTCAAGTTAAATGGGACATCCTGTATATATATATATATATATATATATATATATATATATGTATATAAATATATATAAATATATATATATATATATATATATATATATATATATATATATATATACGTGTATATAGATTACATTTTCTTTTATTTTCAAGAAGACATAATACATGTAACCACATTTGTATATGTATCAATATATTATTATTATTATGCTTTTACTTTTTAAATAATGATATCTATATGTATTATTTTTCTTTTTTTCAGCGTATCAATGAGGCGGTGGGGCGTGCGATGAACAGGCAAAAAAAACGGGGGCATAATTACTCATATATGCCTCCTCCGCACTCAGGATTTGTGCCCATATCTGCGGCACAGGCAGGATACGTGCTTACGCCTCCTCCGCACTCAGGATATGTGCCGAATCCTCCGGCACACGCAGGATTTGTATCCACGACTCCGGCACACGCAGAATATGTGCCCACGACTCCGGCACACGCAGGATATGTGGCCACGGCTCCGACGCACGCAACATACGTCTCTGCGCCTCCGGCGCAGACAACATACATCTCTGCGCCTCCAACGCACGCAACATACGTCTCTGCGCCTCCGACACACGCAACGTACGGCTCCGCGCCTCCGACACACGCAACGTACGCCTCCGCGCCTCCGACACACGCAACGTACGCCTCCGCGCCTCCGACACACGCAACATACGTCTCTGCGCCTCCGACACACGCAACATACATACCTCTATAAAAAACAGTGAATACAAACACACAAATATGTATGTACACATGTACACATTTACACTTATGATTCATACTTATCTAATGAGAATTCTATTTTTCGTCATATGGAACACGTGTGTGCGCACGCACACACACACACACACACACACACACACACACACACACACACACACACACACACACACACACACACACACACACACACACACACACACACACACACACACACACACACACACACACACACACACACACACACACACACACACACACACACACACACACACACACACACACACACACACACACACACACACACACACACACACACACACACACACACACACACACACACACACACACACACACACACACACACACACACACACACACACACACACACACACACACACACACACACACACACACACACACACACACACACACACACACACACACACACACACACACACACACACACATACTTATATATTATATAAATGCATATTTATCTTTGTGTACATTTGTATGTGTACATTAAAAAAATATATATATAAATAAGAATAAATACAAAGTTAATTTTATATTGGTTTTATATTTCATTTACCTTTTTACTCCCATTTAGTTTTACATTCCTTTTATTTCCTTCATAAATGTATTCTTTTATAAAATTTTACTTAAATTGTAATTGCACTCTTGTATTTCTGTTCTCTCGATCATATGCCCATTTTTTTTCATTCGTTTACTACATCCGCCTTTTATCTTCATATTTACTTTCATGTTCATTCGAACTTCTCTCTCTCTTCTCTCTCTTATTTTCTCGGTAGTATATATTCTTACATGCGCTCATGTCATAACCTTTACTGTTTTTTTTTCTCATTTCTCTATATCAAAATAAGCTTTTTACATGTATGCATTGTTATTTTATAATTTAATATAAAATATTTAATTTGTCTCTCTTTCTCTCTTTTATTATAATGAATACACCATGTAATACAATTTATATATTATATATTGTTTACATTTGCAGTAAGAATAATATTTATGATAATTGATAAGAATTCATAACTATTTACCAAAAATAAAGTTTAATAGAATCAATTTACATCACAAATATGTATATAAAATCACTATTACAAATAATCTCAACATGTAATATATAATAATAATGAAATTTACAAGTTTTACTTAAAAAAAATTTTTTTTTGATAAATATAGACTATAATTCTTAAAAATTATAAATATATATTTATCTGCTATAAAAATCATAACTATCATCATTGTATAAAATGAATAATTGAAGTAAAATTGTATACGCTTATACAGGTTAAAATTTAAATTGATAAAGTCCATCAAATTTTATTTTTTGTAAATTGATTCTATATTCAACTTTATTGAATCTTGATTTGTAAATAGCTGCAAATTATGATCAATTGTCCTACACATTTTTCTTTCTGCAAATGTGAAATATATATATAAATTGGATGACATAGATATATTTATTATAACAAAATAGAGAGAAAGAGAGATAAATGTAATATTTCATATTTTGAAACTATATAATATATATATATATATATATATATATATATATATATATAAATGCATATATATAAAAAGTTTTTTTTGATATAGAATAATAAGAACCAAAAAATAGTAAAAATAACATGAGCGAATGTAAGAATATAATACCGAGCAAAAAAAAGAGAGAGAGAATGAGAGAGAGAGAGAGAGAGAGAGAGAGAGAGAGAGAGAGAGAGAGAGAGAGAGAGAGAGACGCAACATGTAATGTAAAGCATGAAGTTGAGCGATATGTACCCGCACAGCACCTTTCATTGTAAATATATATTAAATACGTAACAATATTGCATTTACATTGCATTTCATTTCATATCAAACATAATGTATTAAATACATAATTAGCGCAATAGATATAAAATATCCAAGTCAAAATATATATATATAACATGCAGGTATGTTGCGCATATTATATAAATATATAAATGTATCAAACACGTAGTTGATATATAGCGACAGATAATTATAAAAACGCATGCGCGCGTAGTCATATTTAATCGGTATGAGAGGTTTCCTAACCTTAAACAATTGTGATCTTAAATGTCAGCTGAGTTTTTGATAAATTTTTTTTTAATTAAGAGTGTTTCACGTAATATTGTGAAATTTTCACAAAATCAATCGTAGCTAGGAAATCCCTCTTCTTCACAATCACCTTTAAATTAAACAGTGAATCTAATTAAGGTAAGTTCTTATTTTGCAATAGAATAGATATGTAATTGCTGTACACAGTTAATGCGTATTTGATTACGTGTTTTATAGATACATAATAATAATTTTTATAATATGGATAAAAGAAATAACTGTGATATTTCTTCAAGACATAAGAGACGATTAGCACAAGAAGAAACGAAAAAAGATTATTTGTTACTAGAATCGTCAAGCAGTAATGTGACTGATTTTGATGGTCCATCTGTCGAATATATAAAAAAATGTCGAATAATGAAGATCAATTTCAGAAAGGTTAAATATATTAATATAAAAACTTTTTTAATGTAATATTTTTAAATATAACTCATGATATGCTAATTTTCAGTGTTGAAGGAAATTTTGAAAAAAGTTAACCGCATCTTAGTTGAAGTGACATACATCGACAAAAGGCTCAGTAGATTAGAAAATAAAGCAGACCACATTACAAGTAAAGAAATTAATATTAATAATGTCGAAGAAGATTTTGCTTTCAACACTATTTCTTCAATGGATGAATTACAACAGTTAGAAGAAAATTTAAAAAACGAAGAATTTTTCGTTAAAATGGTAAATGTTTATATTTTTACTTAATAATTATAATTATTATTAATAATTAATAATTATTATTTGATAATCAATTATATGAGCGATTATACATAATTGCATTTCATATATATATATATATATATATATATATATATATATATATATGTATATGTATATACACATATAACTTCACACATTTCATACTTATATTTTAATTATTTCTATTTTATAATATTATTTATATTTATATTTTAATTATTTATATATTTCAAATTATTTCAGAGAGACTTTTTGAAATTGAAAGGTGGAACAAACTTACAAGACAAGATAAAAAATATTTTCAGAACTTTAATAAAGGACGAAATATTAATGTTATTTAGCTGGAAAGGAGCTCGAGGAAAAAATGAATTCCGAAGTTTTAAGATTGTCAGTTTAATTATAGGTAAAAAATTTCAAAGCCATTTATTATCAATAATTATATAATTGTGGTTGTTTTTCGAAATTAACAATTTCTGCTAATTCCTTCTGTCTCTTTTGACACTATAATCATAATATGAAACAAGTATTCATTAATACTGCAAAAATCGTTATAGCATTGTATCAGAAATAGTTATACTACAGAATAGTTATATTGGAACAAAGCATAAATGAATATCGTTTGTGATGATAATGTATATAATATTATAAATTGATATATATATTTGTAGCTGTTGTTCGTTCATACGACGCATATTCAACCGAGCAAATAATTATAAAAATTATTATCAATTGGATCGTTCAAGCTCCTGCACGTGTTCGTAGAATTGGGTAAGTAAACATTATTTTTTTTAAATATTAATATTTATTAGAAAAATTGTATATATCAATTCAGAGTTTTTTTTAAGTAATTTGTTTCTAATAATGATGTTCATTTTTTTAAGTAATTTGTTTCTAATAATAATATTCAGATATGATATTCATTATGTTTTTCTATTCAAAGTAAACATATATATTCAAATGAATATTGAAAGATTATTGTACGTTTCTTATAATTATATTTTAGAAATTATTTTATTATATATTTCTTTATATGATATTTCTATATTTAATAATAATTATATTACCTTAAATATTAAATTTATTGATTATTTCAGAAACAAAGAAAGAAACCAAACTGATAATATTCAAGATCAACATCAAGAATGATATACAAAAAATGAAGATATAAATATTTTAAGAAAATCTGCATAATGAACATTAGAATTTTGTTTTATTTGTTATAATTAGATATTTTTCTTTTTATTTTTTATTAAACTATGTAACATACATGTATGTAACATATATATAACAAACAGCAGATGTTTCGTTCTTAATAAGTTTGAGCAATCATTAATATAAATATATAATTAATATAAATAATTATGCGTTGAACATTAAAAGTTTTTTTATAATTATATTTTAATGTTTATTAACAGTTTTCTATTCATGTTTATTAAAAATTTTTTATTATATGATGTTTTCTTAAGAACTAAAAAATATAATATACTATTTATGTAATAACACTTTGTACAAAATGTAAAACTATATATTTAATCTTTATATAAAAATAAAATTAAAAAGACTGAATGAGATATATATATGTGTTATATGCATTTCTTCAAACTTTTTATTTTATTTAGTTTTGGATCAAATAAAATATAAAATTTACAGTAATATAAATACTTTATATCATTAATATATTTCTAAATATTAACATCAAACATTTTAAAAATATAATTATATATAGTATCGGAACATTATTTTTATTACTTTAAACTTTATGTATATATATGTATATATATATATATATATATATATATATATATGTATGTGAATATATGTTCCTAACAGCACACATGTCCAAGGATCATCCAGAGAACAGCCAGAGGACATAAAACATTCTCTAGCTGTCCTCTGAATGTTTTTTGGACATGTGTGCTATTAGGAGACTTAAACAGTCAAAATACACAGTACATTGTAAACGCGTATTTGCAATATTATAGATACGTATCAAATGCATAATTCATGTATTTAACACATATCAAATTGTATATAGTCATATGTATGTGATATATAACGTAAATTACGTATCTATAGCGCGGACATTTATTGATATTAAAGATGTATCTGGTACATGATTTATACGTATTATTACGTATTTGCTATATAGTAATATTTCACATTTTATGTATCTGCTGTGTATCTGAAATATAAAGTGCTGTGCGGGTAGTGAGTGAAAAAAATAGACAGATTGAGCATATGATCAAGAAAACGAAATTAAAAATACGAGGGAGTGCAATCATGCGTATACGTATAAACTATTATCATAGGCAAAGAGAGAAAGAGAAAATACGATTTTATCTGTCCTCGTCGATAAAAGTTTAGATGACAGTACCATCTATCATGCTATTCGTCAACTAATTTTTTTTTCTTTTACTCTTTTATATCGATATTGTACATGCACGCACGTACACTAAACAGTTCGATCATTAATTTTTTTATATAAGCTTCTAAGATCATTTTTTTTACTTTTGTATTATTCTTTCATGTTATCCCAACTGCGAGCGCTGTGTCTTTTACACAGACAAACTGCAAAACTTATATATTAAAACAATATTGTTACGACGTGATGGAAGAAGTCGGTAACACTAATGTAATTAACACAGTTTTATGTAACTTTTCTTGGTTTTTTGCATTAAGTTATAGCTTCCGCACTTCGTTATTCTTAGAACTTTAATTGTGGAAAAGGATTTATCGATATGTGTAGCCAATAAAAAGAATAGTGATCGAACTGAATCTTCACATTTTGTCGGTAAAAAAGTCCACTTTAGGATCCCCTTAAATATAAAAGTATAGTATGTAGAACGATTCGTGTGTATGTATGCGTGAGTGTAGGTAAAGTGAAAATAAAAAATAGCAACAAAATAGTTCCAGGATAGTTCATAATAATCGATATAAATCACATACATAGATCTTATATATATATACGTATATACGTATACACATATAATTCAACATAGTTCTAAATTTGAAAAATAAGTATAATTTAATTGATAATAAGAATATTTTGAATAAGTATATTTTAATTTTAATAAATAATATTTAACATAAAGAAGAATTTCAAAATGAAAAAAAATAAATAAATTGGTATATAATTCGGCTCTATGTATTTAAACAACATAATAATTTAGTATCGAGCACTAAGAGCCCATAAACGCGGATGGCAATGCGTAAATTTTTTACGAACATTAATTGTTCGCGAAAAAATTTTTATAAGACATATGCACATATGCCAGGTTATAGATTCTCTTGGTTTGAGACTTCTATAACAACCCCTTTTTTTGAAAAAAATTTAAAAAATTTTTTCGCGAACAATTAATGTTCGTAAAAAATTTACGCATTGCCATCCGCGTTTATGGGCTCTTAGTGCTCGATACTAAATTATTATGTTGTTGAAAAAAAATAATCTTAATAAATAATATTTAATATAAATATGAATTTGAAAATGAAAAAACATAAATAATATTTAACATAAAGATGAATTTGAAAATGAAAAAATACTAATTATAATAAATAATATGTAAAATAAACATAAAAGAATAATTATAATAATAATAATTACAAGTATAATAATTACATTTTTTAAAAACAAAGTTTTGTTAATGTGACTTGTGCTTTGTACAAGATTATTATCTATGCCGACACTCTGATTACCAATACGTCGGCTAATTTGTATGTATATTTAAAATATCTCACGTTTAAACTAAATTAATTGTGCGTATTACGGTTCAAACCGAAAATTAGATGTAAATAATAATTTTTTGCAACTTATATATCTATTCCAGTGTATACTTGATAAGGACCACAACCATATGGTCGAAACGTCGTATTGAATAAATTATATTTCTGGCTAGTTTGGTCGACTACACAATTTCATTTAACCTTTTGTAAATTCGACTAGCGATATTAAGTTATTTACTAATTTCTAAATCCGCTCCTGGACCTAATTATGGAGCAAATTCGCACTGATGACTTCTTTCAACACATCTCTCAAAGGTTTGATAACAACTGTACAACACTGTTGAAAACATGGACAAACTGTAAAAAGAAGATCTGCACCGCGAAACAACAACTGACTTTTCTGATTCGGTGCAGAAGACACGATTTAATTCCTACGCACATTAAAAAATTGAAAATTAGTATTGCGTTCCACAGCAATAGCATTAAACGCAAGTTTAACCTTTTTATAAAAACAAATCAACACATGTTGTTAAATTTCGAGATTGAAGATCTTAACATCCATTTAAATTATTTACATGACAAAATTAAAAACATTGAAAAACGACTTTTTGAATGCCTACCACATGACATATTGACTACTTTTTTCGAATTAAATAAACATAGATTGACATCATTCAATTACAGTACAAAAAATAATTCAATTAAAAAATTTAACAACCTGGAACAAAAATATAACGAGCATCCGTTTTCAAACATTGACAAATCTAAGTGGTTCGTGAATATCAGCAGCAAGGACATACCGGACACTGTTTCTGATGTGTTAAGCTTGGGTGACAATTTTGCGTTACCCATTGAACAGAAACAAAAAAATGATCGCAACAATCTTGTTTTGGATGTTGTCAAGAATTTCGAAGTGCATAGTAATATTTTGCCAACAGATACTATTGAAACAACTAGAATTTCTATCTCTAACATCCTTCAGAGATTTCTTGACAACAATAAACGTACCAATTATTCAGATAGACGCATTTTGCAGTCTTACGCGGTCTCCAAGAGATATTTACGCGAAAATAAAGACATCATGGTCACGAGAGCTGACAAAGGTCAGATCACTGTCGTTATGGACAAGAGTGATTATTTCGACAAGATGGAATTGCTGCTGAGTGACACAGCCACTTACAGAGAATTAAAAAAGGATCCCTTGAAAAGATTAACTAATCTATTAAAAAATCAATGAGTTAGTCAAGTCTTGGCGTACGAGCGGTTTGATCGGTGAGTTGACATATAAAAACTTAAATTGCACGAACGGAAATTTACCGCGATGCTACGGGCTGCCGAAGATTCATAAAGATGGTTTTCCGTTGAGAATCATAGTATCTGCTTTGGGAAGCCCAGTATACAATATCTCGAGTTACATCCACGATATCCTATATAAATCGATAAGAAAACCAAATTCATATATCAAAGATGGTTGGTCCTTTGTCGAAATTATCAAGAACACTGATATTGACAAGGACAACATTATGGTTTCGTTGGATGTGGCTTCATTATTCACTAACGTCCCAAAAGATTTGGTAGTAAAGGCCATACGGAAACGCTGGGAAGATATTGCCAAGAACACAAAATTCAACCTTTCTCAATTTTTATTTGCAACGGAATTGATCTTGGATTCAACTTGTTTTGCATTTAACGGACGTTTTTATGAGCAGATCTTCGGCACCCCCATGGGCTCTCCACTTTCACCTATCTTAGCAGATATGGTAATGGAAGATTTGGAGATACAATGTCTAAACTCATTAGGTTTTACCGTTCCTACTTATTATACAAGATTTGTCGATGACGTTTTCGCAATAGTACCACGCGCAAAAATCAACGAGATCTTGACAAAGTTCAACAATTATCACGAGCGCTTAAGATTCACTTATGAGACTGAAGTTGACTCATCCATTAGCTTTTTGAATGTAAAAATTATTCGGTTCGATAATAGACTTATCACTAATTGGTTCCGGAAACCTACATGGTCAGGGAGGTATATAAACTATCATTCGAACCACCCACAAAAGTATAAAATTAATACTATTTATAATTTAATTGACCACGCGATCTTATTATCAAATGACGGCTTTAAACAAGACAACATAAAGCTAGTTTTTGACACGTTAATTAAGAACGGCTTTCCGGAACATTTTATACATAAACACATTAAAAAAAGACTCAACTTTTTAAATAATCGTGACCATAATGCTACAACTGACGTGAATCTTACTCGTTCTGATGTGACTCGGTTTATCACAATACCATACGTTGAAAATGTTAGTCAAGATTTATACCGTCTCCTGCGTAATAGAGGCTTTAAGGTCGTGTATAAGATAATAAAAAAACTAAATAATTTAATTACACGGGGTAAAGATCGCTTACACGATAATGATAAAACAGGCGTTGTATACAAATTAAATTGCAAGGATTGTAATTTAGCATATATCGGACAAACAAAAAGACATTTACGTACGCGAGTAAAAGAACACTGTAATAACATAAAATTACATGAAACTAATCATTCAGTAATTAGCAAGCATAGATTAGAATCTGGCCATGATTTTGATTGGATAAAACCGAACATCCTACACAACGAAAAGTATGTTCGCAAAAGAGAAATTGCTGAGATGTTTTTCATAAAGAGATTTGATAACTTAATCAACTTACAAAAAGACACAGAAAACTTAAACAACATTTATGACAAAATAATAAAGGTCATGTAGTTCCGTTTACTTATGATCGCGTTCAGTCTTTGACGAGGTCCCACACGGACTCATTGTTCTTAAAAATTGAATTTTAAAAACAAAGTTTTGTTAATGTGACTTGTGCTTTGTACAAGATTATTATCTATGCCGACGCTCTGATTACCAATACGTCGGCTAATTTGTATGTATATTTAAAATATCTCACGTTTAAACTAAATTAATTGTGCGTATTACGGTTCAAACCGAAAATTAGATGTAAATAATAATTTTTTGCAACTTATATATCTATTCCAGTGTATACTTGATAAGGACTACAACCATATGGTCGAAACGTCGTATTGAATAAATTATATTTCTGGCTAGTTTGGTCGACTACACAATTTCATTTAACCTTTTCTTTAATAATAATTACTATTCTTATTTTTATTCGAAATATTATAATTATTGATAATATTATTGATATTTAGTGTTTTTATATTTAGGAGATATAGAGACAAGGAATAGGGAGAAAAGAATATGCTTAGTGTAGCTTTACAATTATTTACACATAATATATTTATTCATATATTTCAATATTTAATAAAATACTAATATTACTTATAAAAGTAGCGCACTATACATTAAACACTAGCCATATATAAAATGTTTATTTTTTCATAATAAAGATTTAGAATTTTTAAAGAAAACAAAAAGATTGCAAAATATTACAAGTTATTATATAATAAGTACAGGTACAGTAAAAATCTTATTTCAGTTCTGTACAGGTACAGTAAAAATTATATTTAACTTTATAAGTAATTATAAGTTACATTAATAAGTAATTATAATTACTTATGAAATGAAATATAATTTTTACTGTACCTGTACAGAATAACGCACCATACATTAAACACTAGCCATATATAACATGTTTATTCTTTCATAATAAAGATTTATAATTTCTGAAGAAAACAAAAAGACTGCAAAATATTACAAGTTATTAAAAGTAATTATTATATAATTACTTACAATAACTTATAATTACTTATTTATATAACTTATAATTACTTATAAAATTAAATATAATTTTTACTGTATCTGCACAGAATAGTGCGTCGTACATTAAACACTAGCCATATATAACATGTTTGTTCTTTCATAATAAAGATTTATAATTTCTGAAGAAAACAAGAAGACTGCAAAATATTACAAGTTATTATATAATAAGTACAGGTACAGTAAAAATCTTATTTCAGTTCTGTACAGGTACAGTAAAAATTATATTTAACTTTATAAATAATTATAAGTTACATTAATAAGTAATTATAATTACTTATGAAATTAAATATAATTTTTACTGTATCTGCACAGAATAATGCACCGTACATTAAACACTAGCCATATATAACATGTTTGTTCTTTCATAATAAAGATTTATAATTTCTGAAGAAAACAAAAAGACTGCAAAATATTACAAGTTATTATATAATAAGTACAGGTACAGTAAAAATCTTATTTCAGTTCTGTACAGGTACAGTAAAAATTATATTTAACTTTATAAGTAATTATAAGTTACATTAATAAGTAATTATAATTACTTATGAAATTAAATATAATTTTTACTGTACCTGCACAGAATAGTGCACCGTACATTAAACACTAGCCATATATAACATGTTTATCCTTTCATAATAAAGATTTAGAATTTGTAATGAAAACAAAAAGACTGCATCAATTAAATACGACGGCGACAATGCAAAGAGCTACAATGACAGAGCCTATGTCATCAGGGGCGACGACGGCGACGACTATGAAAATATAAAAGAAAATGTACATACAAATATGAAAGTAAGTAACTGCATATTTAATTATTGCATACTTTTCTTTTTACTGCATGCAGATCATAGATATATTAACATAGACTGCTCATACGGTAGCGAAGAGTGTCCTCCTGAGAGAAAAAGATAGCATGAATTTATTTGTGCTTCTATCTGTAGGGACAATTGTCTCCTACTCCGCTCGTGTTACATACACACGCACATTTTCCACACATGTCCGAAATCCTACCAACTTTCTAATTCCCGCATGCATGCATCCGCTTTCACCTCAATAGAATTTACAACCCTTGCATGTTTCGCAGCCGTCCTCCGAGTCTATAGATTGCCATGTAACATTTGGCAAACACATGGTTTTTCCTTATGCAATTCATCCCTTGTAAAATTTCTCCTATTATAAAAAACCTTTCTCGGTTCATGCATGCGGAATCCAGATTTCCAGAGAGGAGTAACTTCCCGGCTTGCACAGAGTTCACATCACCCGATTGAACACGATACTACTGACTCGCTCGCGTACAGACACATCACGCTCACATCAGATATACTCATTTAACAATTGTATTATAAAAGAAACAAATACAGAATTATTATTTATTGCAACGTAGAGTCTTAGTTGTGACATACCCCACAAATTGGTGACCCCGACGTGATCTGAAATTTGTTGTTCTTGCGAATCGTGAGTGATCTGTGCCGTGCATCGTAGTGCTGGACGCTCCGAGTTTATCAGTATGGCGCACAACAACGCTAGTGGTGTCGCGAACCGCGAAACGGCGAACCCGTCACATTCGTCGTCGATCGATCGGGTATCAGTGAAAGTGCCATCATTCATACCCGCGGACCCGGAGTTGTGGTTCAGGATGCTGGAGGGCGGTTTCGCAGCTGCAGGAATAACGCAGAGCAGCACCAAATATGGCTACGTAATCACAGCCCTCGATCAAAGGTACGCTCTGGAGGTCCGCGACATACTTATGAGGGAAGAACAATCGTACGAACTCTTAAAAACCGAGCTGATCAAACGCCTTGGCTCTTCACGCGA
Organism: Camponotus floridanus; assembly: GCF_003227725.1. Classification (NCBI taxonomy): domain Eukaryota; kingdom Metazoa; phylum Arthropoda; class Insecta; order Hymenoptera; family Formicidae; genus Camponotus; species Camponotus floridanus. Next base: position 164,968 of record NW_020229284.1, read on the forward strand.
GCAGAACACGCGTCGCCTGTTGGAGAACGAGCCTCTCGGAGATCGTAAACCGTCGCAGTTCCTCAGGCATCTTCGCGGTCTTGCCGGCAAGGAGTTCCCGGAGGACGTCTTGCAGACGCTCTGGCTGGGCCGTCTGCCTAGGCACGTCCAGGCCCTCCTCGCGGCGCATCGGGACCTCACGCTCGATAAGCGAGCCGATATCGCGGATTCCATCGCGGACTTGTACGGCCCGGCAGGTCTCATCGCCGAGACGTCAACCCCCGCACCTCAGCCTGCCCGAGCACACGGTGACGATCTGATTCGTGTAATGGCGGAGATGGTACGGAGGCTCGAGGCGATCGAGGTTAATACCCAAGGAGCGCGTCAGCCAACTAGCGGATCCTGCGAAGCCTGCGGAAGATCGCGCTCACGCTCTCCGTCGCGCTCGCGTTTCCGGTCGCGCTCGCGATCACGGAGCCAGCGTCCTGATGCAGCTGGCGAGATATGCTGGTACCATTGGCAATACGGCGACAAGGCAAGAAAGTGCGAAAAGCCGTGCAAGTACAGTGATAGATCTCCGGGAAACGAACAGGGCAGTCGCTAATGGCGGCCGACGACATCAGCCCCGCGATATCGCGCCGCCTCTTTGTCAGCGATCGATCCACCAAATTACTATTCTTAATTGATACGGGAGCCGACGTGTGCGTATTTCCACGCTCGCGCCTACCGGGACCTCGTACGAAATCAAGTTACGAGCTCTCCGCGGCTAACGACACAACAATCGCTACATACGGAACAGTAGCGCTAGCTCTGGACTTTGGACTGCGACGGCAATTCACCTGGAGGTTTGTCGTCGCCGCGGTCTCCAAGCCAATCATCGGTGCAGACTTCCTCGTGCACTACGGACTCTTGGTGGACATGAGGAACCAGCGGCTGTTGGACGCGACCACTCAACTCACCTCTCATGGAAGGGTGATTGAGTGTGACATTCCGAGTGTTAAGACCATTTCAGGCTCGTCGCGGTATCACGAACTCCTCCACCAATTCCCGGAGGTGACACGACCGGACGGAACCCCCAAGGCCGTAAGTCACTCGACGAGACATTACATCACCACCACACCAGGGCCGCCTGTCGCACAGAAGCCACGTCGACTTTCAACAGAGAAGTTGAAGGCGGCGAAGAAGGAATTCGAGGCCATGCTGCACCTGGGCATCGCTCGCCCGTCACAGAGCTCCTGGGCATCGCCCTTACACATGGTGCCGAAAAAAGGCGATGACTGGCGTCCTTGCGGAGATTATCGCGCCCTTAATGCGAGAACCTGCCCGGACCGATATCCCGTGAGACACATCCAGGATTTCTCCCAGTCACTTCATGGGAAAAACGTCTTTTCCACCGTCGATCTGGTACGAGCCTTCAATCAGATTCCTGTCGCGGAGGAGGACATTTCTAAGACAGCCATCACGACGCCTTTCGGTCTCTTCGAATTTGAGTACATGACCTTCGGGTTGCGTAATGCCGCACAGACTTTCCAGCGCTTCATTGACGAGGTGCTGCAAGGTCTGGAGTTCTGCTACGCATACATTGACGACATCCTCATCGCATCAACATCAGAAGCAGAACATCTAAAACACCTGAGGATTCTGTTCGAGCGGCTGAAGAAGTATGGAGTCGTCATCAACCCAGCTAAATGCGTATTCGGACAGCCCGAAGTCAAATTTCTCGGCTACCTTGTTTCCGGCGCAGGGACGCGCCCGTTACCGGAGAAGGTCGACGCCATACGGACCTATCCACGACCCGACACGGTGAAGAAATTACGTCAATTCTTGGGCATGTTGAATTTTTATCGAAGATTCTTGCCCAAGGCTGCAGAGACGCAAGCACCGCTTAACAACCTGCTGTCAGGCAATGTTAAAGGGAAGTCGCCAGTCAACTGGACGTCAACAACTATAGAGGCATTTGAAGCAAGCAAGGAATGCTTAGCCCAAGCAACCTTGCTAGCTCATCCCGAGCCCGACGCACCGCTCGCAATCTTCAGCGACGCGTCAGACTACGCAGTCGGAGCAGCCCTACAACAACGGATCGGAGACGCCTGGCAACCCCTGGAATTCTTTTCCAAGAAGCTAAGTCCTGCGGAAGCAAAATACGGAGCCTACGATCGGGAGTTACTTGCTGTTTACCTAGCAATCAAGCATTTCAGGCACACCGTGGAAGGACGATCATTCACAGTTTACACGGACCACAAACCTCTCGTCTATGCGTTCCACAAGAAGTCGGCCCAATGTTCACCTCGACAATTCAGACACCTGGACTTCATCGGACAATTCACCACCGATATCCGCCATGTTTCCGGGGAGGACAACGTAGTAGCAGACGCTCTGTCACGCGTAGAGGAAGTTGAGCATACGCTCGATTACGAAGCCTTGGCAGCAGCCCAACAACAAGACGAAGAGCTCCAGCGATATCTAGAGGAAGACTCCACCCTCTTAATAAAGAAGGTACGCATCCCCGGCACCGACGTTGCAGTTTTTTGCGACGTCTCAACACAGACAGCGCGGCCCTTCGTTCCTCAGGAGTTCAGGAAAGTCGCATTCGATTCGCTGCACCAGCTGTCCCACCCGGGAATCAACGCGACGGTCAAGCTCGTAACCCAGCGCTACGTATGGCCGTCGATCAAAGCTGATTGCAGACAATGGGCCCGCAGCTGCATCCAATGCCAACGCGCCAAGATCTCTCGCCATGTCTCATCACCTGTCGGTACATTCGCACCACCTTCTGCCAGGTTCGAGCATATACATATTGATATCGTAATCATGCCACCGTCTGAGGGATACCGATACTGCCTAACTATGGTAGACCGATACTCTCGCTGGCCAGAAGCTGTTCCCCTGCAGGATCAAGAAGCTGCAACTGTCGCACGTGCTCTCTACGACGGATGGATATCTCGGTTCGGCACGCCGTTGAGAATAACCACGGATCAAGGCAGACAATTCGAGTCGTATCTTTTCAAGCAATTAAATCACTTGTTAGGTACGACTCACCTGAGAACAACCGCATACCACCCTTCAGCCAACGGCATGGTTGAACGGCTGCACCGTCAACTAAAAGCAGCAATCATGTGCCAACAACAATGCCGATGGACACAGAGCCTTCCCACCGTCTTGCTGGGAATCCGCTCAGCTTGGAAAGAGGACCTGCAAGCCACGGCAGCCGACATGGTCTACGGACAGTCGCTACGCCTCCCGGGCGAGTTCTTAGGATCTCTCCACCGCGAAAACGCAGCGGACAACGTGTCAGATTTCATCAAGGAGCTACGCCAACATCTGAGGGAATTGAGACCGACGAAGATATCTCGCCACGGTACGGGGAAGACATTCATTTTCAAGGACCTTGCTACCTCGGAGGAAGTCTTTGTACGCCATGATGGTCTCAAACAGCCTCTGCAACAGCCGTATGACGGCCCGTACAAAGTCATCAAAAGGGCAGAAAAGACGTTCGTGGTTCGTATGAACGGCCGGGACGTTACGGTTTCCATCGACCGCCTTAAACCAGCGTACATCATGGCCAATGATCCAGTCGTCTCTCAGGATGGCAACAAGGAGGAGGACGTTCCAGCCCCTCCGAAAAGGGCACAGTAATTACAGACCTACCCGATACACAGAAACACACACATCTAAAATCAACACTAGAAAACTCGACCAAACACGTAACCAAGTCAGGTAGACGTGTCCGCTTTCCGGACCGGCTACAAGGAGGATTTTCGTAAATTCTTATATATCGTTAAACACTAGCAGGGGGGTACTGTAGGGACAATTGTCTCCTACTCCGCCCGTGTTACATACACACGCACATTTTCCACACATGTCCGAAATCCTACCAACTTTCTAATTCCCGCATGCATGCATCCGCTTTCACCTCAATAGAATTTACAACCCTTGCATGTTTCGCAGCCGTCCTCCGAGTCTATAGATTGCCATGTAACATTTGGCAAACACATGGTTTTTCCTTATGCAATTCATCCCTTGTAAAATTTCTCCTATTATAAAAAACCTTTCTCGGTTCATGCATGCGGAATCCAGATTTCCAGAGAGGAGTAACTTCCCGGCTTGCACAGAGTTCACATCACCCGATTGAACACGATACTACTGACTCGCTCGCGTACAGACACATCACGCTCACATCAGATATACTCATTTAACAATTGTATTATAAAAGAAACAAATACAGAATTATTATTTATTGCAACGTAGAGTCTTAGTTGTGACATACCCCACATATCTTTTTCTGGTACACGCGTGATGCAATGTAAAGATATTAAAGTCAATAACTTGAAATTGCATTACGCATGTGTCAGAAAAAGACAGATACACAAGTAAATTCATGCTATCCTTTTCTCTCAGGAGGATACTCTTTGCTACCTTATGAACAGTCTATGTAAATATATCTATGATGCAGTAAATATGTCTGTAAATAATACTTGGATTTTTGAAATTTTTGAGAAAAGTATATTATATTAGAGATGTCCAAAATTTTATTAAAATATTGATAGGTATGGTCGCTCAATTGTAAATATTTAAAAATATAATTAGAATATATTTATAATAATAACATTTATCTCTTATTCTTTGTAATCTAAAAATCTATTATAATCATAAAATCTTTCATTTATTCTTTTAATTCATATTTATTTTTAATTACTAATTTAATGTACCATATAACGCTAAGACACTTTATGTTTTTAGAAACTTATGTTAAAAAACGTATTTTCTTATTGTCTTATTTCATGTATTTCAGAGAATTAATCAAGTCGTGCGTCGGGAAGTCGCCAAAGAAAGGAAAAAAATAAAAAGAGAAGAATTTCTTTCATGTGACCTTCAAATGACTCTTCAGGGTCAAACTAATAGCACCATCTTGTGTCCCCCTTCGAACCAAACAACTTTTGTTTGAAACATTTTTTTCTTATGCTTTGCTAAAGAAATAATCTAGTGGAACTTTTAAAATGGAACACCCTGTATAAAATATGGAAAGTGAAGTTAATGGTTTTTTTCTTCTGTGATTTTTCTTTAGCAAGTAACAAATTTTTAAAATTAATCTTATATTTCGATAAAAAGATACGTGTACCGCCAGTTCATCCATGAGATATTAAAGTAAAATATGAAGAACAGTTTTTTTCTAATTTATTGATGAAAATAACACTTTATATAAATAGTAGTTACACAGTTAATTAATCGTAATAGTTAGTTAATAGTAATTGATGCCAGAGACATACTTCAATATGGACTGGTGATAATAATACTGCCAGAGGCGTTTATTGTGACGTGGGCTGGTGATAATAATAATGCCAGAGGCGTCTACTCTGACGTGGGCTGGTGATAATAATAATGCCAGAGGCGTCTATTCTGACGTGGGCTGGTGATAATAATAATGCCAGAGGCGTCTATTCTGACGTGGGCTGGTGATAATAATAATGCCAGAGGCGTCTATTCTGACGTGGGCTGGTGATAATAATAATGCCAGAGGCGTCTATTCTGACGTGGGCTGGTGATAATAATAATGCCAGAGGCGTCTATTCTGACGTGGGCTGGTGATAATAATAATGCCAGAGGCGTCTATTCTGACGTGGGCTGGTTCGTAACAATAATGCCAGAAAAGTTTATCATGTACTAGTTATATTTACTCTTCAAGGTTTTAATTACTTTGAACATAATATTGTATTGTATATGATAATTTGTTGACAATAAAATCAGAAAAAAACTGTTCTTACTTTTAAGATTGTATCTTTTTTAAGTTTTCTTTTAAAAATTGAAAGGAATAATGAGTATATAATGTTTTATGAGTATATAATGAATATATGATGTTTGAAATGCGTATAAATATTATATGATTATTTTTGTCTAGGCGCCAAATGCTAAACCTACAGCGGGTTGAAAGTCTGCGTGGTTGTAAGTCTGCGTGTAATGGTACTGAAAATGAATCCATCAAGTTTGTTGAATCAATGGAATCATCAGACAAGATGGATTCAAACATCAGTACCAAAGAAATGCAGTACGAAGATATAAAAAGCGACGTACCAGGTATGTATATAGAAAAAGTTGTACATAACGAAGATAATGAAAATCTCGTTATCGATAATAAAGGCCTTTTAGATACAAATCGTATCCAAGAATGCATGTCCAAAGACCGTAGTATTGTCGATTTTTCTTTTATATGGACAGAAATGCACAGAACATTTGATAACCATGCGCGAGGAATAGAGTGCCAATTTAAAGATTGGAAACTCATAAAATCTCATCGTGAAGGGTTGATGACAATATTTTTTCAAATGTCAAATGTGCAACTATGAAGACAATATATGGTCAGAATCCAGAGAACCTGAAAAGTTGGATCTGAACCAAGCTGCTGTAGCTACAACTATAACAGTTGGAAATGGTTATGCCCAACTGGAAGAGTTCTGTGCAGGTATAAATATTCCTTGCATGTCTGAAAAGACTTATATAAAACATCGCGAAAATCTAGTCGATGATTTTCAAAAAACAGCTACAGAAAGTATGAAAATGGCAGGCGAAGTAGAAAAACAACTCGCCCTCGAAAGGAATGAAACTATAAATGGCATTCCATACATAACCGTTGTAGCGGATGGTAGTTGGATGAAGAGGTCGTACGGCAACGCTTACGATTCACTTTCCGGTGTTGGTGCCATAATTGGTTACCGCACAAAAAAAGTTCTCTTCATTGGTATCCGCAACAAATTTTGTACGGTGTGTGACAGAGCGGAACGAAATGGACTCGAGTCACGCAGTCACAAATGTTATAAAAATTTTGACCGCAACGCTAGCTCTACAAGTATGGAAAGTGACGCCATTGTAGAAGGCTTTAAAAATAGCCTTGAAATGCATGGACTGATATATAAAACAATTATTGCTGATGGCGATAGCAGTGTATATCAGGCCATATTAAATAACGCACCGTATCGCGAACAAATGGTGACCGTAAAAAAAGTAGAATGTACTAATCATTTGCTTCGCAACTTGTGCAAAAAGTTGAAGATCGTTGCAGGTACAGTTCATCTAAAACAGCACAGAAAATGTGGCTTCGTACAGCTACGAAATGTTGTAAAAAACATTTTAAAAATACGGAAAGAAGTATTAGAAGCTGCCGCTCTACGAAGTGGGGAAAAATTACCTCACCATGACAAAGCTACGGAATTACAGAAAGATATTTTAAATATTCCTAGCCATATTTTTGGTGAGCATAAAAGATGTAATCAACGTGGCCGTACATGTGAAGAAAACCGTGAGAAAATACAAAATTATGTACCATATTTAAAATTCCACGGTTTATATGACAAAATTGAAAGTGCTGTCAGATATTTGAGTGCTTATTCCGATAGTTGTTAAATTTGACAAACAATCCTGCAGAAGCGTTTAATTCAATAATCTGCAAAGAAATAGGTGGAAAGCGCCTTAATTTTGGTTTACGAGGTTCTTACAATGCTAGAATTGCGGGAGCTGTTGTGCAGTATAATACTCAACAAGTGCTTACGCAAGTACACAAAAGCATGTGTAAGGATGTTTCTCCGATTATCAAAAATTTAGAAAAACGACGACGAATAAAGGTTGCGATAAACAAAAATCTCGAAAAGAGAATGGCAGATCTAAAAAATTTAAACGAGACGCAGGAATAGATCGATATTATGGCCCACAATCACAAAAGCCAGATCTTCCACCTGACATATACAAACAACTTGAAATAAATCATATAGAAAAGTTGTTAGAAAATGCAGAAAATAGGGAAAAAATTGAACGAGAGACAAGAGACCAAAATGAATGTGAACTATGGCATTCATTAAGGCGTGAAATGCTAACAGCATCCAATTTTGGAACTGTATGTCGCATGAGATCAACAACGTCTTGTGCAGCGACTGTAAAAAGCATTTTATATCCTCCACAAATTGATACAGCAGCCATGAAATATGGTCGCGAGAGGGAGGAAGTCGCCAGAAAAGAATTGGCTACAAAATTAAATAAAAAAATTGAACCATGTGGATTGTTCATTGATTATAAAAATCCATTTTTGGGCGCTTCTCCCGATGGACTTATCAATGAAGATGGTTTGGTGGAGATTAAATGTCCTCTATCAGCAAAGAATTTAACAGCTGATGAGGCTGTACAAAAATTGCCTTTATTGAAAGGCATATTTGATAGAAAAAATAATGATAAAATGAATCGAAATCATCGATTCTTTTATCAAGTTCAAGGGCAGTTAAACATAACGCAGCGAAAGTATTGCATATTTGCTATATGGACTCCCAAAAGTTTAAAAGTTGTGATAGTCAATAGAGACAATGACTTTTGGGAAAATCAAATGCTGCCTTTTCTAAAACGTTTCTATCATGACTGTATGCTTCCGGAAATCTTGGATAGCCGTCATAACAGGCATATGTTAATTAGAGACCCGCAATATGTAAAAGATGCTCAAAAAAAAGCATCTGGAAGAAAAATTATCCGCAAAACTGCGCAACAAAATAATATGGATAACAAGCGATTAAAACTGAACTTGATACAAACAGACTTGGCGAATATTGCTACTGTTTCGGATACAGAACAAGATAGCGATTGTATCTTAATCAGTTATTCAAATATTAAACAAAATCTGACTAAAGATGAAATAGCAAAACGTAAGAAAGTTTTAGATGATCTAATTGCTCCTCTTCCTTTGGTGAGAGAGAACGTTCTGCCTGTACAGAGCAAACTGAACGATGAATCGTTAGATAGATTCTTGCGTGTTGTTAGAGAAACTTCTTGTTTCGAAACGCAAAGCGTTCTGTATTTAGAGTTTCCGGATCTGATAACAGCCAGTGATAGCGATAACAGTTTACAAATAATTGGAGGCAACTGTACTGATCACTGGCGATGCATTTTCTGTGATGGCTCCAAACTGTATGTATATGACAGCTTACCTGGCTGTACATATAAAAAATTGGCAGAAAAAGAGAAACATTATATTCGCAAACGTTATCCAAGAATAAACGTAAGCAATATAATATTTGAAAAAGTCCAAGAACAACCAGATAACATATGTTGCGGAATTTATGCAGCTGCTTTTGCTACATCTGTAGTTTTAGGAAGAAATCCTTGTGAGGATAAATATTCTAATGACGTAGAGCGCATGAGACGTCATTTTATGAATATAATAGAAAATAACCAGCTGTCATTGTTCCCTTCACAATAAATGTTTGTTGCACTATAATAAATAGCAGTTGTTTAATATAATAATATTCAATGCGTTCCTCATTCGCATAAAAAGAATAAAATGTTATATTATTGTATTTATACACTTGATGTGCAAATCGGAAAGACGAAAATATAATGGTTGCGTCTTACGAGAATGGACGATGGATGGGGCCCATTCTATATATTTTTAAAAATATATTTTTAAAAATATTTTATTAATATTTTATAAATATATTTTATATTATATATTTTATGTACTGTATTTTATGTACTGTATTTTATATAGTAATTTTAATATATATTATTACCATATATATATATATATATATATATAAAATACATATAATATATGTATATTATTACCACACAACAAATGTATCTCAGCGAGCGAGCGAAAGAGAATAATAGAAGCGAGCGAGACAGTAATAGGAGCGAATGAGACAGTAATAGGAGCGAGCGAGAGGGGCATAGCAGTTGGAAGAAAAAACTCGAGGATCGAGCCTTTCCTTGCACGTTGCTATTCCCCTCTCGCTCGCTCCTATTACTATCTCGCTCGCTCCTATTACTATCTCGCTCGCTCCTATTATTGTCTCCCTCGCTCCTATCGCTGTCTCGCTCGCTCCTATTGCTATCTCGCTCGCTCCTATTGCTATCTCGCTCACTCTCATGCCGCCTGCGTCGGTAACATTTTTTTTAGTTGTTTTAAGGCGGCGCTCAAAATCGCGCATGAGTTCGTCGATGATTCCAGCATCCCCTTAAAAGTAATTGAATCTCAGAGAAATAAAAACTATAATTAATGTTTTCTCCTTTTCAGAATTATCTAAAGTACGTCCTTCAATAAGTTTATGTTTTCAAATTTTATCATATTTATATTTTTGTATTTAGCATTACGTTTGTATATATTTCTTGTATATATATTGGTCATTCCAAATCAAGTGAGTTTGGATCCGCCATTTTGAATTTCGTTGACTGAACCTGACTTCAGATTCAAGAACGGTGATCTCGATTATCTTCAAAAAAAGTCTTTCTAGCCTGAATTCATCTTCTAAAAGAAAATGTCTAAGATTTTTCGGGAAATTCATGCAATTTTCGGCAGTTCCAGGCGCTATAGTAGATCCGCAATTTTTAATTTTTACAAAGTGCCACACATCTTTTGAAAGCTCTTGAGTAGACGAATTTTTTAAGCTGTCACACGTTCTTGGAAACAGCGCTAAATTTTGGGCAGACAGGTGTTCCAATTGACGTGGAATGACCGATATACGAGGTGTGTTAAAAAAAAAGGTGAATTTTTATTTTTCTCAAAAAATATTTATTTATTCATCAATATCTATTTTGTCCTCTTCAAAGTAATCCCCCTCAGATATTATACACTTGTGCCAGCGCTTTTTCCAATCCTCGAAGCACTTTTGATATGCGCTTTTTGGTATGGTCTCGAGCTCTTCCAGCGATGCGGTCTTTATCTCCTGTATTAAATTTTGTGTGAAAAATAAAATTAAGTGCTCTGACGTACTTGAAATGTTGACTGCGGCATTTGGCGAGTCTACTCTGAGCAAAAAAAATGTTTACAAGTGGTACAAGCTCTTCACAGAAGATCGAGAAGATGTTAATGACGATGTCCGCCCTAGACGCCCCAGCACGTCAACAACCGATGACAACGTCGAAGCAGTGAAGAAAATTGTTATGGAGAATCGTCGAATCACTATTAGAGAAGTTGCTGAGGATGTCGGCATATCGGTTGGCTCATGCCATGCAATTTTTTCGGGTGTTTTGGGCATGCAACGTGTGGCGACGAAGTTTGTTCCGAAATTGCTGAATTTCGACCAAAAACACGTCGTTGCTTGTTCGTGATTTTTTGGCCAAAGTCAACATCGTAACCATGCCTTAGCCACCGTATTCACCGGATTTGGCGACTTGGACCCCTGCAACTTTTTCTTGTTCCCAAAACTGAAAAGACCCATGAAAGGACGGAGATTTGCCACGATTGAGGAGATAAAGACCGCATCGCTGGAAGAGCTCGAGACCATACCAAAAAGCGCATATCAAAAGTGCTTCGAGGATTGGAAAAAGCGCTGGCACAAGTGTATAATATCTGAGGGGGATTACTTTGAAGGGGACAAAATAGATATTGATGAATAAATAAATATTTTTCGAGAAAAATAAAAAGTCACCTTTTTTTTGAACACACCTCGTATATACAATATATATGTTTTTAATAACGGAAATGATTTATATAGATATCTGAAAAAAATTTAACATGAGATTATTAAAACTATTATTGAGTAGTAGTATAATACATATTGTCACAATAGCAATAGAGGATCCTACCGATAAAGAATCGGATATCGTGCAGTACAATGCATTAAATTACAATTTGTCTGTTAATATATATCTATTGCATTATAATATAAAGTTAAATTTCACTCACTGACTTGATGGGTGAATATGTAATCATTATTTATATCAAATGCAACACAATTTATAAATTTTCATCTATCGGATTCAATAATGAAATCGATATCAATGAGATCGGAATTGAAGCAAATTTACAGTGGAAACATTTCTGAAATATTATCAACAACAAAAATTTATGACACCAATATTGTCCTCTACCATTTCAATGGTATCATATTGCCAGGAATATACAATCTGCATATATGGTTCAAAATTCCTATTAATGTAGTAAGAGAGTCTTTCGGAATTCCGTACATAAACGAAAATGGAGATAAAGAGTAAGTAGAAGAATATATTAAAATATCAAAAACAAATGATGTATATTTTTGCATTTATGCTTATAATTGTCTAACATTAGTCATTATTTACATAATATGTAGCAGGTTGTTAATAACGGGTATTCACACAAGAAATCAGCAATTATTTCTGTTGGGTATATTGCCATCTGACAGGCGCCATCTGACAGGCGCTAAGCACTACGCTATTGTTTGACGAACTGCGCAACCAAGAAAGATTGCTCGCACGACAACGCGCAATTACGACGTGGTGCGATTATGCACACGGCACCACAGTAAAAAGAAGTCTTAAAAGGCCGACCGAAAGACCAATCGTCGGAGAAGCATAGATGTGGTCAATATGAGCGGAGCACAACGACGTGCTCGAATTACTACTTCGGACTTTCGCAGTCAAGACATAATATTAAAACACAATGACGTTAAACATGTAACGATGCACCCCAGCGCACGTTACTAGTCTTTCCGGCCGAACACCAGCCGGAAACTGCCGCCCGGAAAAACATCCGCCGAGCAAAGGCAGAGGCGCACCGCGCCAAATTTTCGTTAAAAAATCCGAGCATTTCGAACGGGCAAAACCGAAACAAACCGAGAGCGCCGGGACCCGCCGCACCCCACCAAGCGATCCCGTACTGTTACCGTTTTTAATCGCTTGGTGGGGGCACCTGTTTTGTACGCGAGACTAATTAGCCGGGGTATAAAAAGGGTCCTCGAATAAATCTAGAGACAGATCCCGATTCCGCTTGCTCCAAGCCAATAATCCAGATCACAATCCATTCCTAGAAGCCAGCCGAGCCCCGAACAGAAGGTAGAGCGTACTCTGCCTCAGCTGAGTTCTCTAAGTTTCGGACTTAGGGCCGCGCTTCCTAGACTCGAATTATTCTGCCTAAGGGAAACCGCGCTGGAGAATACTCCGGCACCGTCGAGAAATCTCGACCTTGGCAATACATCCCGCCACCGTACCGCCGTTGCAAATTATCAGGAGGTAGAGAGCAAAGCTGCCTCCGACGAGTGCTCTCGTTCGCACGGCGGAATCCCGTGACATTCATTCCCCGCGAGAGATTTAATAGAAATCAAAATCAAATTCACGAAAGCCGAGCGTCTCAAATATAAACCGTTATACGATTATAAAAGCCGAGATACGCACCGCGACTCGCGAGGGCATTGCTCTCAGGCGAAACAACAACACAGCTGACGCGTTTTTGTTGTCTACACGACGGACTTTAAACGCATTCCAATTCCCGAACTTTACGTGATATTAACGAAACCGACCTACCGCATAATCTTTACGATACCGAATTACCGCATTATATATAGACGATACCGTTTTATCGCATCATATTAACGATACCGAGCTACCGATTGTACACCAGATACCGTTGTCCTCGATTGATTCTTACATTTATACACACACGTTCTCGCATTTATATACACACGTTCTCGCATTTATATACACGCGTTCTTACATTTATACACACACATTCTCGCATCTATACACGCGCGTTTTCCTGCATTTATTCGCCTATATTGTATTACGCCCACACTTTGTATTCTTTTCTTTTCATTATAATAATAAAAAAGTTTTCTTTTTTTTTGTTTCCGCAACACCAAAGATAATTCTTTAGCTTGCCTATCCGAAATCGCGAATCCTGATCCCGACTGCGACTATCCGATACCGTTTCGTGGAAGTTGACCGTGACATTGGCGCCCGAACAGTTTGAATCAGAGGCAAGACGAAAGTTAGAGGGAATCCATAAGAATGAAGGCGTGGGCTTATAGGTTGAATAAGGAGCAATTAATCGCGTTAGCAAAGTCGTTCCAATTAGACGACACGGGGTCGTTGGAGGAGTTACGCAAGCGCGTGCCGTTTTGCGGAAGACCATCCCGAGGAATTTGAGGGACGGATGGACGAGGCAAGTGCATTGCCTCTCTTAACGGTGACATCTCCGGGTAACGCGGGATTCCGCACTCCCACGGCGACCGAACCAGTATTTTTCGAGGGAAAGATAATTAATCAAATTCGAAAGTGGGGATGCCATTTCAACGGGAGAGATCTTGCCGCGTTTTTAGAACGGGTGGAGGAACTAAGGGGGGCATACGGGTTTACGCGAGCCCAGTTGCTTCAGGGCCTCCCAGAATTATTGAAGGGGGACACTCTGCTATGGTTTCGGAATTACCGGGCCACGTGGGAGCGCTGGGAGGATTTCGAACGTGATTTTCGTCGACAGTATTTACCGCGTCGATATGAGGCTACGTTGCGTCGCGAGATTATGAGCCGACACCAGAAATCGACGGAAAAATTTGCACCCTACGTCACGGTAATGACATTAATGCGTCGAGCCGGAGGTTATTCGCGAGAGGAGCAACTTGATTTAATTTACGAGAACATGAATCCGGCATACAAGCATTACATCAGGATAGATGACGTGAGTAGTATAGCCGAACTGCACGCTAGGGCTACTGAATACGAAGATATCGTGCAGGAACAGAGAGAGGCACTGAAACGGGAGAAATCCGCCGCTCCACCCGTAGCAACAGTGTAAACATGAAAGAATGTTGTTGGCGTTGTAAGCAGAGGGGGCATACTAAATTGCAGTGCCAGAAGCCGGCGAAAAAATTTTGCTCCCGGTGTGGTCGTGATGGGGTACTCACGAAGGACTGCCATCCGCGGCAGGGAAACGCTACCGGGGCCGCGGCGACTACGGACGCGGACAACGCCTCGCCCCCGAATAAGATTTACGCCGCGTCCACACATTAGAATCCGCATCCGCAACAAGAACTTCAAGGCCTTACTGGATGGCGGGTCGGAAATATCCCTGATTAATGGAAACACGGCACAGAGACTGACCGAAGAAGGTTTCGAAATCCAGAGAAACGAGGGGCAGGTGCAGCTAGCCGACGGATCTACAAGGGAAACTCTCGAAACAATGAGGCTGCCAATAGGCCTGCCGGACAGATCTACGTCACACAGCTTCATTATTCTTCCACACATGGAGGATGAGATGATAATTGGCGTAGATCTGCAAGCAAAATTGCGTATAGGGATACCACCACCACCAAGGCACGTCTTACGAGGAAATAAATGCAGTGCGACCAGGGGACTAGCCATTCAGACGCCAGAGGAAAAGGAAGAACTGGAACGATTCTTACAAGGAGAGGTCGCGACCTTGGGGTCACCGAATTAAATAAAATTTTAACTGCGTGTAGTACTCGACCAAAGAAGTTTTTGAGGAAAGTGAGAGGAACGCTCAGCCGTTTAAAAAAAAACCAAGTGAAAAATAGGCCGTATCTTGTATACCGGTAAGTTTAGACTGATTGTCAAGTAAGCGGCGTAGCTCGGGCGGTAAAGCCCGATACTATTATGCTGCTGGTCACAGATTCGATCCCGACCTTTGGTAGTTTCTTTTTTTTTCATTTTTTTTCACGCGAAATGTACAATATTTTTTTTTAATGAAAAAAATTAAATAAATAATTTAATTTTTTTGTTTTTATTTTATTTTTATTTTAGGAAAGGCAATTATTTACGATATGTTAATTTATATGAAATTTTATAAAACGTCACAATTCTATATATTCTACTCGATACTAACAAAAAAAAATATATAAAATTATTATGCCACTTATTAATTAATTATAATTTAATACGAAAAATATTCGGTACATAATTTTTAATCTCATTGTCAACTTCGCTACTGCTCCAACCGTTACTTGTATACCTGTTTTCATCAAGTAACGGTTTTTAGTCCCTTTCTGCCTTTTCTATTGTGTTATGTATGTATTTTTCTTACATTAAGATTTATTGAATTGTTCGTGAAAGAAGATAAACATTAATTTAATTATATATCGGCTAAATAATATCGACTGGATTCAGTAAGGCATCTTCCATGTTTTCTCTTAATGCTATAATATTTTTCAGACAAAGTTTAAAATTTGGTCTGGCATCCGCTGTACTCCAGCAACGCATCATCAATTGGTGCAACGTTGGCGGACAGTTAAGAGTCATCGGCAACCTGCCTCCAGTACGTACATAATTTATCACTTCTTCATCAGTCTTGACAATATAAGGTTGCTCACCCAACGATGTAATTTCCCACATTAATACCCCAAATGACCAAACATCGCTTCGAGAAGTAAATATTCCGATCGTCAAAGATTCCGATGCCATCCATCGAATAGGAAACTGATCTTCTCCTTTCTAAAACATGATTTAAACTGAAACCTAATTTTTTGATTCAAGTTATTCATTTTTAGAATGTGTGCAAACTCAAAAACGTTCATGTATCTCTTGCTTTATATAAATAAAATTATTTATATTCTATATTACTTAAAAAAATAATGCATGATATTATTATGATAAAAAATGGAAAGTAATTTCAAAAGAATTCATTTTTTAATCATTAATTTTTTTTAAAATTTACCACGCGATAATAATCATCCTTGTAGATATCTCTAGCCAGTCCAAAATCTCCAATTTTGATGACACGATTCTCGCGATTTCTCGAAGATATTAAACAATTGCGACACGCTAGATCTCTATGTACAAAACGCAACTCTTCCAAGTAGCAACAACCTCGCGCAACATCTTCGCACATGGAGAGCAAATCCTGCAAACGCAGAGCAGGCGAATCTGACGCTTGCAAATTTCGACAATCTTTCAAATATTTTAACAGATCAGTTTCCATCAATTCCAACACTAGTAATGGAGAATCTTCTTCTAAACAAACGGCCAACAATCTTAATATATGTTTGTGTCGAAAATGATTCATAAGCTCGGCTTCCTTTAAAAATTTCTTTTTGTGGGAAGAAGCGTCCTTCCGAATCATTTTTATTGCAACGGATATCTCTGTGCTCGATCTTTCTAAGTTCTTCACATTTCCTTGAAACACCTGCGAAATATTTCACACAAATTTACATGCGTACTTCATTAGGAAATGTATATAGTTTAATGTCAAGTAATATTATATTTTACTTTATATTAAATAATTAAACAACGAAAAATGTATAATAAAGTACATGTTTGTCGTCTCATCTAAATTTTACATTACTTATAATCTATTATAAAAATTCATGTAATTTATAACTTTATTAGAAAATACATCTCTGTTTTGTTGATCCAGAAATTAATTTGAAACATGGCTTAAAAAAATTAATTTTTACCTTTCCAAATGCGCCGCTACCAAGAAGTTTTGTAAATGTAATTTGTTTAAGTGCGACTTCAGTTATCGCACATTCATCCGGATTATAATGTAACATAAGACTGTAAATCATATTGAATTGAGTGTTTCGGCAAGGTACTTCATGTAAAATCGCCAATTCTGTATCATTCATTGTTGAAGACAAAAATTGTTCATTATGACCTCTGCGTTGACGATGCACTGTTATAAAATTCGACTTAATTATGTAATAATATGTATTATAAAATTTACGGTGTATTTAATAAATTTATTCGTTTAGTTATATAAGTAAATTATTATTTTCAGGTTTTAGATATTATATCAGATATATATGTATAATCTACAATTCAGGTCAATATCTAAGTGAAATATACAATACTTACAACGATAAAAGCAGTAGACGCAAATTATAGTAACTATAACGATAAAACTTAACATCAATGGTAGATAATATTTATAATATTTTGTTTCAGTTATTCCAGGAGTATTCAAACTATCATCTATATTACCCAAAAATATAATTTTATTATTTTCGTGTGTGCGTTTTATTTAAAAATTTATTTCTACTAATAACGTTATTATAAATGAATTAATAATAAATTAATAATAAATTAATAAATTAATTTTTTAAATTTTGTAAGTCTGTTCAAATATAAAAAAATAAACATATAATATATATAATACACATATATATATAATATATATAATATTATAACATCCATATACCACAAAATATTATAGCTACTTTGCAACAATGTTGCAATATTACAAATTGCAATGCCACATTGCGGAAACATTGTAAAAATATAAATCAACAAAATATGAATTAGACATTAGCAATATGATATTTATATTTTAGAAACATTTTAAGAAAACTATAACACTCTTTAACTTTTTCGCATCTTCGGCTTTCCGAAAAAAGATACGTTTGATATGAAACAATTTTATGGGTTCTTGAATGTTTTGATTGTAAATTTACTATTAAAATTTAAATTCATAATGACAAATTCAAAATGTTTGCCATAAAAAGCTGAAATATCGATATATTTATAATATTTGAGATTGGATTTTATTTTATTAGATATATATTACGTTTTTTCTGAAAATGCACATACACACTTGACTCACGGTATTGTTATACTTTTTTAAAGATATATTTTTAATACATTTTTTAAATTATACTAAAAGAATATATAGGTAATTTTATCTAACATTATAATTTTTTATTTTCATTTTTCGATGCATTTTTATCTATATTTCATATACAAGTATATGTAACTGTATTTTTTAAATTTTTCAAATAAAATTATAACTAGTTATAAATGTATAATTAATTCCAATTAATGTTTATATATTTGAGTAGATGTTATAGGAGAGTTCTAACCCAGGACCTCTCAGGGGGGGTGAGGCGCGAGGGGAACCGCGGTGCGGGGGGGTGACGTCACGCGCGGGGAAGGAGGAACCGCGGCGCGCGGTGGGTGACGTCACCCGCGGGGAAGGGGGATCCGCGGCGCTAGCGATGGAAGAGGGGGTCCGCGAGGTGAAGGGGGATCCACGGCGCGAGCGATGGACGAGGGAGTCCGCGCGGTGAAGGGGGATCCGCGGCGCGAGCGATGGACGAGGGGATCCGCGCGGTGAAGGGAGATCCGCGGCGCGACCGATGGACGAGGGGGACCGCGAGGTGAAGGGGGATCCGCGGCGCAAGCGATGGGCGAGGGGGTCCGCGCAGTGAAGGGGGATCCGCGGCGCGACCGATGGGCGAGGGAGTCCGCGCGGTGAAGGGGGATCAGCGGAAAGAAAACGGCGTGTGAGAAGGACAGCGCAACGTATGGGAAAAGGACAGTGCAAAGTGTGTGTGAAGAGGACAGTGCTACGAGTGCGACAAGGATGGCGTTAACGTGGGACAAGGACGACGTATAGGTGGGAGAAGGACGACGCAAAGGTAAGTGAACAACGAGTATATTCTAAGCGAAAGAGAGAGAGAGAACGATAATATCGAGAATAACAACGCGTGCGAGAGAGAACAATAGCGCAAAAACAACGCGAGTGAGAGAGAACGCATGAAAGAGAGAACGATAGCGCCAATACGACGTGTACAAGAGAGAGAACGATAATATCGCGAGACTTACAATTAGTGCGCGCGAAAGAGAGAACGATAGCGCGAAGACTTATAACTAGCGCGTGCGAGAGAGAACGATAATATCGCGAGACTTACAACTAACGAGTATGATAAAGATAACAATATTTAAAACTAGCGCGAAAGAGACGCAAGAGAGACGCAAGGATGGGAACGCATGGAGAGGCGCATAAATAATTAGATTGTTTTTTAATCAAAATATAAAGTATAAATTTTATTAAAAATGTGTATTTACAATTGAGTGTGTGTGTGTGTATGTGTATGTGCTTAAATTATGATTAATATAATAAAATAAAATAAAATAATAATAATAATAATATAATATAATAATAAAATATAAAATATAATTAAGGGTGCGGGGGTGGTGGAGGGGCCAGGAGAGCCAGGTGAGGGGGCCGCTCCTGGAAGGCTAAGGGGTCGCTCCAGGAAGTTTAAGGGGTGATGCGCCAGGCTGAGGAGGCGTTGCGCCAGGCTAAGGGGAGACCGCTTCTGTAACAGAAAAGATACATATTTTATTAGATTTTAATAATTTATTTTAGGATACTTTATGATATAATATAAATTGAAAGATACTTACAATGTTATTCATTTATTTAATGTGTGCAAATGGGGCACATGTCACACGGCAGTATTAGAAGTAGAGATTTCCTGCACTCTTTGCATGACATATTATCTATGTTGCAATAAGCTGTGATTCTATGTAGCCGAACAGATGTAGCTTCCAGAAACATTTCCGATAGACTCAGAAAGCAATCGGCGCAATATCTCGATCCATTTTCCATGTAAAAATAGGAAATGCAACATATCTTTATTGCCTCGCTCAATGTTAATATTTCGGGTAAGTCTAAATGTCGCTGTTTCTGTTGTACTAGTTCATCACCATCATCACTATTGTCACTATCGTAAGCACTGTCTGTCAAGGGTTCTATTTCAATATCACCCATCCTCATCTGCTAGATTGCCAATGTCCATATGGTTATCATCATCATCAATATCCATTTGATTATCTTCATCATCAATGATAATAATTTCTTCAATGTTCTCATCGACGATAATAACATCCATATCTTCATCGTCGATGATGATTACGTCTTCTTCGGCCATTGCACTAACGTAACACACAAGACTAACGAAACGCAAAGAACAACGAAATAATATTCTAATGTCACAGACTCCTCTTCATTATATATCTTTTTAATATCTCGCGTCTCATTCCAATTAGAGCATCGCGTCTCATCTACCTCAGCATTTCTCTACATCTTTGGCGGAGCGTGTTGAGAAAAATTATCGATTATTCTTATTCGTATGGAAGGAAAGAAATAAAATTCATAGATGGAATAAAAATAATTATTTATTGCACGCATCGTAAAGAATATCATTTACAGCACATGTTAATAATTCGCAATCGATCAATGATTCGCTGTCAAAGACATCACTCTCACGTATCGTTTTTACAGCATCACATACAGTAGTAATATTATTACGTTGTAATACAGTTTCAAATTGTTTAAATTTTTCATTTACGAGATACGCATTTACGAGATTCTCGCATAACCAATTGTGCATATGATCGATACAATTTTCAAAATTAAATAAATGTAATAATGTTTCTGGTTTCATGTACAAAGAATTTTCGCATAATGCAAGTTTTACAATTTTCGATTGATACATTTCAATCGTTAAATCTCCAATTCTTAATGGGGGAGCAGTCGATTGTAGAAATTGTTCAACGTCTGCTTGCTTCCGCAAATTCCAAAGGGTTGAAAAGGGTAACACTATTTGATTGCCTCGATTATCGCCGAGAATCAGCTCCACGTACGATACAGTTCCAACGCTTATTCCAATGTCCAAATACTTGTACGACGTCGGGGTTAGAGCGTACCTTCTTCCAAGTATGCGAGCTGCACGACGAGGCTGAATACTATAAAATATAAATAATTATACAACAATATTAAAAATCAATAAGTAAAAAATTTTTTAAACGATTTAAACTTACGTGTCGCATTTCTGCTTCTTACACAGCTGAGTTTCACCGTTTCGAATCGGAACGTAGAAATTCATATTTCTTCAGCGGTGAACCTTTCACACGCGCGATTGATGCAATACTGCAATCGTATTAGAATCAATATCAATGCAAATAGTATCCCAAATTGCGATGTAGAGGGGATTATTGCTGACGCAACATTTTAATTTCCTCCAAAATTTTGTCGCGCCGATGTACGGCTGCGATGACATCATCATCTTCGGAACAAAGATTTAGCTGAAATTGCTAAAATCGAGCATCGATGTACGGCTGCTCCTGATACAATCACGTCAAAATTTTCAAATGTACGTGACAAAACGGGAAATTTTCAAGGTTAAGATCTGCATCGAAACTAAGATTTAGCTGAATTTGCAAAAATCGAGCGCCGATGTACGGCTGCGCCTGATGCAATCACGTTAAAATTTTCAAATGTACGTGACAAATAGTGAAAAAATAACCGCCAAAGTTAAAATGTGTATCATCCCTAGACAAAGATTTAGCTGAATTTGCTAAAATCGAGCGCCGATGTACGGCTGCGCCTGATGCAATCACGTTAAAATTTTCAAATGTACGTGACAAATAGTGAAAAAATAACCGCCAAAGTTAAAATGTGTATCATCCCTAGACAAAGATTTAGCTGAATTTGCTAAAATCGAGCGCCGATGTACAGTTGCCCCTGATGCAATCACGTTAGATTTTTCAAATGTACGTGACAAAACGTGAAATTATCAAGGCCAAATTGCACACGGTACTACGGGGAATTTTTTGTAAGATGAAATCGTTCTAGAATGTTCGATGATAAAACAATGCATGAGACGGTATATAAATCATGATAGAGAGACGCACCCCACCAGTAGCTAAAGTGCATCAGACCTATCATTAGAAACGCTAAATTTTGCAAGTGTGCATTAGCAATATGGAGGAGCAAATTTTGCGAGAACAATCCGCTTTGCTTGATTAGTTGGAAAACTACATTGTGTGGGAGCAACGATGCGACGAGTACATCGAGTCGCTGGAAGAGCAAAGTCGAATCAAACGGCCGCGATTATCAATCGGATATCGACAATCACTGATTGCTCAGATCGCGCGCCTCAAAGGTTTGAAAAATTCGGTACGTGGACGTTTCGTACACGCGGGTGCCGGATGGTCAAAATGCACTTGTGTGGCGCGAAATTGATACGGCGTTCGAGAGTCGCGTATCGATTGGTGCGGTGATAAACTATAATCACATCGAACCGCGCCAATTTCTCGATGACGCTAAAGACATTGTGTTGGAACATGTGCAGGACGCTCTAAAAAAACACAATTGTGTAAAAGTGAACACTATATTCAACGGCGAATTTGTGTCGGGTGATAAACACGCGAATAAAAGTGTGAATACGAGAAACTATGAACTCTTTCGCACATCTGATTTATGCGAGTGGTATGAACAGCGCGTTATCGAGTCCACCTTAGCGTCTCTGGAAGAGTTTCAGGAACGCAATAGCGGGTGGGCATTGTCGCGAATACTGAACTCTACTATCCCTCGGGAATCGTAATTTCCGCGTCGTCTTTGCCAAAATAAAATTTATTATTCGAGGAATTCACGGTCGGTATCGTGTGATAAGTTTCAAAATCCGTTAGACCGAGTTCGTATTCATCATCGCTCAAATCTACAGTGGGAAAGAAGTTTGCCGCGAGAATGCTATTCTTCCCAGTCAACGTGAATGTCATAGACATGTTCGACGAAACTGTTTAACAAATACTGAGTTAAATAGCGCGATATCCGTCTTTAAATTCGCACGCATCGACCGTTCGAAGAAACTGCAAGCACAATTGTCCGCAGATGCTCTGAGCGTAAGTTTGAACAGGTGTGTGATTGTACTGTATCTTCGTTACGTTTCGTCCGAAATATCGCACCAATTCGATCGGTGATCGAAGATTGCCGAAACTGTCGAAATATATAACGCGATTCCCCCTCTTTGCTACCCAATGAGTACCCGGTCCTTCGACGCTATCTAAATTTACGATGCCGTTCTCGTTTTGACAAATACCACCGATCGGTAAAGAGTTGCGCATGAAAACGCGTCTAAAATATGGAAGGCGCGTACGTTTCGCCAGTTGTAGCAATTGTACGTTGGTAGTTGCGCCCTGCGGTATTTTTAACGTTTCTTTGACGTTTTTTTTGTCGACTTCTCGTCCGTGTTTGTAAGGAGCGAGATATAATCCGCGACCTTCCATGGCGCGATTGTGACGTAGCATCTCTTGCGTCTGACTTTTCCGTCGTTCACCGCCTTCGCTACACCCGCCGCTCCGCCGATCAGGGATCCGAACGCACTCAGCATTGGTAAAATCGGCAATATGCCGCCGCTTTTCGCTACCGGAAGTATTCGTTTATTCGCTGTTTTCTTCTTCGTCTTCGTCTTCGTCCTCTTCAGGCCCATACCGAGATTCGTCTTGGCTTTTATCGCCGCCCAGACAGCTGTGGTGGCGGTTCTCTTACCGAGAGTCGAATCTCTCGCACCGATGCGATTTCGCGCTTTCTCGGCGAGTATCCTATCCGCCGCGTGTCTCTCGGTAAGATCGTTGCTCCGAGAGTACGCTATATCGTGTTCGCGACACGCCGCGTCCAATAAATTTATACCTCGATCGCCTCTGACTAATCGCTTCTGCAACCGCGTGCCTGGACCGCAAAACTGATAGCCGGGAATATGGAATTCGATCGGAAGCGCGTTTATCGCACGATTTAAGAGACCGCTGCCTCTTACGATTCTCGCTGACATACGTCGCAATCTTTTATCAACGGAGGCAGACCGTCGATGTACGTTCGCTGCCACGGCTGGTTGTAATGTCGCATGCACGAACGATATTGTCGAACGCGGAGATGCGCAGACATGGTACGATGCTATCGATTACTATACGCACGATCGTTTGCAGTCCCTCGAATTGTGGTAAAACCAACGTTCTAATAACTCTACTGGAAAGTCCACACGGTGTACGCTTTGAGAACGTGTATGTGTACTCGAAATCGCTGCAACACCCGAAATATCGATATCTGGAGAATTTATTGACGCCGATTGACGAAATCGGCTACTTTACGTTCTTGAATAACAGTGACGTCATTCCACCGAGCGAGGCACGTCCTCGATTTTTGTCTTCGATGACGTGGCGTACGACAAGCAAGATACGATAAGAGAGTACTTCTCAATGGGTCGTCACTCGAACGTCGACTGCTTCTATTTTTGTCAGACGTACGCGAGAATACCAAAACATCTTATACGCAACAACGCAAACCTGCTGATCTTGTTTAAACAGGACGGTACACATTTGAAACACGTGTACAACGATCACGTGAATACCGATATGTCGTACGAGGATTTCAGTGAATTATGCCGTACTTGTTGGCAGCAAAAGTACGGATTCCTAGTGATTGATAAGGACAGCGCACTTACACGAGCGATACAGAAAAGGATTTAACGTGTTCGCGATACCGCGAAACGATTTAGGGATAGGCGATTCCGTTCAAAAATATCGATGCATAAGAATCAATTTTTAAAAAGCATCGATACCTGAAAATCGATTATTTTCAAAAAGAATCGAAGAATCGACGAAAAAAGAAATCAATAACAGAAACTAGAGTTCTATATATAAATAGAGAAGCGACAACAGTGATCGATACGGCCGGTATTCGTAGTCCGATCTTATATTTAAGATCGTCTTAAGATCTCATTCAACCAATGAAATGGCCGTATAGCGCAATTTCATTGGCTGGGTGAGATCTTAAGACGATCTTAAATATAAGATCGGACTATGGCCGGTATTCATAGTCAGCTCTTATATTTAAGATCGTCTTAAGTACGGACTTATATTCGCTCTCTTCGTCATACACAATCTGTGTGTGACGAAGAGAACGAATATAAGTCCATACTTAAGACGATCTTAAATATAAGAACCGACTATGAATACGGGCCTATGAATACCGGCCTATGAATACCGGCCATAGATAGAGTTCTAGATATAAATAGAGAAGCAACAACGGAAGGATTTAGTTTGATTGGCTGAATCTGAATCACGTGACCAAGACGCCATGTTAGTTTCCCGCAGATTCAGACAGCCAATCAAACCAAACCTTTTCGTTGTCGCTCTCTATGGCCCGTATTCAGAACGCGCTTTTAAAAATGTTAGCGCACTTTTTTGTCATTTTATCCTTTCACGTATAATAAACAATTAAGATAGAATGACAAAAAAACGCGTTAACATTTTTAAAAGCGTGTTCTAAATATGGACCTTTATCTATAACTCTACAGAAACAATTGAATGTAAAATAAAAATGTTTATTGAAAATAAATATATATTAAAGTTGAAGAATTTGATTTTATTGAATCATATGAGAAATATATATATATATATATATATATATATATATAAATATACATTGTGTAACTTTTGAAAACTGTGTAGTGTATGTATACATGTATGTGTAAAAAAAAATCTTATGTTTTATGTACGCTTCAAATTATTTTTATTTACTTTAGGGCACCTGATTTCCATTTCTATTGAGAATCTGAAAAATAAATAAAAGATTACAAGTTAAATTATGATTATGAAACCATAATCCACCATAAACCAAGTGCAGCAATATATCATTCTCACAGTTCACGGCAAGCTGATGATACCCATGCCATAATAAATCATAAAATTATACAACAGTTAGATCATGCAAGTACCAAATGTATACATGTAACATTTTGTTAATGTGAAAAGTGTAGATTTATTAATGTGTTAATAGAATGTTAGCAAAAATAATAATAATTACATAAATATTATTAAAAACCAATAGTAAATAAAATTTGAAATCATTTAAACAAACAGAATAGTGAGTCAAAGCTGACTAAAACATACACCAATCTTCTTGACAAATTGAACTTAAAAATACTAACATATTCAGGTGCCTGCTAGTTAATCTGTTCCGATTATCACGCTTAATCAATCCTGCTTTTGAGAATAAGCGTTCGCAGGGAACGGATGTTCCAATTACTGACAAATGTCTTAAAGCTAGTTTGCTAAGTGAAGGAAAAGTTGTTTCCACACTCTTCCAGTACATAAAAATGTCGTCCTTCCTCGGGATCCTTTCTAGTTGTAGGTACTGCTCAAGTTCTAGATTCTTTGATGCATTAGAAATATATTTTTGTTCCAGTTCTAACGTGTCATGGAAATCCCATATACTCTCCAATTTTTCTGTTTGAGATTCAAGTAGATGTTCAGGAGTTTTTGACTTAAAATCTTTAAGCTTAGCGTTGATTCGGCTTATAGCAGGATAAACAGCTAATACATCTTTGAAATGGACTTTTTTAAATCGAGGATCTAATATAGTTGCCATTGATAATAGCGGAACATGCTCAAAGTTTTTAAATCTTTGTGATATAGCAGCCTGAATCTTTATTTTACAATTTTTCCCAATTTCTGTTTGAAGATTGACGTCATCTATTTTTTTTCTCATACAGTGAATGATGGGAATAATTATGCTGCAGGTAGGATACGAGTCTCCACTTATCTCTTTTATAACATCTCTTATAGGCTTCATTAATGGGAATATATCATTAAGAATTTTTATCTGTTCTCTATTTAAGACGTCAATAGGATTTGCACATTCAGACATGGCTGCATAAATATATGGTTCCAATTCCATATACCTTTCAATCGCGTCAACTTTTGTTGTCCATCGAGTGGGAACGTCTTGTATAAGGCTAAGTGCAGTTCCTTCACTCTTTCTTGCTTTTAATTGCAACTCTCTAAGCTTATCTGATGCTGGAATACTTCTTCTGATAAGTGTCACTATGGATTTTATTTGCTCAATGATACTAGTTAATTCTGGAAACTTAGTTAGTGCGTCGGGAAGAAGGTGAGCTACAACATGAGCAATACAAACAATATGTTTATCTTTTCCAACTATTTCAGTGCAAGCTTTTTTAATAGCTGCCTCGCCATCCGATATTATAGCTGTAAGTTTTTCCGTTGTGATATTAAATTCTTCGAATAATTGTTGCAACGATTGTTTAAGGTACTCAGCTGTATGATGCTCATGAAGTGGAAAGCATCCAAGACATCCACTTTTCATTTTAGAAGACTTTTGTAGGTAATGAATTGTTACTCCTAAATAGCTTTTATTAGAAGAGTCAGTCCAGTTGTCACAGGTTAAACAATAATGATCTGCATCTTGAAGTTCTTTAACAAAAGCTTGTTTCATGACATCGTGTCGAGATTCAAGTCTTTTAGTCATTGTTTTGGTCGAAGGAGGCTTGTAAAGAGGTGCCAAAATCTTAAGTAGTGTTAAAAACCCTTCATGTTCTACAGTAGAAATAGGAAGTAAATCTTTGCATATCATAAATAAAATTGCATTCGTAATTTTATCTGATATAGAACCTCCTTCTTTGAAAGAATCTACACGTTTGAATGCTTCTTTTATTCCATAATTATCAGATGAATCACCGCATTGTTTCTTTGGTGGGTTTAATTGAGTTGACTCGGTATTGTTGACTTCTTGAAATGATCTTTTTACTGCTGCTTTCTTGATTTTGCTATTACATGAATTTGTACTTTTTGGAGAAGCATGTTCGTAGTGTTTCCACATGCTTTATATTCTTTTTTGCAATATAGACATTTAAATAAATCTTTATTTTTAATTTTTTCAACATGATTCCATATTGGACTTGGTTGAATTTTAGATTTTAACTTCTGCGAACTTAAACTGCAACTAGCTTGAGAATCATCTATTAAATAAGCAATAATAACTTCATTAAAAATTATCAATAGTTTAGAAGTGCTCCAAAGACATTATATATATAAATCTGAAGAATTTTTATTATTTATTTATTATACATAATAATTACTTGAGATAAGTGCAGTATACATACCAACGCTAGAAATATCCATTTTTTCATTATCACTGGAATCAATATTTTGTTGTGCAGGCTTACTAGCATTTTCAATACGTTTTGACTGTATTTCTATAAGATCTTCAGCACATTCTTCCTCTGTATCAGTATCAGGAATGTTGACTTGAATATAATCTACATTATCCAATGATCGATACATCTTTACAATTACCTCACTCTCATCGGTATAATGACTTTGGCAATACTGCAAAGCATATTCATCATTTCCTATAATCAAACAATTTTAATTAAAATAAGTTAATTTACAGTAACAGAAATATAATTTATAATATTCATTTATACATACTTTTAAATTTCAAACATTCTGAAATTTTTAAATCCAAAATATTAATTGGCTCATGACTGTTTATTTGGAAATATATTGTAAATCTTCTCGCATCCTCTTGTGCTACATTTTTTCAAATAAATATTTTTATAATGTAACTATTTATTATTGTACGTTGTAAATTTCAACTATTAAATTTATGTTTATTTTAAGGAAGTACATTAAAAAATAAGCAAATAAATTGATTTTGTGTTTAACACTTTGAATTACGAACTTACGATCAGTCTCTTCCATGTATTGGTCATCCATAATTACACAAAGTTTGTAATTAAAAATGACAGTATATCAGGCAGTATATATTGCAGTTTATTAAAGAAGCAAGTTCATCGAGTAGCATGAATCCATCAAAAAGCAGAATTATTCACTATGTAGAAAGAGACTGTTATTAAATCAGCCACATGCATCGGCCTCAATATCTATAATATAACAAAGCATAAAAACATAATTAATTAATTTAAAAAATTAAATATTTTTGTGTATTACGGAAAGTGAATGACATTTTATTTTTGCATGCATATATTATTAAAATAATATCAAATTCTAGAATAAGTAGTAAGAAATAAAAATAAAATACTCATTTAAAAAAAAATATTAAAGCTTGGTGTGAAACTTACGTTACAGTATTGTCTCTTCCAAAAAAGGCAATGCTTTCTTTATATAAACTTGTATTATATATATTTTTTCTAAAATCTGGTGTTCGAAGGTCCGTTACTATCTATAACACATACAAATACAATAAGTAATTAGCAAAGAGCAATTGCAATTTATAATGTATGGAATACTTAATAACAGAATAATTAAAATTTAACATAATAATGTAACATTGAATAAATAAGGCAAAAAAATATAAATATGTAAAAGTGATAAATATAGGACTATCATATGTGATAGCAAAGCTGCATAAATATTTATAAAAATACACATTTATTGTTAGCATGTAATGCACTATAAAGTATTTGTGAAACGCAGTTAACTAAATCTGCAATATTAAAATTCAAACATTTGAAAGATTATAAAAAAATTCGAATATATGTAGTATGGCCAAAAGAAAAAACAAATTAAAAATAATTAAAAAAATTATAATAGGATAAAAAAAACACCGACTTACATTACGATATATTGTTGCTTCTTCTCAAAAAACCGTGCTTGTGTGCTATAAGTCAATGCTTTTGTCCGAGGCAATGGCCAAAGCCGAGAACAATCGATGGTCCACAATCCGTGCGAGAAAAGAAGCACTAGGGAGGGCAGATACGCGAGAACGCGAATACTAATCCGACACAAAAAGGTACCTTTTTGAAAAAGGTAGCTTAGAAATGCTTATTGCTAATTTACGCACTAATAGCGGGAGACCACTACACGTGAACACGTCTAACGTCACTATACGTGAACACGTCTAACCTAACGTCTATACATTCCAAGACAGCCGATGTAGACCGGGCATAAGGCCGGCGTTCCATTGGGCGGAAATCCACAACGGAACAAAACGCGCGGAACCAGTGCGACCAATCACAGCTATTCCGTTTTCTTTCCTGCGCTTTTTCTGTTTCCCTAATTGGTCGCGCTGGCTCCGCGCGTTTCGTTCCGCCGTGGATTTCCACTCAATGGGACGCCGGCCTGAGAACCTTTATGCCTCGTCTACAATAGAAGTCGTAAGTTGTCGTAAGAAATTAACCAATCACAGTTAAATTTAGAGAAGAATATTCAATTGTGATTGGTTAATTTCTTACGACAACGACTTGCGACTTGATTGTAGATTAGACCTTAGGCCTCGAATACAATGTAAAGTGATAGAGTCCNATGTCGATATTCCGTAAGCAACTCGAACGTGATCTTTGTATGCTTTAACATGGCGTCCCACGTGTATCCGGGGAGAGTATAATAATACGCGGGGTCGAGTCCGTAACTTTCGATACATTTATCGCGAAAATTTTCGAAAATATCTACTAATAACACGTCGATTTTGAGATACATGTCGCTATATTCACCCAGCGTCCGAATGGAGAACCGCGTCCAGACGTTCTCGGCGTGGCGCGTAATCGCTCTCGGATACAGTTTCACCGGTCAAAGAACTGTAAAACGATTCGCGCGGTGGTAAACACGTATCGTGCAACCTGTCAATGGAATCGATGTATTCGTATGGAAATACACCTTTTCGCGTTAACAAATTGAAATTTTCGGCAGATAAATTTTGAAATTCCGATTTTAAAATTTTGAGTTTATCTTTGTCCAAAAATGATGCCAATTTATCGAGACTCGATGTGAGAAATTTGTATGAATCGATGAAACGTAATTTTATTTGATTTTTTGATTCTTCTTTAAAATCAACACTTTTAGTAAATGAAATATATTTTTCCTTAGTTATCGGCAATAACTCGATTTTCCCTTCGAACGCTGTGGCTATTTCCTCGATAATAAAATGAGAATCGTAACCGGATAAATTGTGAAAAACTATCGGAATGCAAAAAGAATCTTTATAATTTAGATTACAATTTGAATGTGCAGGACCTCTGTACCGCCCGGTCAGATGGCAATGATCGCGAACGCGTGTATCGTCTTGCGCGAACGGTTTTTTGCATATGTGACATTGAGTAACGTGATAAAATTCTTTCTGTTCTTCGAACGTTAAATCTACCATGGGGACATTTGTTTTTAAAATATTTTTTACGCGTAATGCCAAATTTTTAAGATCTTTAACGAACCATGCTATACAATCGGCGCTACGATGCGAATGATACGCCGATAAAGATTTGTCGAACGAGCAATGTACATAGTAAGCTATGCTAAATACTTGATGATGATGTTGATATAATTTCTCTTCTTCCTTCTTGGCCAGGACGCATTCCAAGTCGGCGTACACAATGAATGGAAGCCGCTCCTTCCGATTAGGGTTGCTGAACTCGAGCCACTTGTCCTTGTCGCTCGGCAATCGGACAGCGCAGTCGTTTAGCTTTCCGCAGTCGACCGTATGCAACTGCAACTTGTCGTCCGAACCAAAATAATGTAGACATCTGTAAAGGAAAAAAAATTTAATTAAGATTTTAACAATTCATATTATAATTATACAAATAATAATTATTCAAATAATATAAAATAAACTAACCGATCGCAGATATATTTCTTGTGATCTTTTTTGCTGAGTTGCGAGCTCACTAGTCGGGATAGATTCTTGATCCACGCGAAATGTCCCACGCTGTTGTTACCATCTTCCACGTATAGCAGATTCATGCTTGTCCCGTTTCTGCTGTGAAAGATGTATCGGGGCAATGTTGTTCTCTTTCTCGATGCTGTACACGTTGATTGAAATGTTATTTGCATGTTCAAATTTCTTAATCTGATTCATAGTCGCTGGAAACTCATGTCCCGGAGATTCAACACTGTCGCGTAATGCGGGTACGATGATTCCCGTTCCGCGTGACTTTCGGCGGATACAGAGCGGCGACCACTGCCCACGCGAAACATATGCATTGTCCTTTGATTGCACGTTAATCACCGCTCTCTTCATCATAATATCCCGCGGTAACTTGATGTGACATCCCGCGTGCATGGGATTGAACTTGTTAATATTTACAGTCAAGTTCAGTATTCGCGACAAAGCCCACCCGCTATCGCGTTCCTGAAATTCTTCCAGAGACGCTAGGGTGGACTCGATAACGCGCTGTTGTACCACTCGCGTAAATTGGACGTGCGAAAGAGTTCATGGTTTCTTGTATTTACACTTTTATTCGCATGTTTATCTCCGGCCACAAATTCACCATTGAATATTGTGTTCACTTTTATACTGCTGTGTTTTTTCTAAAGCGTCCTGCACATGTTCTATCACAATGTCTTCGGCATCCTTGAGAAATTGGCGCGGTTCGATGTGATTATAATTTATCACCGCACCAGTCGATACGCGACTCTCGAACGCGGTATCGATCTCTCGCCAAACGAGTCTCTCCGCGTTATTGTCATCGCTGTATTCACCACCACTGGGAATAAATCTTCTCTGCAATCGAGTTTTTTGCACCTTCGAGCTGCGCGATTTTGGCTGCCAGAGGATTGTCTCTTTCCGATCGAGAGTCGCGGACGCTTAACACGACTGCGTTCTTCGAGCTCTTTGATCAATTCTCGCAACGCTGCAGCCATGCAAAATACTCGCCCAAGGTGGTAATTTGGCGAGATCGCTCTATCAGATTGCCTTCAGTCTGCTCGATGTTTTCCATTTTATGTATTATCACACAATATATATATATCACAGAAGACTAACAGAACACTATCTTTTTTCTGACAAAAACACTTTCCGAGAGAACACTATTTTTGCTACCGACGTGTCGATGCGTTTTCAAATAATGTACTATGATCTGCTGCGCTTCGATCCTTCTTATATTCGACCAACAAGCTTTCAGAGACTGTTGGGGGTTGACACGAAAGAAAATTTTCTTGCAAATGTACCTAGGATCGTAGAAAAAATGCGCTATTATATTACAACAGATTGCTTGAAAAGGTTGGACTGAAATATCTCAAAAATGTAAGTTTATGAAATAAAGTCATAAAAATATGTATAAGAGTAAAAAAAAAAAAAGAG
Source organism: Camponotus floridanus (assembly GCF_003227725.1). Classification (NCBI taxonomy): domain Eukaryota; kingdom Metazoa; phylum Arthropoda; class Insecta; order Hymenoptera; family Formicidae; genus Camponotus; species Camponotus floridanus. The sequence goes on from NW_020229284.1 coordinate 198,080, forward strand.
TATAAAAGGTTTTCTATAGTATCCCATTGCAAGAAAAAATTTTCTTTGTGTCCCTCGATAATCTCTGAAAGCTTGTCCACTTAATCTTTATTGTTTATACGTCGAACGGGAAAAAAACCTGGAATTATCTATTATGGGTGTACCTCGAGAGTACAAAGCAGCCGAACATCGGCGCTGATATGTAAACGAGGGAGACACCTCCGATTAGTCAATCAAAGCCAATTGTGTCCAATTGTATTGTGTCTAATCGAGTAATCCCCAGACAAAGCAGCCGATCATTAGCGCTATTAAAATTTTTCCTTAAAAAATAAAATTTTTCCTTAAAAAATAAAATAAAATACAATAAAATAAAAGAACAATAAAAAGGATTAGGTCCGCAAAAATCTTTTTCAAAATATATAATAAAATACAATATATATAAAAATATATATAAAAATATAAAAATATATATAAATATATATAAAATATATATAAAAATATATAATAAAATACAATAAAAATAAATAAAAGAACAATAAAAAAGATTAGGTCCCCAAAATCTTTTTCAAAATATAATAAAATACAATAAAATAAAATAAAAGAACAATAAAAAAGATTAGGTCCCAAAATCTTTTTCAAAATATAATAAAATATAAAATATAATAAAATATAATAAAATACAATAAAATAAAATAAAAGAACAATAAAAAGGATTAGACCCAAAAAAGGATTAGACCCAAAAAAGGATTAGGCCTAAAATCCTTTTCAAAAGAATACCACTCTTTTGTTTATGCTTGTCATTAACGTGACCCCCCCCCCAACCCCCGCGTGACGTCATACCCCCGCTCCGCTGAGATCCCCTCGCATCTCACCTCCCTCAGAGGACCTGGGTTAGAACCGGCCTACTACATCTACTACCTACTGATAAAAGTAGTACTACTAATAAAGTAATATTTAAGTATATACGAGCGCAGTACTTACGTGTGTTCATCGTGCGATGGATGGAATATTACTGCACTCGGTACATTGCGATTATCTTCCAGACACGTTTCGCACTTGTTTCGGACACTCGCTTATCGCGTGCACGATCCGACGTTGCCAAGTGTACATATATATGTGTCGTGTAACGAAGCCAACGAACAACATTGTATATTTAGACAATTCAGTAATTGTATAATTTTATTCGTAAGTATTGCTAATTTTATTTGTGATATTATGAAATATTATAATTATGTACAGGGCGTTTAATTTTAATCGCCCCCACAATATTTCAAAAAATTTATTATTTTAAATTTATTATTTATTTTATTCTTTTACAGCAATAAATACGAAATGAAAGAAAACTTAAAAAACAAATATTCTTCCCGCCTGCGACTTTCTCGAAAGAAAAGATGGGCAAGAAGGTATGTTTTGCATAATCATATAAGCTTGTAGACAAAATAATTATGGTTGCAGCACTTTTATTATAAATTTAGGTACAAATTAGTATCATATATCGTGTATTGATATATCAAATATCGAAACTTGCTTTTATATATATATATATATATATATATATATATATATAAATAATATATCTTATAATTTAAAAAATATCTTATTATTTTTAATTTAAAAATATTTTATTATTTTAATTTACAAATTAAAGTTTTATTAATTAAACTATATAACATTAAAATTATAATTGACTTAATAATTTATATATATTTATGTAAAATTATTTTTATAAGTTTAATTTTTATATATAAATTTATGTTGATAGTTTTTAATTATATTTGAAATAATAATTTTGAATATTTCTATAATTATATATTTAATTTATAGAATTATAAATTTAGAATTATTTATAGTTTATTATTTAATTTTTATAGTTTGTGAAAGGATTTTAGAGTTACCTTTATTAGTTTTAATTTAATTCGATATCATGGTAATGAGTTATATTATTTTTTTAATTTTAGAAAGTTTTAAATAGAACATATGTATGATAAAATTTTTTTTTATTTATGAATTTTAATATTTATAATAAAAAAATTATATTTCATTATAATCTTTATTTTTTAATAAAATTGATCTTTTTTTTAAATTTTTATATTTACAGATTTGAATTAGAGTAAGTTTTTTATGAAAATTTGATTTTTATTCTTTTTATTTAATTATGTTGAGAATGTGAATTTAGGGCTAATACTAATAGTTATTCAATTACAAAAAAAGAATTAAATTTATTGTTTTTATAGGATTAATTTTAATTATAATATTTTCAGAGAGAAATTTAATAATATTTTATTTAGTTTTTGAATTAAGTTTAATTCATACTTTTATTATGATTGCTTATTGGGGATGTCGTCAAATTTGCTTATATATATATATATATATATATATATATATATATATATTGCGACGCTTTTTCAATTCTAAATGTTTTATTCTCGCGGGGGAGCGGAAGCGCCGTCAAAAACACAAGGGTTTATGTACTCGCGATCGGCGGGACGGGGATGGAGGGTGTCCACGCGCGAGCCGCGGCGGAGCGAAGGCCGTCTCGTTACCTCAGAACTGGGCGCCAGGTACGGTCTCTCACGTACCAGTTTCACAAATTCTTCGAAAAACGCGAAAGAATACAACAGCCCGCTTCGCCACGGGCTGGCTAGCTCGCCTAACGGTAGAGGGGCGGGGTTTGCAGGAAAAAGTGAATTGATTGAGCGAGCTTACTAAATTGACGGACAAAGACGGACACAGAAATCACAGACGATCGCCAGTTAAATAAAGAACGCGAGATTTAATAAATAAAAATAATAACAAATTTATTAAGAAAGGAAATAATAAGAGAAGTGATTAACAAAAAGAAATAACAGCCGATACCGAATAGAAATAGAAATAAGGTACTAAACGTGCACCGACAATAATTCTCGAAACGCTAGAAAAACGCGCGATATTCGATGGCGGTCTACCAAGGAGCGCCTATTGCGGAAGCTTCCGGAAGTCGAAGCTCCTGAGAACGATAATTTCTTTACGGACCCTTGATAATTCGAATTTTCGATAACGGTCGTATCTTACGCGAGAGAGAGAGAGAGAGAGCGATAATACCTGCCTATCATACGCAGTTTCGACAGCCTCGCGGAGATCTTAATAATTAGCTGCGTATCTCGCAATTTCCTCCGAGCGTGCTCGAAGTCGACAACCCAGAAATAAGATAGCCGATCAGCTACGCAATAAGCGACAAGATATTAATTTCGCGAGGAGAGATCTCGCATACGATGGGCGGACGATACCGGCGAAGTTCGATAGCCGGCGGCGGTCAGAGATTTTTCCGCCTTGTTCTGCGACGCTCGCAACTTAAATATTTCTGGCAATCGGGGCGATGCGACAATGTCGTGTCACACCCCCGATACCTTCGACAGCGTGAGAATGAATTATCTTCTCGTCTCAAAGCACTAAGGAAGGCCGGGCGACAGTCCCGCACCGTGCCTCCTTCGATAGCCGCAATAATCGCCAGGAATTTCCTGACCTCAGATATCGTTACTTAGGATCATGCGATACCCGCACACCGCGACAGTTTCGAGGAATTACGTTCTTTCTTTCGAGACGAATAACTCACCCGCACACAATGGACGCGACAAAAATACGCCGTTTCGCGCAATACTCACGAATGACGATGATAATACACGAGGACGCATTAATCACGACCAATTACATTCCACAGACTCGCTCTGAGACATATTTCAGAGGTGCGAGACGCGGCTTCGACAACCAAACGACAACCCGTGCGAACTACGCATTTCTCGCGATTTACGACGCACGTGGTCGATACCCAAGGGTCGAATGCTACACGTATTACGCACCCTGATACCCGGAGAGAGACGAGATTTACCCTACGATACGCACTTCCGTCGCCAGTGTCCGCGCTTCCTCGGTCGCTTGTCTCCGGTCGCCCGAAATACACAAAATCGACCGACTTGGCAGAAGGCTCGAGCGGTCGCGATAAGCCGTAATGACGACGGCGACAGAACGGCCGGCGAGCGGACACGATCACGCTCGCGGAGTACAATAATTCGTGGGCAACCTCACCGATGAAGTCTTCTCCCGGCTGCGGGGATGATCCTCGGTCTCGTCCTCCAAGTTTCGTTTCGTCTCACCAGTGCACACAAAATAAATTCGCGACTGGCTTAGGCGAGCGGCTGCGACAAAGTGAGCCCTGGATCTCTCGATCCAGGGTCGATAGCGGGGTCGTTGGCCGCGCAGGGGGATGCGCGGACCCCTGGCCAATTAGCGGCCGACATGCGCGAGGTCCTGGCGCCTCGCGCGCCACGCGACGCATTATCGCGCCCCGCGCGAAATAGCGCCAAACTTGAATGTTGCCGCGGGCCCTTATATGGCCCGGGTGAGGTTCTTCCCGGACGTATCCTCTCCAGGAGGATGGCTATCGCAGCGGCTGTCATTCCCGGCTGTCGAGGGGAGGCTATGCTGCCTTCCCCTGTCCGGACCCACGATGCCGGGCTTTCCGGGACAGGATCCTCCGCTCTCAGGAATGTCCTTTGGCTGTCGTTCTTCGCTGTCGTGGGGAGGTGATGCCGTTCTCCCCAGGTCTTCGGTGTTCGGTGGTGAGGCGCCTCAGACTCGACTCGATACAAAGTAAAAAGATAGTAGAAAAAAATTAATAATATACGCAATACAACACGGAGTCACTCGTCTCTCCGGGGAGCGCGATAGTTCTCTCTCTCTCTTGACCCTTGACGCGGCCACTCGGCCCGCACCCCGTCAAGATTGCCGGGGCGGATGTACGCGGCGTGACGGCCACGTCACAATATATATATATATATATATATATATATATATATATATATATTAGGAGTACAAATAAGTCTCCGCCGTTTGACAAAAGATGGCCCCATCAGTAAGTTATGGTTGAAATTGTCAGATGTAAAACGTCATATCGGTACTGGACATCTGGCAACACCATAACCTTGAAATATTAGCGATTTTGTATTAGCATCACATAATTTTTTTCGTGCAAAAATGTCGAGTTTTGAGCCGAATAAGCGTCATTTGCGGGAACTTTTGATTTACTTCTTTAATTTGAAGAAATCTGCAGCTGAGGCGCATCAATTGCTTGTAGAAACATATGGTGAGGTTGCTTTAAGTGAGAGAAGTTGTCGTGAGTGGTTTCATAAGTTTAAGAACGGTGAGTTTGACGTCGAAGACAAAGAACGTAGCGGAAGGCCGAAAGTGTACGAAGACGCAGAATTGGAAGCATTATTGGAGGAAGATTCGTGCCAAGAAGAATTACGCAAGAAGAATTTGCACTTACATTAGGAGTGACTCAACAAGCAATTTCACATCGTTTAAAATCGTTGGGAATGATTCAAAAGCAAGGAAATTGGATTCCATATGAACTGAAGCCGAGAAACATTGAACGCCGATTTTGCACATGTGAAATGCTGCTTGCCAGGCATAAACGAAAGGGTTTTTTGCATCGTATAGTCACTGGTGATGAAAAATGGATCCTATGATAATTCAAAGAAGAGGAAATCATGGGGACCACGTGGCCATGCTTCAACATCGACAGCCAAGTCGAATATTCATGGAAAAAAACTCATGTTGTGTATTTGGTGGGATCAGCTTGGTGTTGTGTATTATGAGTTGCTTAAACCGAACGAAATCATTACTGGGACTCTCTACCGAACACAATTGATGGGATTGAGCCGAGCACTCAAGGAAAAACGCGCCCACTACTACTCCAGACACGACAAAATTATTCTCCTGCATGATAATGCTCGTTTACATGTTGCGGCGCCGGTCAAAACCTACTTGAAAACACTCAATTGGGAAGTCCTACCTCACCCACCGTATTCACTAGACATTGCCCCTTCGGATAATCATTTGTTCCGATCGATGGCACATGGCTGTCTGAGCAGCACTTCACATCATATGAAGATACCAAAAATTGGATCGATAGCCTCAAAAGATGAAGAGTTCTTCCGACGCGGTATCCGTATGCTGCCAGAAAGATGGGAAAAAGTAGTGGCTAGCGATGGACAATACTTTGAATAAAACATAAGGTACCGTTCTTTCACAATAAATGCTCAATTTTTGATAAAAAACGGCGGAGACTTATTTGTACTCCTAATATATATATCTATGTACACAGGGTGAGGCATCTAAAACAGGCCACCTGAATAACTCCGTTGGTAAGCCGAATACAAAAAAATTGTTCAGACAAAAGTTGTATGGTTTCAAGGGGGACATATGATGGTGTCATCAGTTTAATCTTGAAGAGCAACCCGAAGGTCACGTGAAGGTCAGCTCCAACTTTTTAAATGGGACACCTTATATGCTTTTGCATATTCTTGTAGCTCATCTCAAGAGCTTTCCAAAACACTACAATTATGTTAGTTTTCATTAAATACTTTCCAAGTTATGAGGCTTGAAATCATTTTTTAATTTTACATAAACCGTAAAATATCTTGTAAAATATTCATTTTTCGATTATTTTACCTTAATACTTTTATGTACAAAATAATGAGAAGAATCAATTGGTGTAAAGAAAACACATAATTGCTTCGAACAAAAAAATGTAATTGTTAATTGCAAATTACATTTTTTTGTTCGAAGCAATTATGTGTTTTCTTTACACCAATTGATTCTTCTCATTATTTTGTACATAAAAGTATTAAGGTAAAATAATCGAAAAATTAATATTTTACAAGATATTTTACGGTTTATGTAAAATTAAAAAATGATTTCAAGCCTCATAACTTGGAAAGTATTTAATGAAAACTAACATAATTGTAGTGTTTTGGAAAGCTCTTGAGATGAGCTACAAGAATATGCAAAAGCATATAAGGTGTCCCATTTAAAAAGTTGGAGCTGACCTTCACGTGACCTTCGGGTGGCTCTTCAAGATTAAACTAATGACACCATCATATGTCCCCCTTGAAACCATATAACTTTTGTCTGAACAATTTTTTTGTATTCGGCTTACCAATGGAGTTATTCAGGTGGCCTGTTTTAGATGCCTCACCCTGTATATACAGCGTGTCCCAAACGTATGGACACACCTGATTTTCTTGGAAAATAAGCGTGCTAGAAAAAAACGTCAATAACAAAAGTTTCGGGAAATCAAACGGTGCATCTAAGAGTGACTTTGAGTTTGACCTTGAGCTTGACCTTCAAGGTTATTTGAAGGTCAAAGTGTTTTTTTATATGTATATATGTATATATATATATATAATGATTTATATATTATATATTATATATATATATATATATATATATATATAAATTATAACTTATATATATATATATATATATATATATATATATAATGATTTATATATTATATATTATATATATATATATATAAATTATAACTTATATATATATATATATATATATATATATATAATTTAATTAATAAAGCTTTAATTTTGTGAATTAAAAATATTTTTAAAAATTATAAGATATATATATATTATATACATATATATATATATATATATATATATATATATATATATATATACAATATGTATATACATGGTGTTCCAAAACTCATAATCAATCTTACAAAGACAGATTCTTGGGATCATTTGGAGACGATTTTTCCAGCAAAAATGTCAATAAAGGCCATCATTTTTTGCTTGTTCCTGATCTTTTCATCATATATCTTTGCAATTAAGCCTTCAATTAAAACTTAACTAAAGTAAACTCTATTTAAAATTAATCGAAGAATGTGGTTTTGTTAATATTTTATTACTGCAAAGCTTAGTTTACGAAAAATCCCTTATTTCCAATCACTTATAATTCGAAAATTATTAGTGCCTCGACATTTTCGTTGAGGAAAAATCGCCTTCAGATGATCCCAGGAATCTGTCTTTGAAAGATTGATTATGAGTTTTGAGACATCCTGTATATAAGCAAGTTTCGATATTTGATATATCGATATACGATATATGATTACTAACTTGTACCTAAATTTTATAATAAAAGTGCTGCAACCATTGCTATTCTGTCTATATTATGTATGTATGTATGTATGTATGCATGTGTGCATGTATATACGTATGTGTATATGTATATATATATATATATATATATATATATATATATACAGGGTGGGGAAAAAGTATGGAAGCAAACAATTATTTCCGAAACTATTCATTTTTCGACAAAATGTCTTAGACATAATTTTTATGGTATGAAAAGATGTATTATGTGGCATAGACGGCATGACCTTGAAATGACCCTTACGAGCTGCATACAAATAACGTAAAAAATTTCAAATGGAACTCGTCAGTTTTTGTTACAGATTCTTGTAGCTGATGTCGAAACGTTGTAACGATGCATCCCGGTGCATCGTTACGATTCCCGGCATATCATCCGCTGGAAGCTGCCGCCTTTTTTTAAACTTTCGAAAACCGTTCGGATTAAAATTCGACACCGCCGAACAAAGCCGATGTGGCCCGAACCGTCGACCGGCGAAAGCTCGCGTTCGGCTCCTACCCGAATCCCTCCGAACGGGCCCGACCGTACCGTTTCCCGAAAACCCATTCGGAAAGGGTTATACCGCCGCGCGCCGACGCGGGCAATTAGCCGGTATAAAAAGGGCCACATTTTTGGCTTAAGACACATTTTTCCGATCCGCTCTTAGCAGTACGCTACAGAGCAATCCTCGAAAAATCTTCTCAAAACGCACGAAGTAGCTAAGGACGAAAGGTGGAGCGAGCTCCGTCTCAGAACGAGTGATCTCGATTCCGAAGCACACGTGCAAACCACCTACATTCGCAGCTGAACTGTCACGGAAGGTGGAGCTCTGAGCCGCCCCGGATCGAAAGCTCTTGATCCAGCTGCATCGCGCAATCCATCCTTCGCGAAATAAAATCCGGGATTGTACGCGCCGAACATCGTCGCACGCATTGTATGCAACTACGCGAGCGCATTCAGAGATAGACGCGTAAACGCCGCCGAGTTAAAGCGCATAGGCGATTTATACGCGGACTTTAAATCGCGAAATAAATAATACGGCGAAAATCACCGTCGATTCCGAGAACCGAAGCATTCTCGGAATATCGGGATTCCCCGCAGAAAAAGCGCCGCAAAAACGCGCGATAGTAAACACCCGCCGGCGTGCGAAAACGAGGCCGAAATTAATCAGCATTAATATTCGGCTTAATTACGGGAACCACGCGATTTATACACGAACTTTTATAATCACACACACGCTCACATACTCGTTTACACATTTACACACTCCAACTCTGTACACACATTCATATAAACTAAATAAACGCAATTATACCACACACACCGCGTAATTCATTTAAAGAAATCCAGCACCGGCGATCTATCCGCGCTAAGAAAAACGTCCGGAAATACGACCGTTACAACGTTTACAAAACACTGCATATGAGTCCCATTCCCTTAAAAACACTCCCAGTTACGAAACAATTGTGATACAAACAATTTGTATGCACATTGACATTGCTTACTGATTTCGCATCATGACGTTCAGTTGCGTCCACTAATAACATGTAATTGTACCTGTTGTCATATGATACACTGGATGAATCGCACTTATCTTGCCTTAACTGGTTGGATGAATCGCACTTATCTTGTCTTAACTGGTTGGATGAATCGCACTTATCTTGCCTTAACTGGTTGGATGAATCGCACTTATCTTACCTTAACTGGTTGGATGAATCGCACTTATCTTACCTTAACTGGTTGGATGAATCACGCAATCTCTTTCCTTGAGTACGGTTCGATGTACGCCTTAACTGATTCTACGAACTTCGCGTGTCTTTCGTATCGGCAGAAATGATCGAAGCGGGTTATTCTCCATTTGTTGCAGTAATCGCTACTGTTGTACTGATCTCTCATAATGACGTTCAGTCGCGTTACACACATTCATGTAATCACACGTACGCTGTCTATTTTCAATTTCGTCGATACGAATTATCACAATTGTTTCGTAACTGGGAGTGTTTTTAAGGGAATGGGGCTCATATGCAGTGTTTTGTAAACGTTTCGACATCAGCTACAAGAATCTGTAACAAAAACTGACGAGTTCCATTTGAAATTTTTTATGTTATTTGTATGCAGCTCGTAAAGGTCATTTCAAGGTCATGCCGTCTATGCCACATAATACATCTTTTCATACCATAAAAATTATGTCTAAGACATTTTGTCGAAAAATGAATAGTTTCGGAAATAATTGTTTGCTTCCATACTTTTTCCCCACCCTGTATATATATATATATATATATATATATATATATATATATTGGGTTGAGGAAAAAGTTTCTTCATATTTTATTGCAAAAATGAAACAAATTTTATTCATATTTGAAATGAAGCTTATGAAATTAAATATGTGCCGTTTTGTTCGACCACCTTTTGCCATCTTTGAGGTAAAACCATAATCCCGTCACTGTAGAACTTGTGTGATTTCTGGGCGAAAAACTGTGACAAGTGATTTTCACAGGCCTCTCTTGAAGCCAACTTCGTACCATTAAGAGAGTTCTGTAGAGATCGAAATAAATGGTAGTCTGATGGTGCAAGGTCAGGACTATAAGGTGGGTGCATCAAAACTTCCCAGCCAAGTTCTCTTAATTTTTGACGAGTCGCTATAGATACATGAGGTCTCGCGTTGTCGTGATGAAAGACGACGCCTTTCCTATTGATCAATTCTGGTCGCGTTTTCTCAATTGCCTGGCGTAATCTTTCCAGTTGTTGACAGTAAAGGTTAGAATCAATTGTTTGACCGGACGGCAGCAGCTCGTAGTGAACGATTCCTTTGTAATTCCACCACACACTCAGCATCACTTTTCTTGGCGTCAATTTTGGCTTTGCCACAGTTTGCGGAACTTCATTTCGCTTTGTCCACGATCTTTTTCGTACATTATTGTCATACGTGATCCATTTTTCATCGCCTATTATGAGCCGTTTCAAAAATGGTCGTTTCGTTTTAACAATGATTCGCAGATAGAAAATCCATTAAATTTTTGACTGTTAAATCATGTGGCACCCAAATCGAGCTTTTTTTTGTATCCAGCTTTCTGCAAATGGTTTAAAACTGTTTTGTGGTCGATGTTCAGTTGCTTACCGATTTCGTGACTGCTAATATGCCGGTCTTGTTCAATTATTTCCATAATTTCATCGACTTTTTCAGTGATCGGTCGACCAGAGCGAGGTGTATCTTTGACGTTAAAATTTCCAGATTGAAAACGCTTGAACCAGATTTGTGCAACACGTATTGATACAGCATCATGTCCATAAACATCACAAATTTTTTTAGCTGCCTGAGTTGCATTCTTCCCTTTTTTAAAATAAAATTTTAAAATGTATCGAATTTCTTCTTTCTCTTCACTCATTTTCAAGATGCAATAACTTTTAACTGAATAGATAAATATCACTACTTTTTTGCTACTTTTTCTTTATGATATGTCACCTTTCAAACGCACACAAAGTATTGACAGATCCGATTAATATTATCAAGGTTATGCGATTCTAATTCCATCTGCCGGAAAATACGAAGAAACTTTTTCCCCAACCCAATATATATATATATATTGTGTAAAGTATATTGTGTGTACATATATATATATATATATATATATATATATATTGTGTAAAGAAAACACATAGTTGTTTCTAAGAAAAAATATGTAATTTGTAATTAACAATTCCATATTTTTTCTTAAAAACAACTGTATGTTTTCTTTATACCAATTGATTCCTCTCATTATTTTGTACATAAAAGTATGAAGGTAAGATAATCGAAAAATGAATGGTTTACTAGATATTTTATGGTTTATGTAAAATTAAGAAATTATTTCAAGCCTTATAAAAAATACTTAATAAAAAGATACTTAATTATAGTGTTTTGGAAAGCTCACGAGGTAAGCTACAAGAATATGCATTGAAAAATGGGGGTTTCCATTTAAGAAATTAAAGGTGACCTTCACGTGATCTTCAAACGACTATCCAAGGTCAAACCTATGACACCATCTTATGTCCCCTTCGAAGTCACAAAACTTTTGTTTGAAACATTTTTCTTTAAAATGTCGCGTTTACGAAAAAATCGGGTGAGACGGGTGGTCTGGGACACCCTGTATATATATATATATACAGGGTGGTCCATTTTAATCCATCCAGTCGAATATCTCGAAAACCAAGCCCGGGAGAGAAAAATGTTTCAGAAACAAGTTGTTTGGTTTCGAAGGGGCCATAAGATGGTACCATTGGTTTGACCTTGAAGAGTCATTTGAAGGTCACGCGAAAGTCACCTCAATTTTTTTAAATGAAACATCCTATATATTTTTACATATTCTTGTAGCTCATCTCGAGAGCTTTCCAAAACATTATAATAAAGTATTTCTTCATCGAGCACTTTCCGCGTTATGAGGCTTGAATAATTTCTTAATTCTACATAAATCATAAAATATCTAATAGAATATTCATTTTTCGATTATCTTGCCTTAATAATTTTGTGTACAGAACAATGTGAGGAATCAATTAGTGTAAATAAAAAACATAGTTGTTTTTGAGAAAAGATATGTAATTGTTAATTGCAAATTGCATACTTTTTTTAGAAACTATTATGTGCTTTCTTTACACCAATTGATTCCTCACATTGTTCTGTGCATAAAAGTATTAAGGTAAGATAATCGAAAAATGAATATGTTTCTAGATATTTTATGGTGTATGTAAAATTAAGAAATTATTTCAAGTCTCATAACTCGAAGAGTACTTAATGAAAAAATACTTAATTATATTGTTTTGGAAAGCTCTCGAGATAAACTACAAAAATATGCAAAAATATAAAGGGTGTTCCATTTAAGAAATTCAAGGTGATCTTCATGTGACCTTCATGTGACTCTTCACGGTCAAATTAATAGCACTATCTTATGTCCCCCTTCGAACCAAACAACTTTTGTTTGAAACATTTTTTTCTTAAATGCTTTGCTAAAGAAATAATCTAGTGGAACTTTTAAAATGGAACACCCTGTATAAAATATTGAAAGTGAAGTTAACGGTTTTTTTATTCTGTGATTTTTCTTTAGCAAGTAATAAATTTTTAAAATTAATCTTATATTTCGATAAAAAGAAACGTGTACCGCCAGTTCATCCATGAGATATTAAAGTAAAATATGAAGAACAGTTTTTTTCTAATTTATTGATGAAAATAACACTTTATATAAATAATAGTTACACAGTTAGTTAATCGTAATAGTTAGTGAATAGTAATTGATGAGACATACTTCAATGTGGACTGGTGATAATAATAATGCCAGAGGCGTCTATTCTGTCGTGGGTTGGTGATAATAATAATGCCAGAAAAGTATATCATGTACTGGTTATATTTACTCTTCAAGGTTTTAATTACTTTGAATATAATATTGTATTGTATATGATAATTTGTTGACAATAAAATAAGAAAAAAACTGTTTTTACTTTTAAGATTGTATCTTTATGAAGTTTTCTTTTAAAAAGTGAAAGGAATAATGAGTATATAATATTTTATATGACATTTGAAATGCGTATAAATATTATATGATTATTTTTTTCTAGGCGACAAATGCTAAACCTACAGCGGGTTGAAAGTCTGCGTGGTTGTAAATCTGCGTCTAAGCTTACTAATGGTACTGAAAATAAATCTATCAAGTTTGTTGAATCAATGGAATCATCAGACAAGATGGATTCAAACATCAGTACCAAAGTAATGCAGTACGAAGATATAAAAAGCGACGTACCAGGTATGTATTGTGACGTGACGCTTTTTAAGCTCCGTCACGATTTCCCTGCCGAGGGAAAACAGCGTGCGCGGGGTCGTCTCTCGCGCCTGAGAGGAGACTACCGCTACTTACTATTCAAATGTATAGACTTGTGTTTAGCGAAATTTGAGACCCGCGATGCGAATACGGCTACTGTGCGTGCGTGCAGGATCGACCATTTGTAAAAGAAGCTACCGCAGGATACCAAGGATACCGAGAAGATACCGGAGATACCGCAAGCATCAGGTCAAGTACTAAGGTCCCGCGCCGCCGCTCTTAGTAATGTCAGGGAGATTAAATCTGCATATTTTTCAGATGTAAAAAGAAATGGCAGCGAATCCAGACGACGGTGCCGAAAGCAACTTTACAGGCAGCCGACTGGAAAACAAAAATCTCGGAGGGAGACGCGGATACGGCCTGGCCAGCCGGTCACGTCCCCGAGAATCGGCACCAGCACGAGCACCGTCGCTGAGGAATACTGGGCCCCTGCGTAAGGGCAACGCCGTAAAACATCAGCAACTTTCGAGGAGGCGGAGAATCCACCCCATTTTTCCCGGAATCGACAAAATGCGCGGAAGATCGGCGCGGGATTCGAGGGCCTCGAGAGCACAGACGAAGATCGTCACTGTACGGTGAGCTAGTGACCAGTGCACAGCAACCAGAATTTGGAAGAGACGACCCTGAGGGAGCAGCCACCTGAACAAAATTGTAAGCCGTCGCACAAGTAGCCGGTTAGAAATTTTCATTCGGGATCAGCTGGTGTCATCGTGCCGAGATACCGTCGCAGGGCGGCTATCATACCGTGAGAAAGATTACCGTGAAGTATAATACTTGTACCGTAGTTGTCGGACGCCAGCTGTCCCCGGAGTCGCGGATTTGTTCCTCTCAGGGGTGTTCGTGCCGTCAGTCCGTGGTATTATGTATCGTTTCCGTACCGTTTAAAATTGTATCGTTTCTGTTAACATTTTTCTTGTATCGATACTCCGAGCGTGACGCGGCAATTTTTGGTCGAGTATATCGCATACCGGAAAGCGGGATTTGAGCGGGTAATTTCTTCGCGAGCGTGTGTTACCGAAATTAAGAGAACGGCTCTGCAAGAATATCGCCTCACGCGAAATCTCCGCCGAAAAGTATTTAACGTATCGCTTGTTCGAAATTTCCGTTACGCGGACGTCGTGCTATTGTTAACGAAACAAAAGGTCGTGCTGCGACCGTTACATCGGGTAAACAATTTCCGTCTACCTCCTTGAGACTACCGTTAAAGAAAGCTTTTGTTTTTCATCAAGACTTTGTCGAAAGTCACCGTTAATTGCCGTAAGAAAAGGTTCGATTCGAGTTATATCGAACTTTTATAAAATACGTATACCGTCTATTTCGGGTTAAAATTCTGTTTATTTCTTAGTGGTCTATTGTTCGTTACCGTTAATTATTGTTGAGCGTAAAAGTTACCGTCACAATTGTATGAAAAGTCAGGTTCGATTTATATCGATATTGAACACGAGGCTCGCGCCTCCAGGAGCGTTCGTAAACCATCCGCATATAAACGTCTGATCATAAAATTCCCGTACACTCTGATTACCGTTAATTGCGTGGATTACCGCCATAAACTAGTTGAGAATTATACCGAAATTTGTTAGCGAGACGAACGTCTCGACGTATGAGCTAAAATCAGACGTAATTCGTTCTCGAGTTTGGTAGAGATTTCGCCGCTAATGTTCACGGCCTTCGATTATCGTCATTATTGAAAGACTAAAACTATTTTAATACCGTTTTTTTTCCCTTTTCTTTTATTGCCGACTCAGAGTCAATATTTCAAGTAGCCTCTCTGAGAGTATTGTATCTGACCTTCGCATCAGCCGTTATAACGTGTCCATTGTTTCCGCAATTTCTAAGATAACCGTTATATTTCGTAATTTATCGGCTTTCTTTTATTATTTTATCTTGTGCCTTGCGTTCTTGTATATTTACCGGTATATTTACCGATTTTCTCGCTATTATATTAAATTTATCGCTATTATATTAAATTTATCGCTATTATATTAACTTTATCGCTATCATATTAAGTTTATCTATATTATATTAAAATCGACTATACTGTCCATTGTGTGTGTATTCTAACATTACAATATATGTAATTAATTGTGAACAAAATAACTGAGTAGTCATTTCTCTCTCCTAACGATAATCTAGCGCTCTCTCCCCCTTACGATAAATAATTCGCAAAGAACTCTGCCCCTCTGCCATAAACCGAGCTTGCCGTTACCGTTTCGATATCGTGGCGCGGAAATACCGCGCCTGGCGCCCATATTCTATCTCCCTTTTTGTTGGAGATTCTGGTACCGTATTTTACCGCCATTTTAAGATACCGTTACCGCCATTTTAAGATCCCGATACCGCCAATTACCGACACCGCCAAACTTGCACGCCACCTCCTCGGGAGCGGCGTTCCCAAGGCGGGCGAGGGCGTCGCAGTATATAGAAAAAGTTGTACATAGCGAAGATAACGAAAATCTCGTTATCGATAATAAAGGCCTTTTAGATACAAATCGTATCCAAGAATGCATGCCCAAAGGCCGCAGTATTGTCGATTTTTCTTTTATATGGACAGAGATGCACAGAACATTTGATAACTATGCGCGAGGAATAGAGTGCCAATTTAAAGATTGGAAACTCATAAAATCTCATCGTGAAGGTTGATGACACAATATTTCTTCAAATGTCAAATGTGCAACTATGAAGACAATTAGTGCGTTCGAAAATATGTTTGGTCGGTGTTGGGAAAAAAGATAAAGTTTGCAGTATTGAAAACTCCCAGTGCTGCGTTTCATTTCTCCCACTGGGATCATTAGGATTGTACCGTATGTACAATATATGAAAGTGTTGCAATTACACTAATTATTATTATGGAACAATATATTTTACTCGAAAACATCATTTTTGAATCTTTGAGTAGTTCTTCAGATAGTAATAATGAAGAATTACAAAATATTTTATTCGAAAATAGAGATGAAAGGAAAATAGTACCAAAAATAACAGATTATTTGGAAAATGTTGTTACCAGATATACAAATATTGAATTTAAATCACATTTTAGGTAAATTATGTCACTTTATTATAATTATAGCATTATTAATATAAAACACACGTTCGTATTAATAATAATATATGTGATGTTATTAAACATATTATTATAAAATATATTTAACTACTTATTTACCTCTTTTAATATTTCAAGTAGCAAATTTTTTTAATCCTAGTGATCCCAGTGGGAGAAACGAAACGCAGCACTGGGAGTTTTCAATACTGCCAACTTTATCTTTTTTCCCAATACCAACCAAACATATTTTCGAACGCACTAAATATATGGTCAGAATCCAGAGAATCTGAAAAGTTGGATCTCAACCAAGCTGCTGTAGCTACAACTATAACAGTTGGAAATGGTTATGCCCAACTGGAAGAGTTCTGTGCAGGT
Organism: Camponotus floridanus; assembly: GCF_003227725.1. Lineage (NCBI taxonomy): Eukaryota > Metazoa > Arthropoda > Insecta > Hymenoptera > Formicidae > Camponotus > Camponotus floridanus. Next base: position 215,300 of record NW_020229284.1, read on the forward strand.
ATAAATATTCCTTGCATGTCTGAAAAGACTTATATACAACTCGCCCTCGAAAGGAATGAAACTATAAATGGCATTCCATACATAACCGTTGTAGCGGATGGTAGTTAGATGAAGAGGTCGTACAACGCTTACGAGTCACTTTTCGGTGTTGGTGTCATAATTGGTTACCGCACAAAAAAGTTCTCTTCATTGGTATCCGCAACAAATTTTGTACGGTGTGTGACAGAGCGGAGCGAAATGGACTCGAGTCACGCAGTCACAAATGTTATAAAAATTTTGACCGCAACGCTAGCTCTACAAGTATGAAAAGTGATGCCATTGTAGAAGGCTTTAAAAATAGCCTTGAAATGCATGGACTAATATATAAAACAATTATTGCTGAAGGCGACAGCAGTGTATATCAGGCCATATTAAATAACGCACCGTATCGCGAACAAATGGTGACCGTAAAAAAAGTAGAATGTACTAATCATTTGCTTCGCAACTTGTGCAAAAAATTGAAGGTCGTTGCAGGTACAGTTCAGCTAAAACAGCACAGAAAACGTGGCTTCGTACAGCTACGAAATGTTGTAAAAAACAACATTTTAAAAATACGGAAAGAAGTACTAGAAGCTGCCGCTCTACGAAGAGGAGAAAAATTACCTCACCATGACAAAGCTACGGAATTATAAAAAGATATTTTAAATATTCCTAGCCATATTTTTGGTGAGCATAAAAGATGTAATCAACGTGGCCGTAGATGTGAAGAAAACCGTGAGAAAATACAAAATTATGTACCATATTTAAAATTTCACGGTTTATATGACAAAATTGAAAGTGTTGTCAGATATTTGAGTGCTTATTCCGATAGTTTGTTAAATTTGACAAACAATCCTGCAGAAGCGTTTAATTCAATAATCTGCAAAGAAATAGGTGGAAAGCGCTTTAATTTTGGTTTATGAGGTTCTTACAATGCTAAAATTGCGGGAGCTGTTGTGCAGTATAATACTCAACAAGTGCTTACGCAAGTACACAAAAGCATGTGTAAGGATGTTCTCACGACTATTAAAAATTTAGAAAAACGACGACAAATAAAGGTTGCGATAAACAAAAAATCTCGAAAAGAGGATGGCAGATCTAAAAAATTTAAACGAGAAGCAGGAACAGATCGATATTATGGCCCACAATCACAAAAGCCAGATCTTCCACCTGACATATACAAACAACTTGAAATAAATCATGTAGAAAAGTTTTCAGAAAATGCAGAAAACAGGGAAAAAATTGAACGAGAGACAAGAAACCAAAATGAATGTAAACTATGGCATTCATTAAGGAGTGAAATGCTAACAGCATCCAATTTTGGAACTGTATATTGAGACTAACAACGTCTTGTGCAGCGACTGTAAAAAGTATTTTATATCCTCCACAAATTGATACAGCAGCCATGAAAGATGATCGCGATAGGGAGGAAGTCGCCAGAAAAGAATTGGCTACAAAATTAAATAAAAAAATTGAACCATGTGGATTGTTCATTGATTATAAAAATCCATTTTTGGGCGCTTCTCCCGATGGACTTATCGATGGTGACTATCGAAGATGGTTTGGTAGAGATTAAATGTCCTCTATCAACAGAGAATTTAACAGCTGATGAGGCTGTACAAAAATTGTCTTTACTGAGAGGCATATTTGATAGAAAAAATAATGATAAAATGAATCGAAATCATCGATTCTTTTATCAAGTTCAAGGGCAGTTAAACATAACGCAGCGAAAGTATTGCATATTCGCTATATGGACTCCCAAAAGTTTAAAAGTTGTGGTAGTCAATAGAGACAATGACTTTTGGGAAAATCAAATGCTACCTTTTCTAAAACGTTTCTATCATGACTGTATGCTTCTGGAAATCTTGGATAGCCATCATAACAGGCATATGTTAATTAGAGACCCGCAATATGTAAAAGATGCTCAAAAAAAAGCATCTGAAAAAAAAATTATCCGCAAAACTGCGCAACAAAATAATGTGGATAACAAGCGATTAAAACTGAACTCGATACAAACAGACTTGGCGAATATTGCTACTGTTTCGGATACAGAGCAAGATAGCGATTGTATCTTAATCAGTTATTCAAAGATTAAACAAAATCTGACTAAAGATGAAAAAGCAAAACGTAAGAAAGTTTTAGATGATCTAATTGCTCCTCTTCCTTTGGTGAGACAGAACGTTCTGCCTGTACAGAGCAAACTAAACGATGAATCGTTAGATAGATTCTTGCGTGTTGTTAGAGAACCTTCTTGTTTCGAAACGCAAAGCGTTCTGTATTTGGAGTTTCCGGATCTGATAATAGCCAGTGATAGCGATAACAGTTTACAAATAATTGGAGGCAACTGTACTGATCACTGGCGATGGATTTTCGGTGATGGCTCCAAACTGTATGTATATGACAGCTTACCTGCCTGTACATATAAAAAATTGGCAGAAAAAGAGAAACATTATATTCGCGAACGTTATCCAAGAATAAACGTAAGCAGTATAATATTTGAAAAAGTCCAAGAACAACCAGATAGCATATGTTGCGGAATTTATGCAGCTGCTTTTGCTACATCTGTAGTTTTAGGAAGAAATTCTTGTGAGGATAAATATTCTAATGACGTAGAGCGCATGAGACGTCATTTTATGAATATAATAGAAACTAACAAGCTGTCATCGTTCCCTTCACAATAAATGTTTGTTGCACCATAATAAATAGCATTTGTTTAATATAATAATATTCAATGCGTTCCTCATTCGCATAAAAAGAATGCTATATTATTTATCACTTGATGTGCAAATCGGAAAGACGAAAATATAATGGTTGCGTCTTACGAGAATGGGCGATAGATGAGACCCATTCTATATATGAAATATTTTTGAAAATATTTTATATTAATATGAATATTTTAGGGTGGAGTTCCGAATAGGTGAACCCTCCGATTTTTTTGAGACTATACTATTTTTTTGTATTTTTGTGCGCTGATTACGAATATGATAATGAAAATTTGCGACTAGGTCATTTTCAAGATCAAAACTCCAAAAAATTGAAAAAAATATCAGTTTTTTGATATTATTTCGATAAATATTTATGTATCAAAAAAAATGTTTCAAATAAAAGTTGTAGTTCTTGTAAAAATATATCATTTATGTTGTATACATTTTTCGCGTAAAATTAAAAGTTTTCGAGAAAATCGACATTAAAGACTAAAATTAGTGGTAAATAGGTAAATGACGGTATATGTTAAGTTGGGAGTGGCGCACTTGGATACCAATTATTTGCACACTGCTAAATTGCACACCGCTCAGGTATACACGGAAAGTTGTACATCGTTCAATTGTACACAGAAGCTCCTTCGAAAAAACTCTAGGGATGAAATAATTTGGACAAAAGACTCTGGGGTTAAAACGACTTGGGGACAAAGTAGGTCGGGGGCATGTTATAGGGAGGTTCGGGGGGCGAAGCCCCCCGAGAGGCAAACGTAGGAGCAGGAAAGGGGGGTGCAGGGGGGGCGAAGACCCTCCGCCTATGATATAGCTAATATATATTATAAAAATTTTAAATAACTTTTAAACATAATATGCTTTTCACCTTGCGTTGGGATCTTGCTAATCTTTTCTGTATCTATTTTTAATATATTTTAGACTCATCAGATTTTTAGTAAGGCGAAGATTTAATAAATATAAATTCTATACGCACACACACCTTGCGTAAGGGTCTTGCTAATCTTTTCTGTATTTATTTTTAGTATATTTTAAACTCATCAGATTTTTAGTAAGGCGAAGATTTAATAAATATAAATTCTATACGCACACACACCTTGCGTAGGGGTCTTGCTAATCTTTTCTGTATCTATTTTTAGCATATTTTAGACTCATCAGATTTTTAATAAGGCGAAGATTTAATAAATATAAATTCTATACAAGAAAAAAAATGTAAAAAAAATTTTAAAATACAAAAAAATTAAAAAATACAAAAATACAAAAAAAAAAGTATAAAAACAAAAAAAATGATGTCAGTTCTTTGTCACGTCCTAGTCGTTGACTCCGGGCTTGGCTGAGATCGAAGAATATATTAATGTTTTCTTTCATGTTTCTTAGTGCAAAGAGAGAGTATCTTTTCTTTTATCTTATTATTTTCGAAAACTATCAGTTTTATGCAAAAAATGTATAGGACATAAATGATATATTTTTACAAGAACTACAACTTTTATTTGAAATATTTTTTTAATACATGAATATTTATCGAAATAATGTCAAAAAAGTGATATTTTTTTCAATTTTTTGGAGTTTTGACCTTGAAAATGACCTAGTCGCAAATTTTCATTATCATATTCGTAATCAGCGCACAAAAATACAAAAAAATAGTAGTCTCAAAGAAATCGGAGGGTTTACCTATTCGGAACTTTATCGCTATATACAGGGTGGCCCATTTTAATTTCCCCAGCCAAATATTTCGGAAAATAATGAAAAATCAAAAAATTGTTTCAGACAAAAGTTGTATGGTTTCTAGGGGGACATAAGATGGTACCATTGGTTTGACCTTGAAGAGTTATTTGAAGGTCACATGAAGGTCACCTTTAATTTCTTAAATAGAACCTACATTTTCTCATTACATATTCTTGTAGCTTATTTCGAGAGCTTTCCGAAACACTATAATAAAATATTTTTTTATTGAGTACTTTTCGAGTTATGAGGCTTGAAATCATTTCTTAATTTAACATAAACCGTAATATATCTAGTAAAATATTCATTTTTCGATTATCTTGCTTTAATACTTTTATGTACAAAATAATGAGAGAAATCAATTGGTGTAAAAAAAAAACATAGTTGTTTCAAAGAAAAAATATGTAATTGTTAATTGCAAATTACATATTTTTTCTTAAAAATAACTATGTGTTTTCTTTACACCAATTGAACATTTTTTTGATTTTTCATTATTTTCCGAAATATTTGGCTGGGGAAATTAAAATGGGCCACCCTGTATATATACAGGGTGTCCCATTTTTATCCATCCAATCGAATATCTCGAAAATCAAGCTTGAAAGAGAAAAATGTTTCAGACAAAAGTTGTATGGTTTCTAGGGGGACATAAGATGGTACCATTGGTTTGACCTTGAAGAGTTATTTGAAGGTCACATGAAGGTCACCTTCAATTTCTTAAATGGAACCTACATTTTCTCATTACATATTCTTGTAGCTTATCTCGAGAGCTTTCCAAAACACTATAATAAAATATTTTTTTATTGAGTACTTTTCGAGTTATGAGGCTTGAAATCATTTCTTAATTTAACATAAACCGTAATATATCTAGCAAAATATTCATTTTTCGATTATCTTGCTTTGATACTTTTATGTACAAAATAATGAGAGGAATCAATTGGTGTAAAGAAAACACATAGTTATTTTTAAGAAAAAATATGTAATTTGCAATTAACAATTACATATTTTTTCTTTGAAACTACTATGTGTTTTTTTTACACCAATTGATTTCTCTCATTATTTTGTACATAAAAGTATTAAAGCAAGATAATCGGAAAATGAATATTTTACTAGATATATTACGGTTTATGTTAAATTAAGAAATGATTTCAAGCCTCATAACTCGAAAAGTACTCAATAAAAAAATATTTTATTATAGTGTTTGGGAAAGCTCTCGAGATAAGCTATAAGAATATGTAATAAGAAAATGTAGGTTCCATTTAAGAAATTGAAGGTGACCTTCATGTGACCTTCAAATAACTCTTCAAGGTCAAACCAATGGTACCATCTTATGTCCCCCTAGAAACCATACAACTTTTGTCTGAAACATTTTTCTCTTTCAAGCTTGATTTTCGAGATATTCGATTGGATGGATTAAAATGGGACACCCTGTATATATATATATATATATATATATATATATATGCATTATTAATTATAATTTGTTTATTATTTATTTTATTTTTCAGAAAATAAACAAACGGTATATATTTATGTATGTATATATATTTGTGGCGTGCGTGCGTGCGTGCGTGGCGTGCGTGCGTTGCGTGCGTGCGTGCGTGCGTGCGTGCGTGCGTGGCGTGCGTGCGTGCGTGCGTGCGTGCGTGCGTGCGTGCGTGCGTGGGCGTGCGTGCGTGGCGTGCGTGCGTGCGTGGCGTGCGTGCGTGCGTGCGTGCGGGGGGGGGGGGGGGGGGGGGGGGGGGGGGGGGGGGGGGGGGGGGGGGGGGGGGGGCGTGCGTGGGCGTGCGTGCGTGCGTGCGTGCGTGCGTGCGGTGCGTGGGCGGTGCGTGGCGTGCGTGGGGGGGGGGGGGGGGGGGGGGGGGGGGGGGGGGGGGGGGGGGGGGGGGGGGGGGGGGGGGCGTGGCGTGCGTGCGTGGCGTGCGTGGCGTGCGTGCGTGCGTGCGTGCGTGCGTGGGCGTGCGTGCGTGCGTGCGTGGGCGTGGCGTGCGTGCGTGCGTGCGTGCGTGCGTGGGCGGTGCGTGCGTGCGTGCGTGCGTGCGTGGCGTGCGTGCGTGCGTGCGTGCGTGCGTGCGTGCGTGCGTGCGTGCGTGCGTGCGGTGCGTGCGTGCGTGCGTGCGTGCGTGCGTGGCGTGCGTGCGTGCGTGCGTGCGTGGCGTGCGTGCGTGCGTGCGTGCGTGCGTGCGGGTGCGTGCGTGCGTGCGTGCGTGCGTGCGTGCGTGGTGCGTGCGTGCGTGCGTGCGTGCGTGCGTGCGTGCGTGCGTGCGTGCGTGCGTGCGTGCGTGCGTGCGTGCGTGCGTGCGTGCGTGCGTGGTGCGTGCGTGCGTGCGTGCGTGCGTGCGTGCGTGCGTGCGTGGCGTGCGTGCCGTGCGTGCGTGCGTGCGTGCGTGCGTGGCGTGCGTGCGTGCGTGCGTGCGTGCGTGCGTGCGTGCGTGGCGTGCGTTGCGTGCGTGCGTGCGTGCGTGCGTGCCGTGCGTGCGTGCGTGCGTGCGTGCGTGCGTGCGTGCGTGCGTGCGTGCGTGCGTGCGTGGCGTGCGTGCGTGCCGTGCGTGCGTGCGTGCGTGCGTGCGTGCGTGCGTGCGTGCGTGCGGTGCGTGCGTGCGTGCGTGCGTGCGTGGCGTGCGTGCGTGCGTGCGTGCGTGGTGCGTGCGTGCGTGCGTGCGTGCGTGCGTGCGTTGCGTGCGTGGTGCGTGCGTGCGTGCGTGCGTGCGTGCGTGCGTGCGTGCGTGCGTGGCGTGCGTGCGTGCGTGCGTGCGTGCGTGCGTGCGTGCGTGCGTGCGTGCGTGCGTGCGTGCGTGCGTGCGTGCGTGCGTGCGTGCGTGGCGTGCGTGCGTGCGTGCGTGCGTGCGTGCGTGCGGTGCGTGCGTGCGTGCGTGCGTGCGTGCGTGCGTGCGTGGCGTGCGTGCGTGCGTGCGTGCGTGCGTGCGTGCGTGCGTGCGTGCGTGCGTGCGTGCGTGCGTGCGTGCGTGCGTGCGTGCGTGCGTGGTGCGTGCGTGCGTGCGTGCGTGCGTGCGTGCGTGCGTGCCGTGCGTGCGTGCGTGCGTGCGTGCGTGCGTGCGTGCGTGCGTGCGTGCGTGCGTGCGTGCGTGCGTGGCGTGCGTGCGTGCGTGCGTGCGTGCGTGCGTGCGTGCGTGCGTGCGTGCGTGCGGGTGCGTGCGTGGGCGTGCGTGCGTGCGTGCGTGCGTGCGTGCGTGCGTGCGTGCGTGGCGTGCGTGCGTGCGTGCGTGCGTGCGTGCGGTGCGTGCGTGCGTGCGTGCGTGCGTGCGTGCGTGCGTGCGTGTGTGTGTTGTGTATTCTTTAAATTATATTATATTACAAATATTGAAAAAAGCTCTCTTCGAATTTAATAATGAAATGGAAGAACATAGGCAATAGAGAGCAAGTAAATAAATAAATGATTAAAGATCAAGTACAAGTAATAATAATTTAATAAAGTAAACTATAATTGATATAAACATGTTAAGTACGATATAAATAATTAAAAATAATGATAAAAGAAATGTACGGTACGGACGTTTCTGGCTCTTGTTTTGAGCCTTGTTCAGCGCAATGATGTAACATAAAAAATTACAAATAATAATGTGGTGTAAGAACCATAAAAAATTGCAATGATAAGTGTTATAAAATCAAAAATCGTTGTCGCATAGACGCAAAGTTAATAGACGTTTATCAAAATAATAGATCTCCATGGCGAGAGATATAAAGAACCTCATTGTACGAGTTAATTAGATGCAGAACAGAAACTTGACAACAATACCAAATGCAGCCTGAAATTGGCAACATTAAAAATAAATCACTTAAATAATGTGAGGAGACTAATAATATAAGTACTTACAGAGAAACTGTTCTGCGATAATGAGAAAGTTGAAAAAAACAACAAGGTTCAACATGAAGATCGGTTACTGTCAAAAATGTTACAGAGATATCATATTCATATCCTAGAAATTCACAAAACGATTGGCTAACACGCCTTTATTCGACTACAAAAAATTTTCTCCTTACGAATAAAGATCTCATTCTCACACGTGCAGATAAGGGGAATGTCACAGTGGCCCTTGATAAAAACGATTATCTAAACAAAGTTGAAGATTTACTTCGAGACGAGAATACATACGTAGTTATTAAAAAAGATCCTACAAAAAAACTAATTTCCAATTTGAGAGAGCTATTATCTAGATGGAAAAACCTTGGTTTCATTTCTAATGCAACCTATAGATCTCTCTTGTTTACTGATGGTACTTTACCTAGAGCTTATGGCCTACCAAAAATCCATAAGATTAACATTCCATTCAGACTCATTGTTTCATCTATTAATAGTCCTCTCTATTCTCTCGCTCTATATTTGCATAAAGTCATGATAAAGAACTTTCCCACTGCCTCCAGCCACATTAATAACAGCTGTGATTTGGTGCATTATTTGACGAGTGTTCGCTTGGATGACGACTCTAAATTGATCTCGCTTGATGTGATTTCCCTGTTTACGAATATTCCGATTGATCTTGCTCTTTTTAGCGTTTCAAATAGATGGAGGTTTATACGGGATATCTGCGATCTGCCTGAATCGGAATTTTTAAATGCTGTTAAACTAGTTTTAAACTCTACTTTTTTTACTTTTAATAACATTATTTATAAACAAACATTTGGTACTCCCATGGGATCTCCCCTATCACCTATCATAGCTGATATAGTGTTACAAGACTTAGAAGAGAAAGCTTTGAATACGCTAAAATTTACCCCCCGATTATATTTTAGATATGTCGACGATATTTTAATGACAGTCCCTTCTGACTCTATTGACTTGACTCTTTCTATTTTTAATTCTTTTCATGACAGACTACAATTTACATCTGAATTAGAGACTGACCGTAAAATCAATTTTTTAGACGTAACTTTAACTGTTGAAAATAACGTTTTAATTTTTGACTGGTTCCACAAACCTACTTTTTCAGGCAGATATCTAAATTATTATTCCCAACATCCACTTTGCCAGAAGAAGGGCACGATCATCGGTCTCGTTGATAAGGTTTTCTCCTTGTCGCATCCAAGATTTCATAACAAGAATCTCAACCTTATTGTCAAAACTCTCTTGGACAATTGCTATCCTTTGAGCTTTATTTTTGATGTCATTAATCAACGGTTGAGATTCCTAATTAGGAGTCGTGATCGCATTGGGCATAGGACACTGAATAATTCCTCCACATTCTTCACGGTCCCGTATTTACCAAACGTCACAGATCAGTTTATGGGCATCACTAAGAACTTGGACGTCAAGCCATCCTATATTAGCTTAAACAAATTAAATAAATTCATCAAAGTACATAAAGACCATATTCCTTCTAACTGCAAAACAAATGTAGTCTATAAAATTAATTGTTCCAATTGTGATGCTTCATATATTGGTCAGACTTCGAGAATGTTGAAGACGAGAATTTCTGAATATAGATCGCAGATTAATAGGAATCATGTAACTCGCTCAGTTGTCACAAATCACAGATTACAATGCGATCATGATTTTTGTTGGAATGACGTTCAAGTCTTGGATGAAACTCCATTCTATAATAGAAGGCTTATTTCCGAAATGCTGCATATTAAGAGACAAAGAAATGGTTTGAATTTACAGACAGACACAGAAAATTTACCGTCTTTATATCATGACATTATAAACAAGCTTCCGAAAATATGAAAGTCATGCTCTAGTATATATATCGGCCGTCTCTGTAACATTTTTGACAGTAACCGATCTTCATGTTGAACCTTGTTGTTTTTTTCAACTTTCTCATTATCGCAGAACAGTTTCTCTGTAAGTACTTATATTATTAGTCTCCTCACATTATTTAAGTGATTTATTTTTAATGTTGCCAATTTCAGGCTGCATTTGGTATTGTTGTCAAGTTTCTGTTCTGCATCTAATTAACTCGTACAATGAGGTTCTTTATATCTCTCGCCATGGAGATCTATTATTTTGATAAACGTCTATTAACTTTGCGTCTATGCGACATCGATTTTTGATTTTATAACACTTATCATTGCAATTTTTTGGTTCTTACACCACATTATTATTTGTAATTTTTTATGTTACATCATTGCGCTGAAGAAGGCTCAAAACAAGAGCCAGAAACGTACATTTCTTTTATCATTATTTTTAATTATTTATATCGTACTTAACATGTTTATATCAATTATAGTTTACTTTATTAAATTATTATTACTTGTACTTGATCTTTAATAATTTATGTATTTACTTGCTCTCTATTGCCTATGTTCTTCCATTTCATTATTATATTATATTAGTTCGTAATAATATACCTCTTTGCTCCGGCTGTTGCGGCTGTGACTGCTGCTGTGGCGGCTGTGGCGGCTGTTGCTGCTTCTGCTGCTGCTGCTGCTCCTGCTCCTGCTGCTGCTGCTGCTGCTGTTGCTGCTGCTACTGCTGCTGCTGCTGCTGCTGCTGCATAAATATTTGCAGCTGATGCAACAAATGTTATTGTTGCAACATTTGTTGCATCAGCTGCTGCATTGTTGGCTGCGCATCTTGCAGCATCAACGCATTCATCTCTTCATTTATTTCTTCTATAAAATTATGAAGAAAAAAATTAAAATAGAAATTAAAGATTAAATTATTTCTTAATATCTTTGTATAAATAATGATTTACTTACGAGACATGTTCGATCTGTCGCCGTGCTTTGATGGACAGACAATGAGACACACTCGGCATTTGTTTATTTGTTTCATGCCGTTTAATTTGTTTTACGCCGTTCATTTATTTCGCGGCATTTATTTTCATCAGATAATCTTGTCGCCTTGTACTGTCAAGTAAACGTATTTTTTTATACGTGCTCTGAAATCTTCAAGGTGTTCAAGAACTGTCCCGATTTGTGTGTGAGTTCTGATTATTTCAAATTTCTATATATATATATATATAATTTTTCATCTTTAGCTTCTTTAATTCTCTGTTTCTGTCTATTTTTTGTTTCACAAAAATGAGTGATGAATTGAAAAAAAAATCTAAGCGAAGCTTTTCAGATGCTTGACTCAATGATGATCGATATAAATCTTGGATACGCAAAGTACCATCCGACGATAGTCTTTATTATTGTAGTATATGCAATAAAAATTTTTTGTGCAATACACATATTTTAAGACATGCGGATTCTGCGTGTCATAAAAATAATATTAAAGAAAATAATTTAGCTTTAAATATTAATAATGTGTGTGAAAATAATAATAAAAATTCAGATAAAAAAAATATCCAAAAAATATAAATTTCAAGAACAATGGCTAGAAATAGAATTATTTAAGCCATGGTTACGCAAAGTATCACATGATGAAAATTTATTTTTTTGTTCATTTTGTGATAAATCAATGAGAGGTGATTTATCGAAAATTTATCGTCACGCAGAATCCAAAACGCATATAGAAATATGTAAAATTAAAACAGAAACAAAGAATACAAACGAAAATATAAACATAACAGATGATTCACTTTTGTCGTTTGAAGAGCGAAAAAAAATAGCAGAAATTCGATATGCTGCATTAATTGCTGATAAAAATATTTCGCATCAAACTGCAAAAGAAATTCTCAATTTTTTTCAACATATTGGAAAAGACCCTAATGTGTTAAAAAGCATGAGTATGGGCCGAACAAAATGTAAAAGCATTATTACAAATGTTTTATGCCCAGTTGAAACAGATCGTGTCGTCAATAAAATTCAGAATACAAAATTTTCAATTTTTATTGACGAAACATCTGATATAACTAATGATAAATGGATGACTTTTCTTGTTCGATACGTTGATCCAGAGACATTAGATATTCGCTCACAATTAGTTAAATTAATTGATATTGATGCCAAAGATTCAAGTGCAGAAAAGTTGTTTAAGGCATTTAAATGTGAAATGTAGAAATTACAGATTCCATTTTTAAATATCGTAGCTTTATCATGTGACAATGCATCTGTTATGACAGGAAAACATTTATCGTTTAAAAAAAAATTAGAAGAAATATGTCCACATTTATTAACGTTTTCATGCCCATGTCATTCCTCCGCATTAGCAGCGCACGCTGCATGTTCTAAAATGCCTGCATATTGCGAAGAATTTCTAAAAAAAATTGCTACTTATCTCAATAGCAGTCCAAAACGTACGGCTATTTTTCGTGAATTTTGTGAATGTTTCCAAGAAACAAATCGCAAAATATTGAAATTATGTGATACGCGCTGGCTTTCGCATTATTTATGTATCGAAAGACTTCTTGAATCTTGGGATACAATTAAATACTTTCTTACTGAAATGGTTGTGAGCGAAAAAACAAATTCTGGAGAATATCTCTTGTCTATGATGGACAATGTAGAGATAAAAGCTTATTTTCTATTTTTAAAATACGTTTTGAATTTTTTAAATGCATTTAATGCATTTTTTCAAGCATTAGAAACAAGGATTCATTTATTATATCCAAAATCTTTAAACTTTCTTTTCCAAATCTGTCGAAATTTTATAAAAGAAGAATATTTAAAACCATTTTCTTCAAATATTATATTTTCATTAAAAGAAAATCAAAAACCTACTAATGAAATTATTTTGGGATCAGAATGTGAGGAATATCTAAACAAATTAATGCTGAAAGGTCACATAAACATAGTTACAATTGTTCGAGAGAATTGTTTATTATTTTATGTGACCGCTGCAGAAGAAATTCGTAAAAGATTACCTCTAAATAATATATTTTTATCAAAGTTACAAGTTTTTCGACCATATATAAGTTTATTTGATAACAATAAAGAAACATCATTCAATGATGTTTCTTTTATAGCTAAAACTATCGGCGGTTTTGATGAAAATGATTTAAAGAAGGAATGGATGGCCTTACCATCAGATTTTACAATAGAAGAAAACAAAACTTTTCTAAATTAAATTTCGACAGCATGTGGAAAAAAATTTTACAAAATCGACACAACAATCTTGCTAAATATCCCAATTTAACAAATATTATAAGTACTATTCGATCTCTTCCAAATTCAAATGCCGATTCGGAGAGAATGTTTTCTCTTTTAAATAATTTAAAAACAAAAAACGTAATAGTTTTTCGTCAGCTACTGTTAATGCTATTTGTGTATTCAAATCTGCATTAAAAACGAGAGGCGAGACAGCTATCAAAATGAAAATTGATGAAAAGCATTTGTCTCTTATGTCAGCGGATAAGTTATATGCTACCGTTGCTAAAAAAAATAAAAGTATTTTAAGATTACATGCTGCAGATACCATTGACATAGCTGACTCTTCATCTCATAAATAATAAATTTATTACAAACATTACGCTTGTAAAAGATAAATACGTGAAAAACATCTCGTCTGTTACAAATATCATATTTGTAAAAAGTAGGAGTATTAAGAATATTCTTGTCTGTATAACAGACATCATATTTGTGGAAAGTAAAAGTATTAAAATCATCTTGTCTGTGTAACAGACATCATATTTATGGAAAGTAAAAGTATTAAAATCATCTTGTCTGTGTAACAGACATCATATTTGTGGAAAGTAAAAGTATTAAAATCATCTTGTTTGTGTAACAGACATCATATTTATGGAAAGCAAAAGTATTAAAAACATCTTGTCTGTGTAACAGACATCATAATTCTAAATGATAAAATAATGCAATGTGGTATAATAGAGCTCTAGGCGAAGATCCACATAAAAAAAATCTAACGCGCCATTAGTGATACCCCGTGGGTGGTGTGGAAAATCGCCACACTCATTAAATTTCTTTATTTTAAATGTATATTTATAGAGAAACAAGTTAAATTACTATACTAAATAGTTTTATAATATATTTTGGTAATATAATTAGTACGTATTCATATTTGTATAATATATTTATAATGTATATATATATATATATATATATATATATATATATGTATATTGTTACGCCCGCGGCGAGGACTTCGATTATTATCGAAGACGCGCGCGGAGAGGTCGGCCGTTCGCGAGTCGCGCGAAATGAAAAGACACTTATACAAGGAACTCGGAACTCTTTAATGCACAACACAGAACAACACAGAACACTACAACGTAATCACAGAAACACAATATTAGTAATTCGGCTCGGCACGATATACAAACGCGTCCGCGCAGCTTGACAGCTGGAACCGAACTCAGATGACAGGCGCTCTTGTCAACAACCTCTTGACAACGCGCTTCTTTTCGTTAATCGGCGCCGTCCCGATGAACACGGACATCAGGGCCGTAACACTTGCCCCCTCCTTATTAAATTGTCGTCCCGACAATTAAAGGCAGGAGGACTTTTAAAATTATCAGAAATAGTCGAGCTCCGTTGTGTCCTCTTGTCCTACTCTGAGCTGCTGCTGCAGATTACCGGACGGCACATTTCCTCTTGAGCTCTGTTGTGTCCTCTTGTCCTATTCTGAGCTGCTGCTACAGATTACCGGACGACACATTTTCTTTTTCTGAATCGACTTTCCTAGAGCTTCTCCTGTCGAATGGAATTCCCGCTGCATTTTCTCGTCCTACCCTGCGCTGCTGCCACAGGTTACCGGACAATGCATCCTCTTGGGTTCCATCGAAGCTCAGGAACATATCCCGATGCGGGGTCTTCGGACGAGAGGGGGGTAACCACCGTGGACCCAACATCCACGAAGGACTCCTCAAGTCCCTGCCTCGGCATTCGCCCTACGGCCCACGGGAAAACCACGTCTCAAAAACCGTGGGCGAGGCAGCACTTCAGAAAAATTATCTCTTTCCTTTTTCCTTTTCCAGAGGTTGTCAAATCCCTTTTCTTTTCCAGAGATTGTCAAGTCTTAAGATATTATCTTGCCTTTAAAAGAAAAAAAGAAGGCAGCAGTATTTGTAATTAATAAAATCAAATTAACATATTTACAAAAGTTCGGGCTTCGAAATTTCCTCAATCAAAAAACCTGTCTATGATAGAAAGGAGCCAACCTATCAGCATGAACTACTTTTTGTCTATGTCTATTAGATTTTCGAATCGCAAAAACTACATCATTGAGTTTCTTCACTATTCGATAAGGACCCTCCCAGTTACTTTGTAATTTAGGAGCTCTTCCGAACGATCTTCGAGGATTAAAGAACCAAACATCCTGACCTACTTCGAAGAGAATTTGTCTAGCTTTTCGATCATAACGAACCTTGGACCGCAAAGATTGTAGATTTATGCGTTGTCTAGCATATTCGTGGATATTCCGCGTTTTTTCTTTTAAACTCCGGATGTAACTTCCAATCGAAACCCTCCTATCTTCCTGGGGAGGACTTCCTCGCAGTAGATCCAAAGGTAAAGTTAAGTTACGGGCGAAATACATTTCTGCAAGGGAAACACCCGTGGCCTCATGTTTTGAAGATCGATGAGCCAATAAAAACATAGGAATCCAACTATCCCAATCTTTTTGATTCTCTGCAACAAATTTTGCTAAATAATTTAAAATCGTCTGATGATGACGTTCAACTTGTCCATTAGACTGTGGATGTAAAGCAGTAGTCCTCGTTTTCCTAATCCCCAACTGGCGTGTCACCTCCTGAAAAATCTTTGATTCAAAGTTTTTACCCTGATCGGTATGTATCTCCGAAGGAACTCCATGACGGGAAACTATCTGACTCACAAAAGCCTCCGTATTAGCTACCGTATTAGCTTTAATATTTTTTAATGGAAGAGCCTCAACCCATTTCGTGAAACAATCGACCGTAACCAACAAGTATCGATTTCCGTTTGAAGTAGTAGGAAGAGGACCGAGAATATCCATTTGGACCCTTTCAAACGGAGCCCCTACATTATATACTTGCATTGGTGATTTTCCCTTCTCCGAAGGACCCTTTTTGGCAACACAAATTTCACAAGAACGGCACCAGTCCTCCACATCATGCTTGCACGTAGCCCAATAGAAACGTTTCCGAATCTTATCTAGTGTTTTGTTCACTCCAAAATGTCCGCCTGTAGCAGAATCGTGAGAAAGTTCTAGTATTCGACTGATGCAACTCCTGGGAACAATAATCTGAAGAACGAAAGATTTCAAATTCCGAGACTCCCATCTCTTGAAAAGAATACCATTTTCTAAAATTAGGGAATCCCAATACGACCAGTAAATTTTAGCCGAAACATCCTACGAAGAAACTTCTTCGTGAAGAGGACGTCTTCCTGATTCTTTAGCTCAAAGAAATAAAGAAATTACAGGGTCTTCTAACTGTTTCCTGCGCCAATCCTCCAAGTTTTCTTCCTCCAAGACTATACGGGCCACTGAATTTTCTTTAGACTCAGCTTTAGCACAGTAAGCACAGCTCTTTTCTGCACAAGGTCGTCTCGACAATCCGTCAGCATTTTGATGTAGTCGACCCTTTCGATGGATTATTTCAAACTCAAACTGTTGTAATCTTTCAAGCCACCGGGCTAACTGACCCTCCAGATCTTTAAAAGACATAAGCCAGCGAAGAGAAATATGATCTGTACGAATCAGGAACTTCCTTCCATATAAATAATGATGAAAAGATTTGAGTGATTCCACTATAGCCAAAAGTTCTCGACGAGTCACACAATAATTCTTCTCAGCTTTACTAAGGACTCGGCTATAATACGCAATCACTTTCTCCGAGCCGTCCTGAATCTGAGATAAAACTGCTCCGATTCCATGATTCGAAGCATCAGTATCTAGAATGAACTCTCCAAGCTGAGTGGGAAAAGAAAGGATTGGTGAAGAGATCAACTTACACTTTAACTCCTGAAACGCTTTCTGACACGCCTGGGTCCATTCAAATTTATACTGATTTTCAGTAAGCAAAAATAGGGGTTTTGCTATCAAAGAAAAACCTTTTACGAATTTCCTATAGTAGGAACAAAATCCCAGAAAACTACGGACTTGCTTTTTGTTCTGAGGAATAGGCCAATTTTCTACCGCCGAAATTTTCTCGGGGTCCGTAGCAACACCATGTCCAGAAACAACATGTCCCAAATACTTCACTTTCCTACCAAAGAGGGAACACTTTTTAGGATTGATTCTCAGGCCCGCTGAACGGAAGCGAAGAAAAACCTCCCTTAGGTTTGATAGCATCTCTTCAAAAGTTTTACTGAAAACAATAATGTCGTCCAGATAAACCAAACAAATTTTAAACAAGATGTTCTGCAACACCTTTTCCATTAAACGTTCAAAGGTCGCTGGAGCATTACATAAACCGAAAGGCATTACCTTGAATTGCCATAATCCGTTTCCTACAGAAAACGCAGTCTTTTCTCTATCCAAAGGATGAACTTTCACCTGCCAATATCCACTTTTTAGGTCTAGGGTCGAAAACCAAGAATTTCCAGACAGCTGATCCAAAATATCCTCAATACGTGGAAGGGGGTAGGAATCTTTGATGGTAACGGCATTCAACTTCCGAAAATCCACACAAAACCTCAATGAGCCGTCCTTTTTCTTTACAAGGACTACAGGAGACGTCCATGGGCTTTGCGACTCCTCAATGACATCCTGAGATTTCATTTCCTGAATTATACGATTAACCTCCTCTTTGAGATGTAAAGGGATCCTGCGAGGAGCCTGCTTGATGGGATTAGAATCTTTTAGTTTAATAGCATGTTCTAAAATTTCACAATTTCCCGAAGTTAAATCCTCCGAAAATATATCTTGGAATTCCCTCAGGAATTCAGCAAAAAGATCCTTTTGGTGAGAATTTAAGTCTTTAGAATTTTCTTCAAATAAAGTTTTTAAAGAACACGGGACTTCTGAAATTATTCGTTTACAAGGGAACTCACAAGGGAACTCAAGGGTCTTTTCAAAATTGCCAAAAAAAGGATCGAAAATTTTTTCCAAATTCAGCATTTGAAGGAAATCAGCTCCCAATATACAATCGTCAGAAATATTTGCAACCAGCATCGGAACATCTAAAGAAAATTCCCCTAATTTAACTTGGACAATGACTTTAAAAAGAATCGGAACAACTTCTCCCGTCGGGTATCTAATAAAACTTCCCCTAACCTCGTACCGCCGTCCTGGCGCCTTAACCAGATTTTTATTCAAAACCGAGATATCGGAGCCCGTGTCAATTTTAAAATTACAGCTATTATGATCAACCGAACCTTTATAACAAAACAAAAACGAATCTTCTCTTATCCTACCTAAATTAAAATATTTTTCATTTGGGGCATTCATTCCCCCAGTCGAACCCGCCCCGGAAAGCTCGACTAATTCTTGTTTTCCTCATATGACGGGCATTCTGATCGGAAGTGCCCCTCAGCGCCGCAGTGCCAACACTCCTTTTTTGACCCAAAGCTGTTCTTCCGAAATTTATTATTCTTACTCTCTAACCTCCCTTTACCGTTTTCGTTTGTTCTCACCTCCCCAGTCTTTTGTCCGCCGAATTTGTTATTAAATCCGTTATTAAATTTATTATTAAATTTATTAAATTTGTTTTTGGGGAAGCTATTTTCCTGGATGACTTTCACAGCCATCGCTCTTTCTACCGCGACTTTCAAGGAAGAAATATTCTCTAACTGTAGAGTTCTCTTCAGAAAGCCGTCTGTCAATGCGGCTATGAACTGCGCGCAAGCAATTTTGTCCCTCACTTCGTGGGAACATTCGGGGTAAGCGAGTCGAGATAGTCTTTCCAAATCCGCGCCCAGGGTGGCCAAATCCTCCGAATTTTTTTGCTTTCTGTTAGTGAATTGGGAATAAAAAGACTGAGCCAGATGCCCCTCCCCGAAACGTAATTCCAATTTAGATTTCAAATCCGCGTATCCCAAACTCCCGATTTCGAGAATTCCATCTAGGATCGAACGCGCTTTGTCCCTTAAACAAGCTGCCAGAGCCACAGTCTTGTGAGAATCGTTCCATCCGTTGGCACGCGCTATCAACATTGAGTAAGAAATTCGCGCAAGGGAGCACTTCCGTCGTAATTATCAGGTTTAAGTTTGAAACCGAGCTCGTGTGAGTTATTATTGGAAGGACTTAGCTGTGGTGCTGGTGATTGACGCTCTCGCTGATTGAGGCTTTCCTCCAGACGCCGGAGCTCGCCGTCCCTTTCCCGGAGCTGCGCCTCAAATTCAGCGCGCATCTGCCGACGCTCCTCTCGCAGCTCGCGGATCTCCCGCATCGCAGCCTGGAGCGTGGTCGCCTCCAACGACGGTCCCGAAGAAGGAAGCGGGGTCGCCGCACGGATCCTTTTGCGCGTAGAGACGCCCGTCGCTGGTTCTTGCAGCTCAAAATTGGTGGCCATCTCTCCGTCCTTTTTGGCACAAAACGTTGCTCGGAAGGAATTACCGCGGAGTCCGCTCAATCCCGGACGAGCCCCCAAAATGTTACGCCCGCGGCGAGGACTTCGATTATTATCGAAGACGCGCGCGGAGAGGTCGGCCGTTCGCGAGTCGCGCGAAATGAAAAGACACTTATACAAGGAACTCGGAACTCTTTAATGCACAACACAGAACAACACAGAACACTACAACGTAATCATAGAAACACAATATTAGTAATTCGGCTCGGCACGATATACAAACGCGTCCGCGCAGCTTGACAGCTGGAACCGAACTCAGATGACAGGCGCTCTTGTCAACAACCTCTTGACAACGCGCTTCTTTTCGTTAATCGGCGCCGTCCCGATGAACACGGACATCAGGGCCGTAACACTATATATATATATATATATATATATATATATATATATATATATATATATATATATATACAGGGTGAGTCATTTTAATCAATACACTTGAATATCTCGAAAACAGCACTCTTCAGAAAGAAATGTTTCAAACAAAAATTGTAGAGTGTGAAGGGGGACATAAGATGGTAGCATTGGTTTGACCTTGGAAAGTCATTTGAAGGTCACATAAAAGTCACCTTCAATTTCTTAAATTGAACCCACTATTTTTCATTACATATTCTTGTAGCTTATCTCGAGAGCTTTCCAAAACACTACAGACAAATGTTTTTTCATTAAGTACTTTTTGAGTTATAAGGCTTCAAAGTTTGCAGTACTTCGATATAAAATGCAAAATATCTCGTAAAATATTTAGTTTTCGGTAGTCTTACCTTAATACTTTTATGCACAGGATAATGAGACAAAACTATTGGTACAAAGAAAACGCATGATTGTTTATAACAAAAAGTGCATTGCAAATTACACATTTTTTATTATAAACAATCATACGTTTTCTTTGCACCAATAGTTTTGTCTCATTATCCTGTGCATAAAAGTATTAGATATAGGTAAGACTACCGAAAACTAAATATTTTACGAGATATTTTGCATTTTATATCGAAGTACTGCAAACTTTGAAGCCTTATAACTCAAAAAGTACTTAATGAAAAAACATTTGTCTGTAGTGTTTTGGAAAGCTCTCGAGATAAGCTACAAGAATATGTAATGAAAAATAGTGGGTTCAATTTAAGAAATTGAAGGTGACTTTTATGTGACCTTCAAATGACTTTCCAAGGTCAAACCAATGCTACCATCTTATGTCCCCCTTCACACCCTACAATTTTTGTTTGAAACATTTCTTTCTGAAGAGTGCTGTTTTCGAGATATTCGAGTGTATTGATTAAAATGACTCACCCTGTATATACAGGGTATCCGTAGATTTTCGACCAAAATGAAATAAATAAGTAGATTGGCTCGAATTAAGAAGGAATGACCTGTATTGTTTTGGGATTGTCGCAATAATTAACGAAATATTAAATAAAACAGATCGGCCAATCTGCGTGAGTAAAAGCGCGCGGCGACGAGAGTCGTCCCACCGTAATCCGATACTACGAGCGCGGCGAAGCGGTGGGCGGGTCGCTCTCCGAGACATGATGGTGGTTTGCGATATATCGCAATACCGCGCCGAAAAATGACCCGTCTCCCCTTTTTGTGGCGAGAAAATGATGCGCTATCATTTCCACACCACCTTGCGGTAGATAGCATGGTGCGCTTTTTTTATAGTGGTTTCCCCCATAGGCCTATTCCACTCTCAATTTAAAAATTATTCAAAATGCCATTTACTATACGCTGAATATATCGTAAATGTAAAAAATTAATGGACAGTACCTTTACAAAAATTGATTCGTGGTTGAAAATCCCTCGATAAAATGTATTGCACACGTTGATAATGTGATACGATTCCTCAAGAATCCTTTCTTCATCTCGTACACGAAGACGCACTGCTGGACCGGTTATCCCGATATTATGCACGACACTCAGTTTCACATAATTATTGCACAACACGTAAAACTGTACGGCCACTTGGTTTTCGTGCACGCCCGAGAAATGATTCCATGTAAATTGCGGCCGCACGATAAGTATTTTCTCCCGCTAGTCCGTATGCCACAATCATATCCGTATATTCCTGCAGAGTACACTTCATTTTCTCTGTTAATTTACTACGCAAACACAAGATTTTTATTAAAACGTCTTAGCTCTCGCACGCTGTTACCAGACTGCGTACGCCAGCAGCACGCAACTACAGCTGACAGCTGAGCGGACTGTGAGTGTAATCATAGTGCGCAGGCGTCGAACTCACACGTACGCTTACACTCACATGTCCGCTCAGCTGTCAGCTGTAGTTGCGTGCTGCTGGCGTACGCAGTCTGGTAACAGCGTGCGAGAGCTAAGACGTTTTAATAAAAATCTTGTGTTTGCGTAGTAAATTAACAGAGAAAATGAAGTGTACTCTGCAGGAATATACGGATATGATTGTGGCATACGGACTAGCGGGAGAAAATACTTATCGTGCGGCCGCAATTTACATGGAATCATTTCTCGGGCGTGCACGAAAACCAAGTGGCCGTACAATTTTACGTGTTGTGCAATAATTATATGAAACTGAGTGTCGTGCATAATATAACCGTCAGAACCCCGCCACCGTTCGCCCGCTCGTAGTATCGGATTACGGTGGGACGACTCTCGTCGCCGCGCGCTTTTACTCACGCAGATTGGCCGATCTGTTTTATTTAATATTTCGTTAATTATTGCGACAATCCCAAAACAATACAGGTCATTCCTTCTTAATTCGAGCCAATCTACTTATTTATTTCATTTTGGTCGAAAATCTACGGACACCCTGTATATATATATATATGCAGTCTTCAATAAATATTTTCATGTATCCTACTCCTACTTTCTTTCCCTTTGTCCTTTCTTCCTTTGCCTTCTCTCTTAGTTGCTTCTGTATCTCCCTTTCCTCCTTCGGCAGGTCATCTTCTATCTAGATTCCTGTCTTCAAATTCTTTTTCTTGCTCATTACTTTTCTCTTCTGTTCCCAGCTATCTAATTCCGCAACTACAATCTCTTTATTCTTCTTAGTTTTTAATTTATATACTTTCTTCGTCACTACTTCTACATCTAAGTTTTCTTTCATAAATTTATTCACTTCTTGTTCGATTTTTCCTGTCTCCCATCTTACTCCTTTGATTACTACATTTTTCTTGCGATTTTCTCTTTCTCTCTTCTCATTTATCCACTCCAGTTCTGTTATCCTTCGCTCCAACTGTTTCTTTTCTTCTTTCCACATTTTGTCGCTTTTTTTCTCTTTCTTCCTTTCTTGCCATTCTTTCTTCAATTAGGTCCTTTCTAATTGTCGCTATTTGTTCTGCAAAATTTTCTTGCATTTTTGTATGCATCAGTTCCATTTGCTTTTTCAATTCTCTCATCTCTTTACATATTTTTTCCATGTTTTTCGTACATTTCTCCTTACTTCCTATCCACTTCTCCATGGGGCTGCCCTCTGTGCTCTCCTACTTGATCTCCCAGTCATTGGCGCCACCTGTATGTTCTTCTGTGTACTTAATCTCCTCTGTTCTCTCTAGTCATTTGACCTAACTTCTTAACCTCACTTTTTCGCCTCAATTAATCCTTTAACTGATTATCTATTAGTTCCTAACTTTCTTTTCGTCGTGTATGTCTATTCTACCTATGCCTCTTTTTCTTTTACCTTCACTTTCCCTGGTCCTTCCTCCTCTTACTGGTTAAGTTAAGTATCTGAATCCTTAATATAAATCCGCACTACTTAACTGCGTACACTCTGCCACCGTATCCGAACTGGAAGGTTCAAAATTATATGGTATAATATAATATAATATAAAATATAATATAAATAATATGATATAATACAAAATAAATTATATAATATAGATACACAAATGTAATGATACACAAATGTAATGATGTCAAGAATAAAAATGTTTTATCAAAAGATAAAATTAAAAATAATGATATAACAAGATAATGATAGAGCGTCATGAAGTTGAGTGTACAGAAGGAAACGTCTATGTTATATAATTTTAAAAAATTTTTGGCACAAACACCTTGTGATATATTAACTTTATATACAAGGTGTCCCATTTTAAAAAACTCACTCAAATATCTCAGAAACACTGCGTTAAATCAAAAAATGTTTCAAACAAAAGTTATGTGGCTTCAAGAGGGCCATAAGATAGTGACAATGATTTGACCTTAGAAAATCATTTGAAGGTCATGTGAAGATCAACTTTAAAATCCTAAATAGAACCTCCTATTTTTCATTGCATATTCTTGTAGCTTACCTCGAGAGCTTTCCAAAACACTATAATAAATTATTTTTCCATAAAGTACTTTTTGAGTTATGAGGATTAAAATCATTTCTTAATTTTACATAAACCATAAAATATATTGTAAAATATTCATTTTTCCATTATCTTACCTTAATACTTTTATGTACAAAATAATGAAAGGAATCAATTGGCGTAAAGAAAACATATAATTGTTTCAAAGAAAAAATATGAAATTGTTAATTGCAAATTACATATTTTTTTTTTAAAACAACTGTATGTTTTCTTTACACCAATTGATTCCTCTCATTATTTTGTATATAAAAGTATTAAGATAAAATAATCGAAAAATGAATATTTTACAAGATATTTTATGGTTTATGTATTATAAAATTAAGAAATGATTTCAAGTTTCATAACTCAAAAAATACTTAATGGAAAAACATTTAATTACAGTGTTTTGGAAAGCTTTCGATGTCCGCTACAAGAATACCAAATAAAAAATGGGGATTTCCATTTAAGATTTTAAAGTTGACCTTCACATAACCTTCAAATGACTCTCCAAGGTCAAATCATTGGATGTGTTTCGGGATCGCATCGCTACTGTAGCGCTACATAAGCGTGTTTTACGTTATTAAAGCGCTATAGTACCCAGACAGCACACATGTCCAAAAAACATCTAAAAGACGACTTAAAAACGTCTTCTAGAAAGTTCTCTAGACATCTTTAAGACATCTTTTGGCCTTTTTGTGCTGTCTGGGTAGCGCTATAAAAGTACGTTTTAGGACTTTCTGTTACAATTGTAGCGGTCGCCATTTTTTTCTGCTACAATTGTAGCAAAAAAGCTGTAGCGCTACTGTAGCGATGCGACCTCGAAACACACCCATTGTCACCATCTTATGGCCCTCTTGAAGCCACACAACTTTTGTTTGAAACATTTTTCGTAGTATGATTTAACGTAGTGTTTCTGAGATATTTGAGTGGGTCTTTTAAAATGAGACATCCTGTATAACAAATTCCTTTTGAATATTATTGATTTTGGGGTCATAATTTATATATTATATATCAGTGCTGGGATTTACTTGCAACTTTCTACTAGATTTCTTAGCTTACGCCTACTAGTTCCCCTCTTACCGCTTGCGCCTTAGCGACCGCGCCGCTGAACGCTCGTAACTAAGGAACGCTCAGGAACGTGCATGTCACAAATGTAATGTGGCTATCTCTCTAAGTTCTCTTTATTGTTTATTAATAATAAAAATAATTATTCTATCATTAATTATGTATATGTACGTATTCTGTAACAATTTAAATTATTTGTGTGTTGAAACGTAATTACAATACAGAGAACTTAGATTGCCACATTACATTTATGACGTGCACGTTCCTGAGCGCTCTTTAATTACGAGCGGTAAGAAGGAAACAGTAGGCGTAAACTAAGAAATCTGGTCAAAAGTTGCAAGTAAATGCCAGCACTGTTATACAGGGTCTACCAAAAGTGTGGAAACCCTAATATCTCGGAAAATATACGTTTTACAGAAAAGTGTTTCCAACAAAAGTTGTAAGGTTTAAGAAGATCTATATACTGATTCTATCAGTTTGACCTTGGATGGCGTCGTCAAGGTCAGGTCAAGGTCACATTGACTTTTTTAAATGACACCCCCTACATTTGATTGCATATTCTTATAGCTTAATTCAAGAGCTTTCCAAAACACTATAATAATGTTCATTTTTATTAAGTACTTTGCGAGTTATGAGGGTTGAAATAATTTCTTAATTTTACATAAACCATAAATATCTAGTAAACCATTCATTTTTCGATTATCTTACCTTCATACTTTTATGTACAAAATAATGAAAGGAATCAATTGGTGTAAAGAAACATACAGTTGTTTTTAAGAAAAAATATGGAATTGTTAATTGCAAATTACATATTTTTTCTTAGAAACAACTATGTGTTTTCTTTACACCAATTGATTCCTCTCATTAATTTGTACATAAAAGTATGAAGGTAAGATAATCGAAAAATGAATGGTTTACTAGATATTTTATGGTTTATGTAAAATTAAGAAATTATTTCAACCCTCATAACTCGCAAAGTACTTAATAAAAATGAACATTATTATAGTGTTTTGGAAAGCTCTTGAATTAAGCTATAAGAATATGCAATCAAATGTAGGGGGTGTCATTTAAAAAAGTCAATGTGACCTTGACCTGACCTTGACGACGCCATCCAAGGTCAAACTGATAGAATCAGTATATAGATCTTCTTAAACCCTACAACTTTTGTTGGAAACACTTTTCTGTAAAACGTATATTTTCCGAGATATTTAGGGGTTTCCACACTTTTGGTAGACCCTGTATATTAATTTATATATATTGTGACGTAACATTTTTCAAGTCTGCTACAAGGATCGAAAGATCTGACTACGGATAATTTTGGGGCCCTCGTTCTCTTTGACTTTAAAGAAAGAGCGCCTTGTTTATGGCGTAGTTCAGATTTGCTGCTCCTTCGACTCTTTTAGCATTTTAGAATTTAATTTAGAATAAATTGCGGCGAATTACGAGCGCAGATGGCAACTCTCCTTTGGTGGACTCGAAAAGGATAAGCGACAAGGAGGACGAAGAAGAGGAAACGAAGTGAGCGGAAGCATCGAATAAGCGGGGCACGTCAGGTAAAGTATAACACTTTGCTTGAATCATTTTTAAATAGAATCATCCGAGTACTGCCATCTATTAAAAAATGATCATGCCAGCAGGTGCGGGAAACAGTTACGGGGAAGACCATTTCATATAGAGAATCCGTCGGAGCTCCGAATCGGAGCCGCCTTAACCGAGAATAAGCGCAAGAAGAAACAAGGAACAGAACGATGAGCGACTACCGGGAAATCCCTCGCTTCCCACTGGAAAGAAGAAAATTCCATTCAGAACGGGGTGCGGCAGCTGCAAATACGGCCCTCGAAAGCCGCAGGAATAATTAAGCCATGCGACGATCCTGTAGGACACAGATAGCCTAGATCGGCATTAATTCGCCAGCGTGACTCCGATGGTCTTCCCGCTCGTTACTGTTCGGCGGATCCTCAAGAACGACGGAATATCGATCCATGAATACCACGAAAAATATTTTTATATCTTTACGAGGACTTTGAAAAGCAGGAAAGTAGATATGAGCCACTATAATGCATCAAAACAAATCCCCCCCCCTCACTCGGCCTCTGGCACTGTGGACGTGGCTGGGTCAAGGATATAGGATTGGTGGACTAGGATATTGAGAAGTTAGTTTAGGTGCTAAATAGCTGAAGAAACAATACCCCACCTTCTGGAAGTCTCGATTTTGATTGGCTTGCACTATAGTGGCTCAGAGCTGTGATTGGTCGACGGCGCCTATGTCGCCGATTTAGCAAATTTTTATTTCCCTACTTCCGCGGTACTAGACTCGAAGATGCAATTCTCCTCCCACTCCAGCTCTGGTTCGGTATAGGGGTCCAAGTTAAATTCCCGTTATCTAACCCTTAGTTGCTATGTCTTGGCAGAATGAATTCCCACCTACCGACTTTCAAGGTAGTCGTTATATGTCTCGACGAAACAATCCTTATCTCCCCACGCCGTCTCGAGTCCACTATGGAACATCGAAACAAGCCCTCCAGTCGAATGGTTTATGACGCGCTTTATCGGAAAAGACAAAGTCTCAGCACGAAACAATAATTATAATGAGATTACATTGCGCTACAGCGGATTCTGATAATGGAAAATTAAAGATGAACATGCAGATGATTGAATGCGAGGTGGAGGATTATAAAGGAAGAAGGGAAAAGCTAAAAATATTAAACACGAATTAAGATAAAAATATTTCACATTTATTAATATACCAGACATTAATATATCAGCAATTCATATATCAGCAGTACTTCGCAAAAATATTTTTATATCGTCTTACAATTAAACACGCTATTAATTAACA
Source organism: Camponotus floridanus (assembly GCF_003227725.1). NCBI lineage: Eukaryota > Metazoa > Arthropoda > Insecta > Hymenoptera > Formicidae > Camponotus > Camponotus floridanus. The sequence continues at coordinate 243,231 of NW_020229284.1, forward strand.
TTATATTTTTTATGTTTCTTTTCGTGAAGAAAAATTTTATGACGTAATTCTACAATTAAATGATCGTTATATTCGCAAAAAATTTTCACATTTATTAATATACCTGCATACAATTCGTAGTACTTCACAAAAATATTTTTTATATCTTCTTACAATTAAACACGCTATTAATTAACATTATATTTTTTGTTTCTTTTCGCGAAAAAAAATTTTATGAAATAATTCTACGATTAAATAATCGTTATATTCGCAATTTTTGGAAAAAAAAATTAAGAAATCCATCAAGATCGTAACCGCTGAACATATAATATAAAAATACACAACTGTAGTGTCCGCAGTTTTGAGAGAAAAGTCCTTGTAGTTGTTCGGTATTTTAACAATAAATGTTGGAATTTCATCGAAGACGCAGAAAAAAACCGGGATACAACGGCGGTATCCCGTAACTATCGAAGTATGTTCCTGTACCGTGTTTGTCGAGGAAGAAAGTGATCCAGTGTTTTCCAGGGCGATTATGATTATCCGTATTAGCGACGATAGCCGTCAACCTCGTCCACACCATTGACAATCTGTCGGCAGGATTCCTACATGTTTGACATCTAGCTGACGCAATGCTTGCAGAATTTCGCAAGAGTCCATTTGTTTGCAGCGAAGACGAGCGAACAAGTATTATTTGAATAATTTCTTTTGGTGGCTTGTTTTCAGCTTGTACAACTAACGGATTTTCAATATCTGTGGAGCGGTTAATAGCCGTACATTCGATTTTTTGCAGATTCTTTTTCTCTATTTTATTATTTGATTGCGCTTTAATATTTTCATTTTCATCGTCGTCGTCGCTTATTATCAAATTTTCAGGAAAACTGTAAGTCGTTTGAGTAATGCTGTCTCCGTCCCTGTTGAAATTATTTTGCGCAACTATCCAGCTTTTTAATTTGTAAGCGTTGCGTAATGCAATGAAAGATTTCGAATTTTCGAAATCCGTGATGTCTCTTCTTCTACCGTCAGATTTTTGAATGCCGGTGAGATGCCTTCCAAATTATATATATTTATAGAAAGTAGATTCTGCAAATAACTCGCTTTTTCGTTTCCTCTAACATAAATGTGACGCACGCATCTTGTAATTTGCCGCAGTTGCGATGTAAAATATTTCGGATTAGTTTCGCTATCAAACCATTCAATGCCGTGATGATTTTGCGTGAGCCAGTTGTTTTCTTGCCTTATTTTTTCGGGTAATTCGGCAAACAATGCAGCGGTATCATAATTCAATGATTGGAGCGTCAATTGTTACAACAGCAACTTTCTTAGGGATAAACTTTTTCTCCACATTACAGAAATTCTGGATATCGACGACTATATCCATCTTACAAAAAACTTATGTGATTCGACGCGAGGCTCACCTCATACCGGACTTTAATTAAAGGGCCAAGAAAAATCTGAGAGAAGACAGGGTTGCGACAGGCACAGATACGGCCCTGAAGGCCGGATTAATCAAGACTCGCGACGATCCTGAGGGTTGCGGAAGCGCCACAAGTGACCTAGTTACACATTAATTTGCCGGCATGATTCCAACGGGCCTTCCGCTCGTCACTGTTCGGCGGACCGACGAGGAGTACGATGACCTAAGAGCTCTCGATTTCCGTGCGGATGCCGAGAGCGCCAAGGACCTCACGGAGTCATCGGTGAGACGAGCGTCGACCCTATCAGGCCGTTTTATCATTTACAGGTATCAGATAGAAATAGCTCGAACAGGGACGGTGCCGAATTGCTGCCGTCATGAAATTCTTTTAGAGATTTTTTCGTGTGTTTAGTAATTGCGTATTAGAGTACAACGACCGGCCGACATACCTTGTTCGAGTTCAAGTAAAAGTGCCCTCTCCCTTGGTAAATGCCGACAGTCAAATTTATTGTCTTTTCTCGTTATGATTATTGTTGCTTTGTAAAATCTTTGTTAATTATAATTTTTGATAAACGAACTCACACACAAAAGCGATTGCGATATTCGATAGCCGGCAATTGTGTTGTGGCGTTGACTCGCATATTTCTGAGACTCGATTCGTTCAATATTCTATTATCGTTTATTGTTCGCATTTTTGATATGTTGTTATCGTTAATTGTTGGCATTTTTGTCCGATCGTTTATCTTATGTAATTACGTAGAGTTCCTCAATTCTTCCGTTAATGCAGTAGATCCATACTTATAATCGGCTCACATCAATAATTGAGCCTGTTAATCGTGCGTTCGGCGAATTGATATACTATCATAATTTATTATTTTCGTTTACAACAGACGGATCCTATTAATAGAGCCAACACCGCGATGTTCATTATTAAAAATTCAATTGGAATTCGTGGTTGCCGAAACTCTAACAAGTCTCGTTTAGCGCGGAATTCCGGGATTTTTCTTTTACGCTTTCCTCCTGCCGCGTGACACGTAATACCGCGGTGATCGCGCTCAAATACCGGCCTATCGCTGCCTTTTAAAATTGCAGTCGATTGTATAACATCTTTCTACATCAACGTGAATCTGTCTCATATTGAATATTATTCATATGTTAAATATATTCATTCTTGTTACTATAATATTCTGTTTTATTTACAGCCATCTTGTATTCTCGATCCTTGTTAATTATTAAAACGGATTAATTATTAAACCGCTCCCCCCTGCCAATTTCGATACGGGGCTAGCTGAGCATCCGTCGCGATCTTTTTGGAGAGTTTTGCATTGTTTTGTGTATATTGCCGATATCGAAAATTTTTATTAGAGCGGTACGGATTACCGTACCTGGCGTCCATACATAATTTTTAGAGAAACACTTTTCTTTTTATAAGAGGATCGCCGAAGGTGTGCTGTGGGCTAATATCACCGGCCATTGTCATCAGGCTTTAATAAATTAACGGTCACAGTGTATATCAAAATTATTAATTGTAACGATAAATTGTTTACAAATACATGATTATTAAGATTGACATTGTGGTAACTAAAATTGTCCTAATAGTGAATATTAATAAATATTAAATGAATACAGAGAAATTGATTTTGTAACTGCTGTATTTTTTACACGAGTACATTATTATTACAAAAAACAATGTTCAACATCTCTAACTTAATTGCATTTTAACTGCATTTTTTCTCTTGAAACATATATGATATATGCATATATATGTATGATTGCGCGCACGACGATTTACGACGACTACCGATGACGCCCGAAAATGACACGCTTTTTCCAACATGGCGTCGTTCACATCCACACAGAAAATTCGGCCTATTCACTATCCAATTATACATTATATAGAGATCAGTGGGAATGCCGTGCATCAAGCTAGCGGGTTTGTCGGCTATTATATACTCGATATCATCCTCGAGTGCAAAAAGAAATGACGGGAAAAGTAAGTATAAACGTTTTTTACCGTCTATATTGTTGTGCGAAACGGCACGGGGTGTGGGGTGCAGTCAGGAGATATAAATATCTCAGGCCGTCGAAGGAGAGGAGTCGAGAAACGGCTGTTTTCTTGTATCAATTAATATTCTTCCTTTTTTTATACCAAATAAATTGTAGGTTTATTACAAGTATCCATTCGTTAATACAAGCCTTATTTTAGAGTCCTTATTTAGTTGAATCCCTTTTCTGCCCTTGCCTCTATTCCGTGTAGGCTCAGTAATTATTCTAAGTTCTGGCGTACTTAGCTCGGTCCGCAGTTGCACTTGGTTTTTGACTGTTCGACTGTCCGTCGTGCTCTCGTGGTGATTCGTATTTAAACCCTTGTTTTGAGAGGGTTTTTGAGAGGGGACCGCTTAGTAACATGGCCATACGGGGTCATGGTGCGGTCAAGTTAAAGTGCAAGCGAAGGTGATTCGATGTCGAAATCCTTCGTTGCACTTCCATATTTTTGGCGAACTCGCGCGTGGTACGCTGAGATAGCGATTCTATGAGGTGAATGTTCGCTATCGCATATACCAATAATATTTTATGCTGACGCTTACTTTATACTTTAATTATATATGTATATGTGTAAATACTTTAATTATATATAGATTATAATCTGTGAGACTATGACATCATCAAAACCGAATATTCGACAAAATTTGTCGGAAAAATATACGACCATGTTGCATTTCTCTTCTACACAAGAAAGTTTCATAACAACTCTACCTCCAACTTTTAATTCCCAAATGATATGCGAGTTTATCAATTTGGACGCATAATCATCGTTTCTATAATATCCTATATATTTGAATAAACGCCTGGCGGTACTTCGACATCCTTCTAACATTGAGGAATTGTAATGCCTTTTTACATATACGCCTTTCTGCAGGGCGTATATATAAAAAGCTATACGCAAACTAGATCTTCGTAAGCGTGACTTCTCAACGATCGCTTAAGTCTATATGTTGAGGTAATTCGGTGGTGAAGAACGTTGTTTTATTTTCCGGAAAGTATCGCATACTACTATTGCTCGGGAGGATTATGTAAAATTCTTCCCCTCTCATTTTGATATTAAACTCGAGGCTGGTATCCAAGAATCGAATTTAGAAGGATCCCCGCCAACTAACTAGTAAATTACTACTAACTGTTTATAGTTACTCCGTCCTTTAGTTTTTATCATATGGTCTATAAATTCTCCCTCGCGCAAGTCTTTAATAACATGTGTTAATTCTTGCTCGTAAAAAATCCCGTCTATAACCTCGCCCTTTAAATAAATATTACTTAGTTAGTATACAGGGGGTTCTCCATTCAAGAACGCGATAAATTCGAAATATTTTTTCACTCCAACCTGCCTCGTATCCTTTCTCAAACGCTGCTTTTACTCTACTGATACGTACGAGTTCGCCCGCTTTATATTTACACTTTTGTTTGCGTCCGCGATTTTTTCTTCCTTCAGTATCATCGGACGACATGGAGCACGAGTATGAGATGGCAGCTATACGGAGCCCACACAATTGAGCGAACTGTCGATCAAGATGAAGCAAAGCCATGAGAATTTGGAAGAGATAACGCCCTGCTTTTGGAATATGAAGCAGGAGCCGCCAATACGGTCCGGATCGAAGAGCCCGCGCCACCGAGCACCACCATCGCTGCCACCACGGGTGGGATCTGTCATCCACCGGTCCGACCATGTGAACCGACGGAAACAGGAGAAAGCCGCTACCTCCGCCAAAGAAAAGGGAACCTCGCCCTTACGAGAGGCCACCCGGCCAGTAAACCGGGACAACACTCATGCCGGCCACCGACCATCCTACGGCCAATGGGCTACCGCTACAACCGCTACAACCGCCACCGATTCCCGTGGAAGTAGAGCCGGCAGTCATAGTGGAGATTCCGCATTTCGCGGTTGCGTCGCGTCGCTATAAACCACGTGTCGCGTCGCTATAAACCACGCACGGCCAACGGACGTTGAATCGTGCGATTCACTCGCGACAGAAGAGTCCGTTATTGTCGTCGCCTCCGCTAGACAAAAAAAAATGATGATGCGAAAAGCCCGAAAAAATAGCCGACCAACCGACCGAGCGAATCCCTAATTCGGGCATTTATTGAAATGGGGGATGATGTAATGCATACCGGTATCGTTCCGATTTCCTAGCAACATCATCTGCCGGAAGCTGCCGCCCGGCAGAACACCCGCCGGGCATAGGCAGGTGCGCGGTGCGCCCATCTTTTCTTAAACGTCCGAAAACGTCCTTAAGTCGTTGAGCTCAAAACGGCCGAACATCGCCGATCGTAGCTGATATGGCCCAAACCACCGGTCGGCGAAAACCCGCACTCGGCGCACACTCAAACCCCTCCGAACGGGCCCGACTGCACCGTTTCCGAAAAACCAATCGGAAGGGATATTACCGCCACGTGCCGACGCGAGTCGACGATTAGCCGGTATAAAATGGTCACATTCCGGCATCTAATTACCATGCTCCTAATCCGCTCTGAGCAGTAAGCTCCAAAGAAATCCAGAGAACCTTAACAGCACTACCGCACCGGACGAGAGATGGAGAGAATTCCTCCTTAGCCGAGAGATCTTGATTACCGTGCGGTGTTCTTTGAATCTCCTCCACATCTCCAGCTGGGAAATACTCGGAAGGTTTGAGCCGCCCCGATTGAGACCTCTCGAGCCAGTTGCAGAACACACGATTTCTTTCGCGTTGCAGTTTTCCTCTCGCGACGAATAACGCATAACGACTGCGCGACAAATAGCGCATAACGACAGCGCGACGAATAACGTATAACGATATCGCGCCACATCCGCCTTGAGCACCGAAGTATTATACCGCGTTTCGCTACGCTGATCTTATTTTATTTTGTACCGCCGCTGCACTCATCCGTGTATTGCGAATAAATTATATCGCGCCATCCGCACTCGCGTACACAAAAATCCGAGCGATACGCTCTTCGTAGAAAACCACCGGCTTTTCAGCGTATAGCGGGGTTCCTGGAACGCCGGGATTCCCCAACGAAAGAAATTCGACGTAAAAACTATCGACAACATATACGTGCGATCATCGACCGATAGCAGGCGCGTCAAAACACAACGACGCATACACACACGCATACATACATACATACGATCATTCATGTATACACTCTTTCACGCCTAATAAATTCATCTTGCATTTTACTTTATTTTATTTTATTTTCCCTGCGTTACCTGAACTATCCGCGAGCCTATACCAGAAAATCAGACTATTACAACTGTTCTATTGAAACGCTCGACTATAGCTGCTTTAATATCAGGATTACAAGTTACACAAAAACAGATCTTTTTTTCTATTAAGAATTTTTGTAAAGCACTCGCGATAAATTCTTTACCTTTGTCGGTTTGTAGATATATAGATAAACGTCTTTTGTTTCTCAAGAATATGTTCTGAAAGTCCTTTATTACGCACGCCGAAGTTTTATCGCGTAAAGGTTGTATCCAAGCAAATTTGCTAAGTACATCGATAACCACCAGTAGATACGAATATTCATCATTATAACTCTTAAGATTATGAAGATCGATCAAATCTGCCTCCCATAAATCATCGATATTTGTCACATTATAATGTAAACGCGGAAATTTTCGACGTACTGGACGATGCAGCATATACGTTTCGCGATTTAAGCCAGTCGATAATCCGTTACGCGAGAAATTCGGCTTAGCCGTTCGTGATAAATTGTCGCTGAATAATCCGCGTAGTTCGAAGAATCGTAATATAATTTTTCGAGTTCCATCTTATTAGAATTTGCTCCAACCAAATAAACCTCTTGCTTTCTTTGTCAGGGAATTCTCGTCCTTACTTGCTAATGTTTTATCAGTCTCATCGGCAGATATAAATACCGTTTCTCCTTCGGATACCGTCTCGTTTAATCTGCTGTGTGAATGACGAGTTTTCGGAGTGGAAGTAACAGACTTTTGACTGCTAACGACGCTTTTAATACGACGAGTTATTTTGGCCGAGTGTAAAAAACTACGATTTGCTATAAGACTGGAAGGTGTGTTTATGTCGTGCAGTAATCGTGCAAACTGAACTCTTCCGATTGCTTTTACTGTTTTTCCCTTGCGTATCGCGTCATTTATGAGATCGCTAATATTCGAGCCCGTTACAACCGCCCCGTTTATAGTTACGAGTCTTTGTCTATCCTAACTGATCTTTGACGACAAGGCATTGAGCAAATATTTCAATAGCGTGTGAGCTTTGTAGCAATAAGTTTTCGGCACACTTTCGATTATATTTTTAATCATTTCCGCCGATTGATTGCGTTTTTTTCCCGAAACTATTAGCGTCACCTCCATTTCCAACGCTACTAATTAAAGTATGCGTAAATTCAGTGGTATCGTCATCTTCCAAATACATGTCCTGCTCAGTTTTATCATCGTCGTCATTTAAAGCTCCACACGAATCTTTGCAAAAACACTTTTTTGCATCCCGAACAAAGTAAAAATAACGTTGAAGTATTTCTTTATACATTTTCCATCTTTCCATTTTTCATCCCCGTCGGTGGGAGTCAAGAGATTGAGAATACGACATCTCAGCATCAAGTCACGATAAAGGGGATCTCGGTGTCCGTACAGATTTATTATTATCATTTTCCGTATTATTAACATTTTCCGACTGTTGATTTTGTTGCTGCTGCATTCGTTGCATTTTTTTCGAGACTTTCCGTAGAAATTAAAACCATTTTTTAGCCTTTTCCATTTTTAATAATTTCCAAATATTATTATTATTTTTCCTCATAATGAATATAAAGAATTGTATTTTTTTCACTCGCCGATAATCCATGATAATAAAGCATTGAGTATAAGGACCGATAATATAGGATGAAAATCCTCCGTGTTGTACTAACAGTTTTTTTAGTCTTCAAATTACTCTGCTTTGCCGCAATGTGTCGTAAAGTCGTTTTATGCTTGGACAAGCGCTTTTTTTCGCTAGAATCGAGCGGTACGTTATCTTCGAGTATATTGAAAATACACTTCTGAATACACTTTATAAAGAACAATGCTGAAAAAGGGCCAAAATTTGCCGGTAAGAGGATTGCATAAAATCGGTATATCTTTGTTTTTGAACCTGCTGAACTGAAAAAATTGCATTTTCACAATTTTCCCCAGTGTTTGGATAGTTTTAAGCTTCAGTTTAGAGTTCAACAAGTTCAAAACCAAAGATATACTGATTTCATATCCTCCTTACAGACAAATTTTGGCCCTTTTTCATCATTGTTCTTTATTGTTGGCATCGCGTAAGAATGCCGCTCTTTGATTTTTTTTCAAATAGCATAGAGTATTTAAGAAACACAGGTTTCTCTTTCCGATGCAACGTTTTGCGACCTTTATTGCGTTATTCGATAAATTCCTTGATATCGCCATCGATGATGTTTTGTTAGAGTTTGCTTTTTTCACCATTGCACCGTAATCGCACAACTCGCGAGTGCGAATACCATTCTTTTATATGCTTCCGGCTCTATGACTGATTTACGTGGTATGTAGACGTAATGTAGAGTATCCTCTGGAAAGATACACGTGCGAAATCGGTATTCGTCTGGAGTCGATTGTTTCAAATCGAGCAATAAATATCCATGTGGCCTCGAGGTAGCGTCGTAATACGCTTCTTCCATAAATTTTGGATCGTCGGAATATACCTGACGCTCTAATTGACGAATTTGTGTACGATTGCGCGGATTTTTGAAAACTATATAATTCGCGTTGAGAGATATGTCGCGCTGCCCACGGCCCTGATGGAAAAGATTTTGAAAAATAAGTATAATGTTGAGATTCTTATGATGACTTCCTTTGGTAAATAGATCGACGATAGCGTTGCACGAAGATGATTCCCTCATAAAATTGTCGATTATCACCAATTTCGGAGAAAGGGGATCGTTAGAATAATCTTCCGGACGGGGTAACCCTTCGTGAAATTTGATTTTATTTTTCCTCGTTTTTACTAAAGCATTATTACTATATTTGCTCTCGCTTTTCTCTTCTTCTCTCTCACTCGTGTCGCAATGTAAGCACTGATATGCATCTTGCCACTCGGAGTAATAAAATAAAATTTTCTTGAATCGGACATCGGATATGCGGTATAAATGTTGAAGAAATGTTTTTACGAAAATTGTTTTCTCGCATCGTAGGACCGGAGACGATCGACGTCCAAGGATGTTTCCAGTGCACGTCCATTATACAAAATAATCGATTTCATATTTAGGAACAATCTCATAAATGAAAAAGTAGTATTAATTTATTCGTTCTCCTTAGAGTTACAAACTGTATATAACATCGACTGATTACAAAAACATCTCGCTATAAAAATATCCGCAATACATTTCTCTTATCCTAGAACTTAAACTACTTCCTTACCCTAAGCCTTATTCTAACTCAGTGAGGAAGCTCGGGCGATGTTCTCCCGGTTACTTCCGGTCACCCACCGTCTCCCTCCCTTCCCCACATACACACGCTCTCACAAAATAGTGGACTTCCGTATCCTCTTGCTTCCATTACATTCTTTCTCTCCCTTCGTTTCCATCCCTATCCCCAACATCCATCCTCCAGCCATCCATTCATCCTTCCTCACTCATCTCTGACCTCCCCTCTCTCATCCTTCTTACTTCCTGCACTTCATTCTCCTCCCCTATACCCCTTTCCCCTCCTTCCTGACCTCTTTCCTTCTCTAACTCCTTCATCCATTCCTCCCCCTCCCCCTTTTCCCCTAATATCCTACTTACATTCTCCTGCCAGCTTCCCCTTCTTCCTTCCCACTCTCTACAACCCTCCCACACATGCTCCCACGTCTCTTCACCTCCTCCACATAGCTTCCTCTCCTCCTCCTCCCAATATCTGCTTTCTTTTACCTCCCCTCCCATTCTAAACCTCGCTACCCTCCTCCTACTTTTTCTCCATCCTTTTTTCAGATATCTCGGTATGTCCTCCCCCTTTACCTTCCTATACCATCTATTATACTTCACCTCTTCTATTCTTTCCCTCCTTTCCCTCCTCTGCATTTTTCTGTCCCTTTCCTTCATTTCTCCGTACCAGTTCTCCCCCTCCTTCTCCCTCCACTCTAGTGATTCTATCTCCACCCCCTTCCCTCGAAAAAGTTCCTTTCTTTCTCCCAGCTCGAATTCCCCCCTCCTCTTCTGCATCTCTCTCTCATCTCCTCCATACACTTTCTCGCTAGCTCACTCCCCTTTCCCTCCCTTAACCTTTTCTCCCAATCCCACGTCCTCCTTCCTGCTCTTGTCCTCAGCTTCTCCCTCTGCAATTCTTCCCTTACCAAATCCTGGCGACCTCCCCTCCAACCCCAATAACCATCTTAGATATTTCTCCTCCATCCTTTCTATCCTGTCCTTTTCCCTCCATTCCCATTCTTCAATCCCATACCCTAACACCGTCCATACTAGCCTATCAAAGATTCATAATCTCCTAGCCCAATCTCTTCCAAATCTTCTCTTCTCTATTCCCCATACCTGCCCCATTACCACCATTGCTTTTTTTACCTTATCCCTCACCTGCGCCTCCTGTTCCCCGTTCCTTTGTATTACATACCCCAAATACTTGAACTCCTTTACTTTCTCCAGCTCTCTTTCTTTCTATCTCCATATTTTCCTCTTCATTCTACCCTCCTCTCCTAAACCTCATTATCTTTGTCTTCTCAGTATTCACTTCCAATCTTTTCCTCTCCATATACTCCTCCAGTCTCTCAATCATGCTCTTCATCCCTTCCTCATCCTCCGCTAATAACACAATATCATCAGCATACGCCAGGTGTACACCCTCTCTCCCCTCAGCCTTACTCCTCCTCATTTCACCCTTCCCATTTCCTCCTCTAGGTCTGCCGTCAACAGATTGAACATTATCGGACTCAATGGACACCCTTGCCTTAACCCTCTCGCTATCCAAAAACTCTCACTCTCCTCCCCCACCACTCTTACTCTACTTCTTGTCTCCCCCATTATCTCCTCCACCCTCTTTACCAAGCTCTCTCTTACCCCCCTCTCCCTTACCGCCTCTCATTACCTCTCTATCCATAGAATCAAAAGCCGCCCTTAGATCAACAAACATCGCCACAATTCCATCCCCTTTCCTCCCCACCTGCCTCTCTATCAAATAATTCAATACGTAGACATTGTCCATCGTTCCCATCCCATTTCTAAAACCCGTCTGATTGTGCGATATCATTCGTTTTCTCTCCATCTCCTCTCTCAATCTCTCCGCCAAAATCGCCACGTATATTTTATAGATTGCCGGCAATAACGTCACCCCCTATATTCCTTCTCCCTTCTTTATTATCGGCACAACAATCCCCTTTTTCCACTCCTCCGGCTACCCCTCTCCCTCCCATACTCTATTACAGAATTCCCATGCCCACCTTTCCAGTCCTTCTCCTCCGTATTTTCTTTCCCCGGAATCTCATCCATCCCCGCCGCTTTTCCATTTTTTAATCTCCCCATTGCTCTCCTAAACTCCTCTCTGCTTATGCTCTCCTCCACGTCCTCCTTCCCTCTTCTGTCCCTATACCCCCTCACCACCTTGCCTTCCACTCCTCCTAACAACTCCATAAAATAATCTCTCCATTCCTATATCCTGATCCCTTCATTCACCCTCCTCCTCCCTCTTCTTTCCCTGTTCACAATCTCCCATTCCTCATCCTCCCTTCTAACTTCCAACGCCTTTCTTTCCCATCTCTCATTCTTCTCCTCTTTCTTCCATCTACATAACTCATTATATTCCCTCCTTTTCCTTCATATAATTCCCCTTCTCCTCCTCCCCCTCTCCTTCATTCCCTTAATTCCCTCCTCACTTCTCTTTTTCTTTCCTTACATTCTTTGTCCCACCATCCCCAGTTCCTTTCTTCCCCCCACTCTTTTCCGTCTCTCTCATTGCCTCCCTTATCTTTCTTCCTACCTCTTCCAACCCCTCCCCCTCTCGTCTCTCTACCTCCTCATTAACTGCTCCATTTTCCGCTTAAATATCCTCCTCCCCTCCTCATCCCAAACCCCTCTTCTACCCCCTCCTTCTCCTTTCTTTTCTCCCTTCGTTCTTACCTCCCCTCTTATCCACATCTCTATCGGATGATGATTCGAATCCACTTTGTCTCCTATCCTCATCCTTTCCACTTTCTCCCCCACTAACTTATCCCCCATTATGTAATCTGTTACTGTATTCCCCTTTCCTCCTGTGAATGTGTATTCCCCTTCCTCATCTCCCTTTACTCTTCCATTAAAAATCCCTAGCCTCTATTCTTCTGTAAATTCTATTAGTAATCTCCCCTCTCTATTTATTTTATCGTCTTTTGACTTCCTCTCCCTACCCTTTCCCCTATCCCTCTCATCCTGCTCACTCTCTACTCCTCCACTTTCACTCGCCGTTCTCGCATTAAAATCACCCCCTATTAATATCTTTACTTCCTTCTCCCTGTCTCCCACCCATCTCTCTAATCCTTCTAATATTCTTCTTATTCCCCCGCTTACATAAACACCTATCATCCACCATTCCTCCCCTCCGATCCTTAACCTACCTCTCATTATCCTCTCCCTCGCTAATACCTTCTTTCTCCACCAAATCCTTCCTTATCCCCATCAACATTTCCCCCTTACACCTCCTCCTCTTCTCCTCCTTCTTCGCTATCTGTACCTCCCCATTCATATCCCCCTGGTAATTTCCCTCTTATCCTCCCCCATCCCTTCTCATTCATCCACGTCTCCACCAACATTATCATCTCCCATCCCTTCAACCCTCCCAAAAATCCTTATCCTTCCCCCCACTCCTGCCACATTCCAGAACACCGCTCACCATCTTCCCTCTGCTCCCTCCCCTCCTACCCGAGTTACACTCTAATTTAGTTCCTTCTTCCCCCTTCCCCTCAGCTCTCTACCGATGTCTCCTCCCTCTGCCCCCTCCCCCCGTTCCTATTCCCTCTTTCCCTCTCCACCTCTCAACTCTCTATCGATGTCTCCTCTCTCTGCCCCCTCCCCCGTTCCTCTTCTCTCACCCTCTCTTCCTCGTCTCTCAGCACTTCCTCCTCTTCGTCCCACCTCCATCATACGTTCCCAATCCTTATCCTCACTCTCCTCCCAACGCTCTCTTCCTTCCTCGCTATCTCCTCTAATTTCCATTTCATTCTTCTCTCCTTCCACGCCCAATCTTTCATGATTTTCTCTCTCCTGCTCCTCAGATTGCTCTTTTTCATTAATACCTCCCTCCTTTGCTCTTCGTTCCCTAGCCTTACCCACACTGTCTCCCTATCCTTCTTTCTGTCCCCTCCTATTCTTTTCACCTCCTTTATACTGACTTCTGCTCCTTTTCAAAAAAGGAAAAATGGTTTCCTCCACCCTCTCTTTCCTCATCCCCTCGCTTACCTTCATCCCTCTTATTAGGATATTTCTCTTTTTCCCCTCTCTCTCCTTCATCTCTATCTTCCTTTCCATCTCCCTTATCTTTCTCTCTACACTCCCCCCCCCCGTGTCTGCTCTTCCCCTTTTGCTACCCTTTCCCTTTCCTCTCTCTTCTCCATCTCTAACACTCTCTTCTCCATATCCTACAATCTCTTTCTCATCTCCTCCTTTCCGCTCTCCACCTCTCCTTCAACTCTCTTTTCATATCCTTCTATTTCTCCCCTCATCAACTTCCCTTGATCTTTGATTCTCTCTTTTACTTCCTCCTTCATCTTCTTCAACTCCTCCCTCCATCCCCCTCACCTCCTTAAACACTTCTTCCATCTCTTCCTTCCACTCCCCAATCATCTCATCTATCTCTCCTACTTTCTTCTTTGTCGGCGACCTAACCGCCTTCCTACTCTTATTAAATATTCCTTCCCCCTCTTCGTCCCCCGATCCCTCCCTTTTCCTTTTTAACAACTCCTCTATATTCCCATAACTCCCCCTTCTCTCCCTCCCTTCCGTCATTCCTTTATCTTTCGTTTCTGCCATCTTAACTTGGCGCCCTCTACAGTCACTGTAGCTTGATTCCTATTCTTGCTCCTCTCTATACTTTATCTATTCCTTGCCTATCTCCTAACTGTCACCTCAACCGCTTTCTTCTCCACCCTTTTACTTCTTTTCCTTTCTATCCTCGTCACTTCCTATACTCTCACCTTACTTCTCACTCCTTTACTCTCACCCTCACACACTTTTACTCTCCTCGCTCCTCTACTTCACCCTTATTTTTATTCCCAAAATACGCTTCACACTTACACGTGTCACCCGCCTACGCAACGGAAACGAAAGTCCCATAAATGAAAAAGTAAACGATGATATTTAACAACAATGACCTAAGTAAAAAAAATGCGCATGCTCGAATATTATTAGCGGGAATGTAAGAAGAAAATAAGTTTCACGAGGGTCCCATCCGCGCCGGCCGCATGCTCGGGCTAGCGTTTTCTGTTATGCATGCGAGCGGAAAGCATCGCTGATTAGCCGATACATGGTGCACGACCGCGAGTAAGCGTATTCATGCGAAGGTAGGCTCGCATCGGCAACTTTCGCGAGCATCAACGCTAATAAGCTCTAATTGGTTCTCCATATACGTCTATAGTAAAAATAAAATGCTTAAATTGCGGAAAATATATTTTAAAATATATTTTGTATCGTCTAAATTACAAAATACCTATACATGCTCGTATTTTATGAATCAATTTATAGCTGACTCAGACAAACACTATCCCCTGTGATATAATGATAATAATAATAATAATATCTAGAGATTCTTCAAAGCCTAAACACACGTTAAAAAACTAGAAATATCCAATAAAATAATCTCATCTTAAGATAACCGTCAAAAGTTTTTATTTTAAAATAGACCCGCAGTAGGATAACAAGGCCGGTTCTAACCCTGGTCCTCTCAGGGAAGTGAAGTGCGAGGGGATCTCAGTGGAGCGGGGGTATGACGTCACGCGGGATTTCGTTGGCGCGGGGGTTGCGGGGTGGGGGACGCACGTGTTGAATGTTTTATGACAAGTATAAACAAAAAAAGAGCGGTATTCTTTTGAAGAGGATTTTGGGCCTTACCAAAATCATTTTCCCCCTTTTTTTTTATTTTATTTTATTTTAAGAAAAAATTTAACAGCATCGATGTTCGACTGCTTTGTGCCCTTGCCGTGCGTGTGAGAGAGAACGATGATAGTGCAAAAAGAACGCATACGAGAGAGAGAGAGAGAGAGAGAGAGAACAATACTTATAATAACGAGACTTAAAATTAATGCGAGAGCGCACGAAGGATTGGAGCGCAAGGGAAAGGCGTGTAAATAATTGTATTTTTTTTGTTACAATTAAAAATATATAGTATAATTTATTTAAATGTGTGAGTTTAATAAAAAAGTATCCAATATAAAAGTATATAAAAATATCCAATATAATATATATAAAAATATTCAATATGGAAGTCGCAGGGGGATAGAGGGGACCGCTCCTGAAACAGAAGAAAACATATACATTTCATTAGTTTAAATTATTTAATACTTTATTTTAAGATACTTTTGATATAATATAATAAATAAATTTATATAATAAATTAAAAAATACTTACAATGTTATCCATGACTCATCTATTTTAATGTTTGCAAAGAGAGCACATGTCGCACGGCATTATTTGATGCAAAGATTTCCTGTACTCTTTGCAGGACATATCGGTCAAATATTGATAATATATACATTGATGTACCCGAACAGAAGTAGCTTGTACAAATAGAAACGATAGCCGGAGGAAGCATTCGACGCAATATTTCGATCCATTTTCCTCATAATAGCATGATATACAACATATTTTTATTTCTTTATTTAATGTTAATATTTCGGATAAGTCTAAATGTCGTTGTTTCTTTTGAAATAATTCATCACCATCGTCACTATCGTCACTATCGTAGTCACTGTCTGTTAAGGGTTCTATTTCTATATCAGACCCATCCTCGTCTGATAATTCATGGAGATCACCAATATCCATCTCTCTCTCCTCTCTCTCTTCTCTCTCTATCTCTATCTTCTCAGCCACAACTGGATCCATTGTAATCATCATCGATGAAAATTACGTTTTCTTCAGCCATTGCACAAGATTACCGAAACACAGAAGAGCAACGAAAGAAATGATACTCTAATGCAGCAGACTCCTCTTCGTTTTATATATTTTTAACATAAACAATATATAGCGGTATTCCCTGGAAGAGGATTGCATCTTAGAGTTAAACCTTTTTTTCTTTTCTTTTTTCTTTTCTTTTTTCTTTTCTTTTTTCTTTCTTTTTTCTATCGATGTTCATGCTCTTTCTGCGTTGTACCTTCCCACATTCAAAAGATAAGAAAGGATTGGACGAAATATATATAAGGAGGAGGAGGAGGATTGAAACATATCAAATCAGTACGGAGGTAGTACGGAGGCGTGGGGGACGCTTGGGGACGTGTTTGATGTTTTTTATCATAAGTATAAAATAAAAGTACAATATTACATAAGCCGATGTCCGGCTGGTAAACAGCGATATTTGAAGAGGATTGGATATTAGGCCGACCCAAAATTATTTTCCATATTTTTTCTTGGAAGAATTGCAACGTATCAGCGCCGATGTTCGGCTGCTTTGTGCTCTTGCCACGCGTGTGAGAGAAAACGAATTTTTTCTGAGATGTAAATAAAAATTGATTATTACGATACACCATACTTATTTATTTTACACAAAGATAAAAAGGTTTAGACGAAATACAGGGATGATTGAAGCGCTTCAAGTCACTGTGATTTGAGCGCATCGACACGCCGGTTGTAGGAGAGTATAGTAGTGTCCTGTTAGAAAGATTTTTGTGCGATTTTACGTTCAAGATAGCGAACGGTATTGTTTATCGTGTGTATGTAAAAGTCACGTGCAAGTGCTTCGTAGAAAACTGTGACATAGTGTAAAAAAAGACAGGAAGAAATCGAAAACATCGAGCAGACTGAACGCGATCTGGTGGAGCGATCTCGCCAAATTGTCACCTTGGGCGAGTATTTTGCATGGCTGCAACGTTGCGAGGAATTGATCAAAGAGCTCGAAGAACGCAGTCGTGTTAAGCGTCCGCGACTCTCGATCGGAAATAGACAATCTCTGGCTAAAATCGCGCGACTCGAAGGTGCAAAAACTCGATTGCAGAGACGATTTATTCCCAGTGGTGGTGATTACAGCGATGATAATAACGCGAAAAGACTCGTTTGGCGAGAGATCGATACCGCGTTCGATAGCCGCATTCTGACCAGTGCTGTGATTAATGCAAACCATATCGAACCTCGTCAATTTCTCGAGGATGCCGAAGACATTGTGCTCAAGCAAATCCAAGACGTTATAAAAAGACACAACAGTGTAAAAGTAAATACAGTGTTTAACGGTGAATTTGTGTCGGGTATAGCGTACAAATAAAAGTATAAATACGAGAAACTGTGAACTCTTTCGCACATCAGATTTACGCGAGTAGTACGAGCGCCGCATTATCGAGCCCACTCTAGCATCGCTGGACGAATTTCAGGAACGCGATAGTGGCTAGGCATTGTCGCGAATACAGAATTTGACTGTGAATATTAATAAATATAATCCAATGTGTGCGGGATGTTATATTAAATTGCCGCGAGAGATTGCGATGAAGAAAGCGGTGGTTAACGTACAGTCTAAAGACAATGCATGTTTCGCGTGGGCAGTGGTCGCCGCTCTATATCCCGCAGAAAGAAAGATGGAACGGGAATCATCGTACCCACCTTACGCGACAGTGCTGAATCTCCGGGATATTGAGTTTCCAGTGACTGTGAATCAAATTAAAAAATTTGAACTCGCAAACAGTATCTCGATCAACGTGTACAGCATCGAGAAAAAGAACAACATTGCCTCGGCACGTCTTTCGGAGCAGAAGCGGGATAAGCACATCAACTTGCTATACGTGGAAGACGGTAACAACAGCGTCGGACATTTCGCATGGATCAAGAATTTATCGCGACTTGTCGGTTCACAGTTGAGCAAAAAAGATCACAAGAAATACATCTGTGACCGGTAAGTTTAATTTATATAATTCAAATAATTATAATTTATATAACAAATTATTCAAATCTTAATTTAAAAAAAATTTTTCTTTTACAGATGCCTGCATTATTTTAGTTCAGATGACAAGTTGCAGTCGCATACGGTCGACTGTCGTGAGATGAATGACTGCGCTATGCGATTGCCGAGCGATAAGGACAAGTGGCTCCAATTCAACAACTTCAATTGGAAGGAGCGGATTCCATTCGTCGTGTACGCCGACCTGGAATGCGTTCTGGCCAAGACGGAGGAAGAACAACAAAAATTGTACCAACATCACCAAGTATTTAGCATAGCTTACTATGTACATTGTTCGTACGACGAATCTTTATCGGCGTATCATTCGCGTCGTAGCGCCGATTGTATAGCATGGTTCGTCGAAGATCTTAAAAATTTAGCGTTAAGAATATTTTATCGACTAATGTCCCCATGGTAGATTTGACGTCCAAAGAACGGAAAAAATTTTATCACGTTACTCAATGTCACATATGCGAAAAACCGTTCGCGAAAGACGATAGACGCGTTCGCGATCATTGTCATTTGACCGGGCGGTATAGAGGTCCTGCGCATTCAAATTGTAATTTAAATTACATAGAATCTTTTTGTATTCTCATAATCTTTCACAATTTATCCACAATTTATCTTTCCAATTTAATTTTTTACGCACTTTATTATCGAGGATATAGCTACGGCGTTCGAAGGGAAAGTCGAGTTACTTCCGATAACGAAAGAAAAATATATATCGTTTATGAAAAATGTTGACCTTAAGGAATACAATTGGAAAAATCATGTAAAATTACGCTTCATCGATTCGTGCAAATTTCTTGCATCGAGTTTCGACAAATTGGCATCATTTTTAGATAAAGATAAGCTCAAAATTTTAAAATCAGAATTTCAAAATTTATCAACAGAAAATTTCAATTTATTAACACGGAAGGGCGTCTTTCCGTACGAATACATCGACTCTGTGGATAAGTTGCAAGATACGCGTTTACCACTGCGCGAATCGTTTTACAGTTCCTTGATCGGTGAAACTATATCCGAGAGTGATTACGCGCACGCCGAGAACATCTGGATGCGATTCTCCATTCAAACGCTGGGCGAATATAGCGATTTGTATCTAAAAATCGACGTCTTGTTATTAGCCGATATTTTCGAAAACTTTCGCGATAGTTGCATCAAAAATTACGGACTCCGCGTATTACTATACTTTCCCCGGATACACGTGGGACGCCATGTTAAAGCATACGAAGATTACGTTCGAACTGCTTACAGATATCGACATGGTTATGTTTATTGAACGTGGCATGCGCGGTGGTCTAAGTCAATGTTCTAACAGATACGCGAGCGCTAATAACAAGTACATGGGGTCGTATGATCCATCGAAACTATCGTCGTACTTGATGTATTTTGACGTTAATAATTTATACGGATGGGCAATGTGCCAACCGTTGCCATATACTGATTTTCGATGGGTCCACGACGTGTCGAATTTTAACGCATCATCTATAGCGCTAGATTCCCCTACAGGCTATATCCTCGAAGTCGACCTCGAATACCCGCAACATCTTCACGATACGCACATTGACCTACCGTTTTGCCCGACGCGCGACAAGCCGCCCGATAAGCGGGAATTCAAACTGCTTGCAACATTATACGATAAGAAGCGTTACGTGGTACACTACCGTAATTTACAGCAATGTACGCGTCACGGCCTTCGTGTAACAAAAATACATAGAATTTTACAGTTTTCTCAATCTCCATGGCTTCGAAATTATATAGAATTAAATACACAGTTTAGAACACTTGCGAAAAATGATTTCGAGAAAAATTTATATAAATTAATGAACAACGCGGTATTTGGTAAAACAATGGAAAATGTACGTAATCATGTTGATGTAAAATTATTAACAAAGTAGGACGGACGATACGGTGCAGAGACAATGATCGCAAAACCAAATTTCCACAGCAGAAGCGTCCAAGATGTGTTTATACGAGTTTCATCACGAGTACATGTCTTTCCTGTATCGCGACAAATGTAAGATCATGTACACCGACACGGACAGTCTCACATATATCACATTGAGTGCGCGGATGTATATGATAACATGAAGCGCGATATCGCCAGATTTGACACGAGCGATTATGCGGTAGACAATGCGATAATGGTATGCCGCTTGTAAATAAAAAGGTGCTGGGTTTAATGAAGGACGAAAATAACGGTGCGATAATGACCGAATTCATCGGGCTCAGGGCAAAGATATACGCGTTACGCGTGGACGGAAAGAAAGACACGAAGAAAGTTAAAGGCGTCAAGAGCAACGTTGTCGCGAGAACGATAACGTTTGACGATTACATGCAGTGTTTGAAAGAAGAAATTGAAATGACGCACCAGCAGTCGTGTATACGATCTAAACTGCACAAAGTATACACGATCCGCGAGACGAAAATTGCTTTGAGTCCGTACGACGATAAGCGGTATATCGTACCCGAAACCACAGATACATTACCGTGGGAACATTATAGGATATCATTGTAATATGTAATGTAAAATATAAAATGTAAAATGTGTGTGATAAACTATCTATTAAAAGAAATATTAATAAAGATTTTTATATTGCACATATTTTTATGTAATGTAATGTATATTTCATATATTTCATCTTATTATCTTATTAAAAAATACATGTACTATCGAAAGGAATATTAATAAGGATTTTTTGTATTTTTTATATTTCATATATTTTTATGTGTATCTCATACTTATTATATCTTATTAAAAATACATGTACTATCGAAAGGAATATTGATAAGGATTTTTATGTATATTTTCATTTCTTGAAAATGAAAAAATAAACACTGTATGACTAATTAAATCATATTGTCTTTATGTATCCAAGAGTTGTGCGAATTGTCAAATCTCAGCCATTTCATGTAAACCTCGTCACCCCTCTTGCGCAGTACTTTCTCCACGAGATACATATCCGGATAATTCGTGCGATGCAACTCGTGTTCGTAGAACGCTCCAGCGATAGATTTTTTGCGATAATCCTCAAGTAAATAGCTTACGGGATTAGTATGCTGCACTTTTATAATTTTAAACACCTCGGTTGTCCAATTTGGTGTGTAACCCTTCTCGAAAACTGTCTTGTACTTGCTAACACGTACCGAGTCACCTACTTTGAATTTTGCCGGACCCGCGATATTTACACGGTTGTACACAGTAGCCAAGAGTCTTTCAGCGATCGCAAGGGTAACGTCGACGGGCCACATACCGATCGTTCGATGCTTGCGCGCGTTGTAATACGATACGAGTCCCGGCAACACGTTGATCCATTTGTAAGATCCGTTTAGCGTAAACAT
This sequence comes from Camponotus floridanus, assembly GCF_003227725.1. Lineage (NCBI taxonomy): Eukaryota > Metazoa > Arthropoda > Insecta > Hymenoptera > Formicidae > Camponotus > Camponotus floridanus. The sequence continues at coordinate 265,062 of NW_020229284.1, forward strand.
CTTCCACATATCGTTTTTCAGCGTGCGATTGAATCGCTCAACGATCGATGCCTTTAATATCGAATATGTATATCGAATAATGATTGATGTCGTGTTTCCGCATGAGCCGTTGCACATCGGCGTTATAAAATTCCTTCCCCATATCGGTCTGTATATTTTTCGGACACCTCTTGCTATCTCGAATTATCTTGGCGATAGTGTCAGCTGTCTCGCTTCCGCCTTTACTCTTGAGTGGTACGGCCCACGCGTGCTTGCTCAACGCATCGATGACAGTGAGTATGTAGTTGTAACCTCTGTTGAAACGAGAGTACGGACGCATCTCGACGATGTCGGCTTGCCACAGGTCACCGTATCCCTGCACTATGACGTGTCTTCAGGGGAAATTTTTTCTCGCCGTGCATGCAGTTCGTTCACCAACTGCCGTTTCTCTAAACTATGTTGTTTCTTCGCTTCCTCGGTCATTCTCGATCGTCGACCCATCGTTGTTTCGATTCGACGATCAAATAAACGATACGTATCATCGTGCGTTTTATTATTCGTGGTCACTCTTTAGCCGTTCCTAAGCAATTCCTTAGCCGTTCACTGCCGTTCGATAGCCGTTCAATAGCCGTTCGATAGTCGTTCGATAACCGTTGCTAACCCGTTCGTAGCCGTTAACTGCCGTTCTTGACCCGTTTATTGCGTCCCGTTTAAGTAGTCCGTAGCCTCGTTCACAGTCATTTTTGACCCGTTCGTAACTTCGTTGACAGTCGTTTTTGACTCGTTCATAGCCGTTCTGGACTTGTATGCCGCCTCGTATGTAGCCGTTCCTGACGTGTTCATAGCCTTGTTCGCAGCCGTCTTTGAGGTAGCCTCGTTCGCAGCTGTTCTTGAATCGTTCGTAGCCTCGTTCGAGGGCGTTTCCTCTTCAATCACTGCCACTCATTATAGCTCGATAACCGTTCGTAACCGTTCGATAAGTCTTTGTAGATGTTTAATAATATATTGTACAATAGCCGCACCTAAGCCGTTCACTACAGTACATTACAGGTTGACAGCCGTTTCTGAATTAGTGTTAATCGTACGACGAAGCTCGTTTATCGCAATCTGCAAAGCTCGCACGTCCTTCTCGAATGCAGTCAGCTTCTCGTCTGATTATTTCTGCTGATTCTTCAACCTTTTAACGCATTCTTCCACGTACAATTTATTGACTGCATCGGTATCAGCCTCAGGTTGCGCTATACGGCGAAATTTGCGCGATCTCGCGTCATAGTCCGTAGCGACGCGACACAGAGCGTTTTGACGCAAGTAACTAAGAAATCGCGTTATATATTTCGATAGTTTCGGCAATCTTTGACTACCGAATGAACTGGTGCAATATTTCGGACCAAACGTAACGAAGATACAGTACAATTACACACCTGTTCAAACTTACGATCAGAGCATCTGTGGACAATTGTGCTTGCAGTTTCTTCGAACGGTCGATACGTGTGAATTTAAAGACTGATATTGCTCTATTTAACTCAGTATTCGTTAAACAGTTTTGCCGACATGTCTATGACATTCACGTTGAGTGGGAAGAGTAGCGTTCTCACGGCAAACTTCTTTCCCGCCGTAAATTTGGGCGACGATGCATACGAACTCGGTCTAACGGATTTTGAAACTTATCACACGATACCGAATGTGAATTCCTCGAATAATAAATTTTACTTTGGCAAAAACGACGCGGAAATTTCCCGAGGGATCGTATGAGTTGCGAGATATACATGAATTTTTGAAACGTGCAATTTCACGGAAACATCGCGATAAGAAACACATTGACGGTGATAACTATGAAGATGATGATGAATATCCGATAGTGCTCCGCGCTAATTACAATGCGATGAGGAGCGAGATCAAATGCGCATACAGAATAAATTTTACCATACCGGATAACATTGGATCGCTGCTAAGATTCTCGAATCGTATTCTCGAGCCGCGAAAATGGTACGAATCGAACATGCCGATTAACATTATCAACGTGAATATTATCCGCGTAGAATGTAACGTCACCGCGGGCGCGTACAACAAACTCGTTCATATGATACATGAATTTTCACCGAGAGTATCAACGGGATATAAGATATCGGAAACGCCGACGCAGATCATTTACCTGCCGATCATCGCGCGGAGCATTACGGATTTAATGTTACGCGTTGTCGACCAGAACGGACGATTGCTCGATTTTCGAGGAGAAGAGATCACCGTAAGATTGCACGTACGACGATGGCTACGGCGATAATATACGTATGCGACGTATGAGATGCTCGTGTTGAACGGATCGAAAGACGTGAGAGATAACGCAATCTTTACGAAACCAGCGACACCAACAACAACATCGACGTTCGCTAATATCCAATCATTCAAAAAGAAACTCAGCGCATCGAACATTGCGTTTTTGCAATCTTTGGGATTCGCGGTGCGAAACAGCTGAACGATGACTGACATCCTCAACATCGGTGACGAACCGGTCTTTGATGATCGTATCGTCAAGATCGAGACTCACACGTACAATCCGTTCGCCAATACAACGTTCGGACACAATGACGAGATAAGAATACGCATACAACAACAGGATCTGTATACGCTGCCGCATGAGAGTTTCCTATACATCGAGGGACAACTAACGAACAACAAAGCAGCATCTGAAGAAGAAAGTGATGTAATACTGGGAAATTGCGTTCATGTTCGATGAGATTCGGTACGAACTCGACGGCGTTGAGATTGATCGTAATAGAAACGAGGGAATAACTACTACGCTCAAAAACTATGTAACAGTATCATCCGATAAAAGTATGGTTTTGATGAATGCCGGTTGGGGGGATCCGACGATCTATGCGGATGGATACTTCAATTTTTGTGTACCGCTCTACATGTTATTGGGATTTTGCGAAGATTACAGACGCGTGGTGATTAACGCTCTTCACGAATTGATCTTGATACGATCGCGCAACGACAACAATTGTCTGTTTGGAAATTCAGAGCTGGAACCTGTGATCAACATATTCAAGATACAATGGCAAATGTCACACGTGCTGTTGAGCGAAATCAAAAAGCTGTCGATGCTGCGTGCTCTGGGAAGCGGATGATATCTCAGCATGGCTTTCCGCTCGTGGGATCTGTACGAGTATCCGCTATTGCAGCTTACAACCAAGCATTCGTGGGCCATTAAGACCGCGACTCAGATGGAGAAACCACGATACGTTGTCTTCGCTCTGCAATCAGGAAAGAAGAATGTCATGTCTGCGAATGCGACTCAATTCGACGACTGCAAATTGGTCAACGTGAAACTCTATCTGAACTCGGAATGTTATCCGTACGACAATATGAATCTGGATTTTGATAAACATAGATGGTCCATTCTGTACGACACATACACGCGCTTCTGCAAGAACTATTACGGATACGAGTATCTCGAGCCGAGTCTCACCATCATGACGTTTCTATTTAACGGTCCGTTCGTGATTATCGATTGTTCTCGACAAAACGAATCGGAGCGCAACCATGGATGTGAGATTGGAATTCGAGTGTAAGGAGAACGTGCCGATGACACTGCGTACTGTCTCATCATACACGATCGCGTGATCCAGTACAATCCGTTAATCAACGTTGTACGCAAAATCACCTAAGCGATAACATCGACAAAAGAGAGAGAGAGAGAGAGAGAAAGAGGGGGGGGAAGAGGAGCAGGATATAAAGCAAAGTGTTACGAGATGATTTTAAAGTTTTGTCATTCCTCTCGACTGATGTATCGAAGAGAGAGAGAGAGATCTCGTCATGTCTGTATCAACGTTTGTGGATCTGCAAGGATTTACCATCGACAAATTATTCTTCGTGAAGGAAGCGGCAGTCCTGAGAAAGGGATATGTTCTATCGCATTACTTTTTCGCAAGTCCTGTACCGTGGAGCGGCTTTCATTCTCAGAAATACCCATATCTTGTTTAAGTTTAAATGATTTGAGTTCATGTCGGACCTTATATGTATTTCTCTCAGGTTCTCTCTTGAATATTATATTTTTTAAAGAAAATTTTTTCTTAATCGCAAAATCTTAATCGCTCACAATCTCAATCATGTACTTACACTTAATCACAGTTCAATTGGGAATGGCAAGTTCTCATCAATAATACAAAATTTATATCGTTATTTTCTACATCATTATCTTCACATCGTGTGGTAGGTATAACAGATATACCATAGATGTAGCTAGATTTATGTTTTGGGATGAGTTAAAAAAAATATTTCTATATCTTTGATAAAACAAGAGAACCTCTATACAATACAAATTATTGTAATTACATTCTAGCAATGTTTTTGTAATGTTTCATTGCAATATTGCAAATTGTAATTAAATATTACAAAGACATTGCAGAGAAAAGATCCACAAATCGCCAACACAGTTATAAGATAACATAAATATTTTAGAAAAATTTTAAATCAAAATTCTACAATTATATATTTTTAAAATAAAACATATAGGAAATATGTAAATTATAGATAATAAACTAAACTATTCAATTTTTATTTATTTATCCTTATAATTGTTTAAATATTACAAAATCAATTTATATAAAAAAGTAAGATCTACTTAAAACGTTTTATTTAAAAAAAAATGAAATTTTTAATCTTCAAATCTCTAAAATATAAAACTTTTACTTATAAAAGTTATAAATTTTTACTTATAAAAAATAAATATAATACATAATTAGCATTTACTCAAAATCATTCAATTTTTTTATATGTAATAATTTTTCATATAGCATATAATTTTTTACACATTAATAACTCAAGTATATAAATTAATAGATATCTCATGCTATATAGCACATTACAATAAATGAAAATGGAAATCTAGACATTTCTTCTTGATAAATGAAATTGTGAAAAAAGTATTATATTACTTTTACATTTGGTATGATGTAACAAAAATATTGATTACGCTAAAAAAATATATATTTTGTCAATACGAAGTGTTTATGTCTGTTTGATCACAAAGCAATTAATTGACGATTAAATTAATTGAAGTTTAGAAAAAGTCATCCTTGATACGTCTGTACAACTGATTTATTACCATCATTATAAATATTAACTTATACAATTTTATAAAGGTTTTAACAATATTGTTTACTCAAGAATAGAAGAATATTTGATTAAACATTTTCTTTCAAATAGTGAAAAATATATATATTGATATTTATTTCTAATTTTTTCCCACTTTACCTCAGAAACTATAATCCTTTTATTACAATTTTTATCAAAAAATAATTTAAAATTACGGATATTATTAATTGTAAGACTAAAAAGTTAGAGTGAAACTTTAAGAGTTTCGCCACTCTTTTCAACAAGTTTTATTAAAAACTAATAGTTTTAATATTAATTATAATAATTATACCTGATTACATGAAAGTACTTCATCTATTTTCCTTTTCAAATTTTTGGTACCATTTATTAAGGTTAATAGTGGCATGTGTCCTGCGATTTTTTTTTATATTTTCTATATTATTAATAACTAAATACGATGGTATAACTAAAAATTGTAAAAATATTAATAAATAAATATAAATATATACATATATATATATATATATATATATATAATTAATATATATATATATTTTTTTACAGGATCAGAATAAGAGGAATCCAACTTCCACATAATGTCATAGTTATTGTTATTTTACTTTATCTTCTCAACAAAAAATTGACAAAAATATTTTTTTGTGATATTATACTTACGATTTTGTTTATATAATATGACTTTACATAATTCAATATTAATTTCTATAGAATAAACAAATTTAATTTTGATTTTATTAATTAACAAATGTTTTACTTAAATATGTATAACGTGTGTAAAGTGAATATGCAATTATATAATATGTAAATTATATTATATAAAATAAGTATATAAATACTATATTAAATAATGAAAAATATAATTGAAATCTTTCACAGGTTCTGATACAAATATATTTCAATTATTCAAATAGAAGTAATAGAGCTCTATACATTTCGATTTACTTCACATTTTTCTCAATGGTTCAAATTAAAAACAAACCAGCTGAGTTTTTGACGTTATTTTTATGTATTAATATTGAACTTATTTTTCGTCTGGTGTTCTACAACTTTTTCATTATAATAAATTTCTAATACAATATCATGTTTTGTTTTGTACATCTATGTTATATATTATAATTTTATACGACAGTGTATTTATAGTTTTTTTATTTTTGTGTCTATTGTGCTTATTTAATCATACTAATAGTTATTTCATTATTATTATTATATTAAACAATTATATATACAGCGTAATCAATATTTTTGTTGCATCATACCAAATGTAAAAGTATTATAATACTTTTCTTATTATTTAATTTATTAAGAAAAAATAGATGGAAATGTCTAGATTTCCATTTTTATTTATTGTAATGTAATATATAGCATGAGGTATCTATTAATTTATATACTTGAGTTATTAATTTGTAAAAAATTATATGTTATATGAAAGTTACATATAAAAAAATTGAATGATTTTGAGCAGATGCTGATTATGTGTTATATTTATTTCTTATAAGTAGAAATTTATAACTTTTAAATAAAATGTAAAATTTTCCAATATTAAAATTTATATTTGTAAAAAATTTTTATATATTCGCTGAACAAATTATTATTATTATTATTGTTACTTTAACAAAATTGTTTTTTCACATTTAAAAAACAAAAAATTAAATATAAATTTCTTTATATACATAATTTTTAACAAATTTGTTATTTCGTTGATTACCAAGATAAACTTTTAAAGCTGGAAGCACATAAAATTGCAGAAGCCATAGGTAGAATGCAGAAAGCATAGCGCATGCGCTATAGTATCTGCATTCTGTCCATGGCTTCTGAATAGCGCATGCGCTATGGCTTCTGCATTCTGCCCATGGCTTCTGAATTTCCAATCTACATAAAAATACATAATACATAGTCACAAGCATAAGAACTTATTGTAACCGGTCGTAATAAAAGTTTTTAAGAAGAAAATAAGAACAAAAAACGAATTTATATTGATTAACACGTAAGTTTTTTCATTATTATATTACATTATCAATGTAATACAAATATAAACTGGCAATGACAGTATATAATTATTCGTGTAAATTCTCAATTTCATAAACAGTATTTTGAAGTTAATTTTACTTTGTATGCACATTTCTGAAATTGTAATTTATTGCAAAATAAACACATCTTACAAATTTTGGTACGTTTTATGTTTAATGTTTAAAATTTATAGAATCGATCCTTATGGCCTTCGATCACATGGATTACTGTCATAATATACAGATGTCTGAAAATGAAGGAAATGAAAACCTGAATCCTGATGAATTGACGTTACAAGATGACGAAGAGAGAACTTTTGATGATCTGTTAATCAATATTGTAAAAAGCTATCCACACTTATATGATACTAGTTGCAAAGATTATCGTGATGTGATAAAAAAAGAGAACTCTTGGGTAGAAATATCTAAAATTTTGAACACATCTGGTAAGTTTTATCTTTTAATATTTAACAATATTACTACCCAAGCAACACAGTTAGTTTAAGAATACGTTTAATAAACGTTGAAAATTGTTTTTATACGTTTAAACTGAAAAATAAACGTTTAAAATTTGAAACGATTTTTGTACTAATTTAATAAACGTTATAAAAACGTTTTATAAGACAATTTTTTAGACATGTAATCTTTCAAATGTATTTATGTAATTATGATAAATTGAGGCGTTAAAAGTATAATAATAAGATATTTCATTATATTTAAAAGTTAATAATCTTTAGAGAGTTTACATATTTTCTTTTATTTTAAAAAAGTATATATATATACATATATATGATAGTAAAAAAATATTTCTATTAACTAAATATTGAAGACGTAATATAAAAAGAAATGTATTATTAAAACATGAATAAATCATATATAGGTTGCTTCCGTTTCACGCATATGCGCGCATAATCTATAATATGTGCATATAACGTGCACTGTAGATAAATGCGCGCATAAACGGAACGCAATCAAGCAACAATATATAACATACGCATGCGTCGTTCGTAGAGCTGTTGGCGCGCGGGCAGAAACGTAGTAGTATGTATATATATACATTGGTAGCATGGTGTGGAAGGAATTATTGTGGCAAAAAGAATAAAAAGTTAAACTATTCAATAGACATTGATACTGTGCAATTAATACCTGTGCAATTTGGTATTAAATTTAAGGAATGGTAACTGTATGTGACGGAAGGTCGCATATTGATATTGTAAACATAACCAACTTTGGCTTTTTGTGCTTGTGTGAATATTTTCAAGAATATAAAATATAAAAAGGTTGTTACGCTGTGTGCTATAATTTTATTATGAATCTTTCAAAGAGACAAAGAAGTCGGCATTTTGCTAGACAAGCATATGAAGAATTTAAGCAATTAAAATCTCTTTGTTGTAGAAAAAAAACTTATGAGTTTAGTGATTCTGATATCGAATGGAATAACATTCCAGTATCGAAACCAATAGAATGCTCAACTAAACATGTAATACTGACAGATAATTTAAGCATATCCTCGAATTTTCAAGCAGATAGTTTACGTAGCATTGTAAATAATTTTGATTGGAAAGAAAACGTACCTTTTGACAAATCTTTAGAGATTGATTCATTAGAAACTGATGTTTCAGAAATAAAATTAGCAAAAAAAGTAAAAGTTCCTAATAAAATAATACAATCTTTGGCTGAATGGGCTTTATTACACAATATAACTCACTCAGCATTAGATAATTTATTACTTCGCTTAAATGAATTTGTAGATGGTCTACCCTTAAAGAGCAAAACTATACTTCATACACCCAGACAAGTAAATATATTGAGTTTAGATAATGGTTTATACACACATTTTGGTATCGCAAAGAGTCTTTTAAAAATATTAAATGATTTAAATGAAAATGTAATTCAAATTTTAAGGATTGATGTAAATATTGATGGTGTTCCAATTTATAAAAGTAGTGGAGTGTGTCTGTGGCCTATTCTTGTAAGATGTATAGATATAAAAAATAAAAATCCTTTTGTAGTTGGCATTTTTACAGGCACTGGAAAACCAAAACCTTTGGATCTGTATTTACAAGAATTTTTATGTGAGTTAAATGTTTTAGCAACAAATGGTTTTTTTTATAATGGACAACAAGTAAAAATTAAATTAAATGCCTTTATATGTGATGCGCCAGCTCGAGCCTATTTAAAATGTTGTACTTCTCATAATGCCAGGTATGGTTGTGAAAAGTGCTCCGTTGAAGGAATTAGTATCTCACATCGAATGATATACAAAAATATTTTTGCTTTACGAAGGACTGATCAATCATTCTATAATCAAGTTGATGAAGATCATCATAAAGACACTTCTCCTTTAGTAAATTACAATATTGATGCAGTAACTCAATTTTTGGATGCTATGCATCTTTTGTGTCTAGGAGTAATGAAAACTTTATTGTTTCGCTGGGTTGTTAATGGAAAACCACCTTATAAACTTTCCTTTCATTCAATTCAGAACTTTACAAGAAAAATGTTGTTTTTAAGATCATTTATTCCGAATGATTTTGCAAGAAAAACAAGATCTTTAACAGAATTAAGCAGATGGAAGGCCACAGAATATAGGCTTTTTCTTTTATATGTTGGACCTGTAGTCTTAAAAGACATTTTAGATAATGCAATTTATAAGCATTTTATGCTTTTACATTGTGCAGCATTTATTTTATCTAATGCTGAACTCGTTAGACATATAGATTATGCTGAAGAACTTTTAAAAAATTTTATCCTGCATGCAGAACATATTTATGGAAATCAAATTCTAGTTTATAATTTTCATAATCTCATTCATATTTGTGATGATATTAGAAAGTTTGGTTTATTATGGGATTTTTCCTGTTTTCCCTTTGAAAATTTTTTAGGCAAATTAAAAAAATTGATTCGAGGTCCATCTAAACTTCATCAACAAATTTGTTTACGCATTAATGAGTTGAATATGCTTAAATTATCTATTAAAAAAGATAGTGTGCGGGTAGTACATTCTCACATTAACGGTCCTATACCGAGAGAATATAAATATACAAAACAATATCATAAAATAATTACACCATTGTATACTTTATCAATATCACACAATAACAGTCATATAGAATTAGATAACGGGACTATTGCTGTAGTTAAAAATATTTTATTTGACAAAATCCATACGAAACATTATGTAGTTGTCAATGAATATAAAGAGATAAAAAACTTTTACAACTATCCATGTAATTCATCTAATCTTCATACTTTTAAAGTTTCTAATTTAAACCCAACAATTCATACTTACGATTTAAAAAACGTGAAAAGAAAATTAGTTGCTTTACCAGATAATCAATCTGAAATTGATACATATATTGTATTTCCATTATTACATCTTGATAAATAAAGTTTTTAAAATTGCATTTGTTGGATTTATACATAATTACTTTTGTTTTATATTTGTAATCGAATTATTATGTCAAAATGTATAAAATTGTTTAGTTGAGCATTAAATATGTTGAGCAATAATGAGTTGCGTATAAAATTTTCACTAGCAGTCTTTATTATGAGTTCTTAATATTATTAATATAAAGAAAGTTTAAAATATCGGAATTAAGTATCGGAATCAACTTGTTTTAATTAAGTTTTATTTATTAAATTTCAAGAAAAATATTAAAAGTAATTATTTTTTAAATTTAATTAATAAAATATTTAAAATAATTGTTTATATATATATTTGTATAATTATAATATAGTATTTATTTTAGAAATATGTATCGTGTGGCTGAATTTATTGAAACTGCAGAAACGGAAGTTATACCAACAAAATGGATTAACAAAGAAGGTACTAAATGCTATTGGCCTTATTACAAAGGTACCGATCGAATTAAAAAAGCTATTTTATCAATTGAAATTCCTGATCCAGAAAAGTGGGACGAATATGATACCAGAATATTACATAAATATAGTGAGTACATTTATGTAACAAATTTTATTATTTTCACACATCTTATTTTACAAATTGTTGTTTTATTATTTTTATTTCTTATATTATTTTTCAACAATACGAATAAATTTTTATTATATATTTAACTTATGTGAAATCATAAAATTTTTTAACTTGAAAATATATTTATATGTAACAAATTACAAGAATTAAATCTGAAAGGTAAACTTTATATTGCTATCGATAAATAGACACAAGTAATGAATGACAATAATATCTAGATAATGAAAGATGATTTTGCTAAATAAACACACTTTTTTCTATTTGACTCGAATGTAATTAAGAATAAACTGAAAAATTTCAAGAATGATACAATTTCATGATCGACATTGCCCATGTTCAGAAGACAGAGATCAGTGAGCGTTCAGTGATTTATATGATTGGTTTTTGCCTTTAAATAGAGAATCACTAGATCTAATTATAAGTGTAGAAACAAATCATAATAAAAAGAATTACTGAGCATTCATTGATCTGTTTCGTCTAAACGTAAACCATTGCTATCGTTGATCGAGAAATCAATTTTTTCTAGAGGGGCTAAACAAAACTAGAATTGATACCTCCTACTGTCTCCTACCGCTTACTTCTATATTTATCGGTTTATATTGAATTCACAGATGCCTACAGATATCTCTGGCTCTAACTAAAAAACAAAACCAGCATCTTATTTAAAGTATAAATATAGAAATACAATATATCACATGATGAACTTTGATGCTTGATTGCAGATACATATCAAAAAGCTCGCTCTCATTTAGCAAAAGCTGTATATACATCTCATTTAGATTCAGAAGAAGATAATGAATGTAGATCTAAAAGAAAAAGAATATCGAAAATTTATTCTTCGAGTGAAGAAAGTCTTATTTTAAAGAAAAAAAAACAATACAAAAATAAAAGTAAAATAAGGTCCCCACCTACAATAAATTTATTTGATAAATGTACTTTAGACAAGGAAAACTTTGTAAACTCTCTAGCAGAGTTACCACGTGAAAGGACATTCAAAGTGAATGATAATTTGAGTTCCTCCATTGTAGCTACTACTTCTTCTACGACTGATCATAATAATAACGATAATAATGAATATAGAGATAAAAGAAGAATGTCGGAGATTTATTCGTCAAGTGAAGACAGCTTTGTTTTAAAGAACTCAAAGCAAGACAAAAGTAGAAGTAAAATAAGATCTCCTACAATTACATCATTTGATAAATCTACTTCAAACAGGAAAAACTCAACTCTAAATTCTAACTTTCAAGAGGTATCACGTGAAAGAAATTGTATGGAAAATGAAAATTTCAGTTCATTTATTATGCCTACTACTTCCAGTAACAGAAATGCAGGTTGGTTTTTTTTAATTAAAATATTTGATTAATAATAATATTTAGCCATAATTATAAGTTTAGAATGCACTTTTGATCAATTAGATTGTATTTGTAGTTTATTTTCATATTTGAGACCATTTTAAATATATACATATACTCTTAAAGATGTGATAAATCAACTATAGAACTGTATTAGCCGTATTAAAATATTATTTAAGACAGTTTTAAATTAAATCTATAATTTTATCTATAAGTATATTAACCATTAGCTTTTAAACTAAAATATATAAACAAAAAAAGTTAAAAGAATAGAAATAGCTCTAATTTTATAATTTAGAAAATTTTTTTAATATTACATTTAAAAATTTGCAACAAACACATGCTAAATGTGCATTAATATTTTATAAAAATATTTGCAATTAAATGTAATTTATTATAGATCATTTAATATAATTAACAATATTAGTGATAGAGGATGAATAAAAATCCTTAAAAATTAAAATGATAATCTTAATTAATCTAATACTAAATATTCAAAATTCAGAATTAATTATTTACAGATTATGATTGTTTTAATAAATTATTAGAGATAACAAAGAAATTATTGGTTAAAATATTATTTTTATTATAACAATATTGTTATAATATACTGACACAATAACTTTGTCTATTTTTAATGTATTCCTCTTTAATTATATATAGTCACAATCGTTCTTACAAGTTAAAGCAAAACTTCTATTTTTTTTATTGCAGATGAATCACTGCATTTGTTAATTTTGAAAAAACTTAGGAAACTCGATTATATCCAAAATAATGTTATTATACTTGATATACAAGAAGTATTAAGTTATGTAAAACCTGAAAGATTTGAAGTTCAAGAAACAAATGTCCCAATAACACTGCCAATTGACAATGACACACAGCTTAATGAATTTGAGCAATACATTTCTATTACTGAAAATTATAAGACCATGGTAAGTGTTTCATTTTTTTCATCTGGTTTGAATTTAGTGGGAGACTTTCATTAATTTAATATTGTGTACTTTTTTAGATATCAAAATTTAGTCATATTGGAGGTAATGGTGCTGCAGGGATTACTAGAAAAATAATGAAAAATCTTATAACGTCTAAGTTTGCGATTAATTTTAATTGGGGAGGAAGGGTTCCAAAGAGGCCTTTTAAAGAACTTAAATCAATGCATTTGCTTCTTGGTATGTTTTAGAATGCACTTTTGATCTGTTTTAGAATGCACTTTTGAAAGAACTTTGTTTTATGATTTTATCTTATTTTTTTAATTCTCTTAATTTAGCTGCTTTTTCTTTATAGATTCTGTACGTAAAGCACTTCCTTCGGCGTCAACGCAAGAAATTGAATCAGCTATTTAAAGATTGGCTGAAACAAGCCAAGACGAGAGTTAGGTTGCATAATTCCTAATCATTTCTTCCAAAGATATATTACACATATATTTTTATTTTATTATTAGTAAAAGACATATATATTACACATATATTTTTTTATTTTGTTATTAATCAAAGATATATATTACACATACATTTTTATTTTATATGCTAGTCTTTACTTTAAAAATATCTTTTATTTTGTGATTATTATTTATGCGAATACATAACTTTCTGTAATAACTTGTGTATAACTCCTGTTTCTGCAAAATTTAATACATTTACTTGTCAATACATTCTACTTTTCATTATAATATGTATTCATTATAATATGTTTTATTATCATATGTAATTCAGTAAACAATTATTTTAAATAAAATAACATTTCATTAAAAAATTAATATTTTTCCAACTCCAATATAAACAATATTTAAGTGTACATTTAATTTGTATTAAAGAGGTTTCTAGGTCAGTATTTATAGTAAGATCTTATATTTATGATCGTCTTAAAATCTCATTCGCAGACAATGAAATAGCAGTATTAGTGTTATTTCATTGGTTGGGTGAGATCTTAAGACAATCTTAAACATAAGATCTGACGAATACCGCCCTAGATATATTTTTAAACAACGTTTACTTTACAACGTTTTTTTAACGTCTTTTTTACTAGTTTAAAAAACCGTTTTCATACGAGACATTTTGACTGGTTAATAAATGTATTTTTATACATCACAAAAACGTTTCGGCTAAACGTTTTTAAAACATTTATTAAACGTAACTGTGCTGCTTGGGTAATGAGTTATTCAATTCATTAACATGCATTTGTACTTAATCTGTATTAAATCAATTAGTCGATTATTAAATTTGTTTATTTAACATATTTTAGCAGATGTTTGCTGCAATCGATGGACTCGTCTGAGAGAATCTTTCTCTAAAAAAAAGAAAAAAAGACAAAATGAAACAAAAAGTGGAAGTGGAGCCTCTAAAAGAGGATTTGTTTATTTCGAGTCAATGAAATTTATTGACACTGAAATTTATCAAAACTAGAAAGTAAGAATCCATTTTGATTTTGTATTCTTATAAGCGAGATAGGGTGAATGGCCATATTACTGGCAGTGTACATATTACTGTCAGTAAATATTTAAATGATTTTTTAAATCTAACTATAAATGTTACATTATTTAAAAAATGTTTACAAATTTTTAAAACATGTTTTAAAACATTTCAAAACATTTTTTAAAATAATGTAACATTTATAGTTAGATTTTAAAAAATTAAATATTAACTGACTAATATGTACACTGCCAGTAATATAGCCAATCACCCTATTATACAGTAGAATGTTATAATTTTTAAGAAATTAAGATGAAGACCATAAATAATAATATTAACAAATTATTAACATTTTATCACATTCTTTTAAATTTCCACAAATTTAATGAAATATATGGTTTCAGTTCGATGACTAACATCAAATTCCAAAAAGTGTCTCCTACTTCTGATTGTTCGAAAGACAAGAGTGTAAATAAAGAAATTGCGAATTGGATACAGCAAGGCAAACAGACTTTGGAAAAAGAAAGAACTGCATTGGAAGAAATTGATACAAATATATTTTCTCCATTAAAAAAAGTTTCAATGCCGGAAACATTATCCACTACCAGTAATTTTGACGATGCGTCATGCGCATCTTTTTCATTGACTTCATCAGAAAGCAATACAAACGATTTCGTACATGAATCATTGTCAGCTCGGTCATCACTCATCACGATTAACTCTTCACGTTTTTCTCCAACAGCAAGCATAAGATCTACCTGCACTTTTAAAAAGCCATCATATATGAAGGGCAAATTTAATCTAAATATATCAACTGAAAAAGACGGTAAAAAAAAAGAATCTGAAAATGATGATTTCGAAGAATCTTTTGTTAAGTTGAATAAAGCAGTCGTAGAGTATTTAAAGTCTAAAAAATATGATGTACAAGTGCAGAATGATCCAGATACTTCATTTTGTAATCTGATTATGGCGGAATTGAAGCAATTAGATGATAATATAAAACAGATAAAAAAACAAGATATCATGCAAATTTTGTGGAGAAAGGAAAATTTGTGATAATATAATTTATATTCATACGTATAATGAATAGCAAAAATATTCGAAACATATTCAGAGGACATCTAATAAATGTTTAACATCCTGTGACTATCCTCGGAACGTCTTTCGAACATTTGTGCTGTTTGATAATATGCTTTAAGAATACTGTGCTTTAAAAATACTAAGACTTTAGTTAAGTTTTATAATGATAAAATATATATTGAAATATAGCTTTAATAATATAATATAAAAAATATATTATAAAATATATTATAAAATAAATAATTAAATATATATGGATACTGGTATATAATAATAATAATAAAGAATATTTAAAAAATCTTGTACTATTTATTTTATATAAATTCATATACATATACATATACATATACATATATATATATACACAAATGTAGATTAATATACAGGGTGACCCATTTTAACTTAGGCAGCCAAATAACTCGAAAAATAAGCACACTACGAAAAAATGGTTAGAATCAAAATTTTGTCATTTCGAGGGGGACGTACAATGACGTTAAAATCAGCCCTCCACCCTCCCCCTGGGCGGTGAGGGGGGGCAAGTTTGAAATCTTAAATGGGAACCCCTATTTTTCATTGCATATTCTTGTAGCTTATCTCGAGAGCTTTCCAAAACACTATAATTAAGTACCTTTTTATTAAGTACTTTTTGAGTTATAAGGCTTGAAATAATTTCTTAATTTTACATAAACCATAAAATATCTAGTAAACCATTCATTTTTCGATTATCTTACCTTCATACTTTTATGTACAAAATAATGAGAGGAATCAATTGGTGTAAAGAAAACACATAGTTGTTTCTAAGAAAAAATATGTAATTTGCAATTAACAATTCCATATTTTTTCTTAAAAACAACTGTATGTTTTCTTTACACCAATTGATTCCTCTCATTATTTTGTACATAAAAGTATGAAGGTAAGATAATCGAAAAATGAATGGTTTACTAGATATTTTATGGTTTATGTAAAATTAAGAAATTATTCCAAGCCTTATAACTCAAAAAGTACTTAATAAAAAGGTACTTAATTATAGTGTTTTGGAAAGCTCTCGAGATAAGCTACAAGAATATGCAATGAAAAATAGGGGTTCCCATTTAAGATTTCAAACTTGCCCCCCCTCACCGCCCAGGGGGAGGGGTGGAGGGGCTGATTTTAACGTCATTGTACGTCCCCCTCGAAATGACGAAATTTTGATTCTAACCATTTTTTCGTAGTGTGCTTATTTTTCGAGTTATTTGGCTGCCTAAGTTAAAATGGGTCACCCTGTATAGACAATTAGTACATATCAGCATTAAATTTTACAATATATGACACACGTATACATATAATCATTGATAAAATTTCTTTTTATTTAGATGAAGTCTTGATTTTGTCCTCTCGTTACATAATCATGCTGCCAATCGACCATTCCATTCGGAGTCAAAATAATTGCAAAGACTGTCCCTAATATGTGTCACATATGCTGCATCATTTTCGTTATTTTCAGTTATTTCATCATTGTTTTCAAATTGTATAATATTACCTTTCTCGTTTCTTAAGAAATTGTGCAAACATACACTTGCTAAAATATATTTATTAATATTTTCAGGAATCGCAGCGATCGGTCTGTTATAAATACCCCACTTTTTTGCCATAATTCCAAAAGTATTTTCTATTATACGCCGGGCTCGCGAAAGCCTATAATTGAATATGTTTTTGCGTTCCCCCAAATACCGTCCAGAATATGGTCGCATTAAATGCTTTCCAAGGGGAAATGCTTCATCCCCAATAAAAAAATAAGGCACTTGTATATCGGTTCCGCTTAAGCAACTGGTTCCTTCTGGAATATCCCCCATTCTACATATTCAAGGCGCTGTTTCCAAAAATTCCCGCATCACAGTTCTTCCCCATAGATCCAATATCGACCAAAGTATATTTATAATTGTGATCACAAACAGCCATAAGTACGATGCTGTATCGTTTGTGATAATTAAAGTACAGCGAACCAGAATTCGGAGGGCATTGAGCATCGACGTTTTCCATCAATTGCCCCCCAAGCAATGTGGAAAATTCCATAATTTCCAAAAACCCTCAGCAATTTGTAAATATTCTTCTCTCGAAGGAGCTTGTAGATAGATTGAACCAAGAAGTCTTCCAAATACATCAGACGTCTCTTTAATTATTTTATGTACAGTTGACAGATCAACACGATAGGCAAAAGCAATTGCTGGAACTTTGTCTCCAATCAGAAATCTGTAACATTATTAATATTATGATATTAATTACCAAATTGTTTTTACATATATGTATTGTTAAGCTATTAATGATCCGATATATACCGCAATGTCAAAGCAATTCGTTGCTCTGGTTCAAGTGCTCGTGGGCTTCGTTTTATTAAGCTTGGATTAACAATATCCATCAAATGCTGGAATGTTGGCAGTGTCATATGTGTATACTTATAGAACATTTCCTGATCTGTTTTTATTTCCTGAAAAAGATTGTAAAAAGCTCCTTGCTGTCTTCTTCTTGTGTTAATTGCTCGTACCCAGACACGTCGACGGCGACGACGTTCACGGTTGATCCTGTCTCTACGACGTTGCACAAAAGTGCTCCCATATTGGCCAAAGTAATTAACAAGAAATCGAAATCATTTCTGTGAAACGTTGAAATGTGAAACTTGTAAAATATAATTTCAGAAATGTGCATACAAAGTAAAATTAACCTCAAAATACTGTTTATGAAACTGAGAATTTACACGAATAATTATATACTGTCATTGTCAGTTTATATTTGTATTACATTGATAATGTAATATAATAATGAAAAAACTTACGTGTTAATCAATATAAATTCGTTTTTTGTTCTTATTTTCTTCTTAAAAACTTTTATTACGATCGGTTACAATAAGTTCTTATGCTTGTGACTATGTATTATGTATTTTTATGTAGATTGGAAATTCAGAAGCCATGGGCAGAATGCAGAAGCCATAGCGCATGCGCTATTCAGAAGCCATGGACAGAATGCAGATACTATAGCGCATGCGCTATGCTTTCTGCATTCTGCCTATGGCTTCTGCAATTTTATGTGCTTCCAGCTTTATGCTTGCCAAGAACGAACTCGCGAAAAAGCAACATAAAGTTGTCCATGATTAAAAACATCTTTGTGAAGATCTAATCCAATTCTATCAAACATCTGTAGTAGTGATATAGGGAGAGTTCTAACCCAGGTCCTCTCAGGGGGGGTGAGGCGCGCGGGGGAATGACGTCACGCGGGACGGAGAGGATTTCGGCAGCGGCGCGTGTTAGATGTTTTATCGCAATATTGTATTACATGCCCGATTGATAAACAATATTGCGTACGAACATGTTCGGTTTATAAATAATATAAACAGCAGCATTTCTTCGAATGGCAACGCGTGCGAGGGAGAGGGGGCGATGGCGCGAGAACAACGCGTGCGAGAGAGAGACTTATAACTAGCGCGAGACTTAGATTAACGCATGGAAGATAACGATACTTATAACTAGCGCAGGGATGGGAACGAAAGGAGAGGCATGCAAAATAAGTAGATTTTTTTTAAAGTAAAATATATATAAAATTTATTTTAAAATGTGTGTGTATATTATACATATTTATGTGTGTGTGTATGTGTATTTAAAATTAAAATTAAAATAAAATGTAAAATATAAAAATATAAAAATATAAATTTAAATTATCTTGAAGATCGCCAGTAAATAAATAAAAGAGGTAGTTAAAAACGATCAGCACTGGCAATATTTATTGAGTTAAAAAATCACAATCACGACGTTTCGACCATAGGTTTTGGTCCTTTTCGAGTGAACTACAAAAAAAAAATTATTTCCAATAATACAACAACAAAAAAAATTAATGATACCAAATTACATAGATGTTCGAGTAAGATTTGAGCAACAAGTTATATATACATACAGTAATTAAATTAACAGTTCTATCGTGAGAAATAAGAAATCACTTCGTCAAGATTATCATGTCACTGTCTCCATTAACACACAGAGAAAGACTAGACAACCTTTATTATTCTATCATAAATATCGTTTAAATTTTCAGTGTCCTTTTGTAAGTTAATCATGTTGTCAAACTTTTTTATATAAAACATTTCGGCAATTTCTCTCTTTCTCACGTGTTTCTCATTGTGTAAAATAGTCGGTGATGACCAATCGAAGTCATGGTTAAATTCCACTCTATGCTTGCTAATAACGGAAAAATTACTTTCGTGCACTTTGATGTTGTTGCAATGTTCTTTTATGCGAGTGCTTACATGTCTTTTTGTTTGGCCGATATATGATACGTTACAATTTTTGCAGTCTAGTTTGTAAACGACTTCCGTTCTGTTATTAATAGGCAACCTATCTTTACCACGTTTAATTAATGAGTTGAGTTTTTTAGGAACATTATAAACGACTTTAAAGCCTATTTTTTTAAAAAAGCGATCAACATCGTCACTCCAGCCGTCAACAAACGGCAAGGAAATGTACGAAGGCGTAGCTGCATTGTCAAATTCATTGTCAGTATCAGTGCTATCACGATGTTTCAAAAAATACAATCTTTTTTGCACATGACGGTTGATGATTTGATTCGGAAAGCAATTATTCGAAAGAATCCGCCTAACAGCGTCGATATTCTTAGCATGAAACCGAGTGTCCGCTAACAAAATAGCGTGGTCAACCAGATTGTAAATGGTATTCAATTTGTATTTCAACGGATGCTTGGAGTGAAAATTAATATATCTGTTGGAGCAGGTGGGTTTCTTGTACCAATCAGTCAGAAGACGACCATTAGATCGGATAACCATCGTGTTCAAGAAACTGATAGAAGAGTCAACCTCGGTTTCATGTGTAAAGGTTAGGCGTCGATGAAAATTATTAAAAGTCGATTTAATCTCTTCAATCTTTGATCGTGAAACAATAGTGAAAATGTCATCGACGTACCTATAATAGATCGGAACATCGAAACTCAGCAGACTCAAACAATGCATTTCCAAATCATCCATCACGATATCTGCCAAGATAGGTGACAGAGGGGAACCCATAGGACTACCAAAAATCTGTTCGTAAAAATTTCCATTAAAAGAAAAACTGGTGGAGTCCAAAACCGTTTCAATCGCGTATAAAAACTGGGCTAAATTCAATTTCGTGTTAGGAGCAATGTGACTCCAACGTTTAGTGACAGCAATTACAATCAAATCTTTAGGGATATTCGTAAACAATGCAGTGACGTCAAGAGAAATCATTACTTCGTCATCCCTGATAGTCTTGTCTTTCAAAAGATTAGCAAACGTCCAGCTATCCTTGATATGCGATTTAGGTTGCAAGATCGAAATCTTTAATATATCGTGAATGTATTGCGCGACATTATATAACGGATTACCTATGGATGACACAATGATACGCAGTGGGTAACCCGACTTATGTATTTTCGGTAAACCGTAACAACGTGGTAAATTGCCATTAGTTGAGTTCAATTTTTTGTAAGTGGATTCATTAATTAACTCATTGCTGCGCCAAGATTTAACAAGAGTATTGATTTTATTTGTTAATTTTCTGATCGGGTCTTTGTTCACTTTTTTATAGGTGGATTGGTCGTTCAAAAGTGCCTCCATTTTCTCCACGTAATCAGTTTTATTCATGACAACAGTGACCTGCCCCTTATCAGTCCTGGTGACAAACAAATCGTCATTATTACGTAGGAATTGTTTACAGAGAGAGAGACTGTCTAGAACATATTTGTCTATAAAGTTGACATGTCTCTTCGCGCGAAGGAATCTATGGAGGGAATTAGCGACAGAATTTCTGGTCATTGCGTTAGCAGTGTCAGGAATACGGTTATAATTGATCTCAAAGTTCTTCAAGGTCTCGAGAACAACGTTGATACGGTCTTTCGCGTGAGACTGAAGTAACGGTAATCCGAAATTGTCACCAAGACTCAGAAGCTCAGAAACCCGATCAGGGATACTCTTGTTACTAATGTTAATCAACCATTCAGTTTTGTCAATATTGTTAAAAGGATTCAAAGCGGTGTCATACTCAACAGTCAAATTCTTAAATTTTTTAATTAACTTAAATTTTATTATACAGTTGATTTTTACAAACTTACGTTCATTAAGATCAAAAAACTTTTTTAATAAATCACATGGTAGACGTTCAGTAAGCCGTCGCTCAATCCTTTCAATATTAGCGCGCAAATAATTTAGATTAAAATTAAGATCCTTGATTTCAAGATTCAATAATATACCACGGTATTTCAACATGGTTTTTTCAAAAGTGCGATTAACACTCCTACTATGAAACGTGATATTAGTTTTTAAATTATTGATGTGTGACGAAATTAGATCGTATCTCCTGCATCGAAGTAAGAAAATGAGTTGTTGTTTGGCCGTGCAGATTTTCCTTTTAGTGTTAATCCATGACTTCAACAAGGTAGTGTAACTTTTGCCAAACCGATTAGTAATCATTTGAAAAAACATATCAGATTGCAAAGACTCCATAATTAGATCCAGGAGCGTAAATAAATTTAAATTATCTTGAAGATCGCCAGTAAATAAATAAAAGAGGTAGTTAAAAACAATCAGCACTGGCAATATTTATTGAGTTAAAAAATCACAATCACGACGTTTCGACCATAGGTTTTGGTCCTTTTCGAGTGAACTACAAAAAAAAAATTATTTCCAATAATACAACAACAAGAAAAATTAATGATACCAAATTACATAGATGTTCGAGTAAGATTTGAGCAACAAGTTATATATACATACAGTAATTAAATTAACAGTTCTATCGTGAGAAATAAGAAATCACTTCGTCAAGATTATCATGTCACTGTCTCCATTAACACACAGAGAAAGACTAGACAACCTTTATTATTCTATCATAAATATCGTTTAAATTTTCAGTGTCCTTTTGTAAGTTAATCGTGTTGTCAAACTTTTTTATATAAAACATTTCGGCAGTGCACGAAAGTAATTTTTCCGTTATTAGCAAGCATAGAGTGGAATTTAACCATGACTTCGATTGGTCATCACCGACTATTTTACACAATGAGAAACACGTGAGAAAGAGAGAAATTGCCGAAATGTTTTATATAAAAAAGTTTGACAACACGATTAACTTACAAAAGGACACTGAAAATTTAAACGATATTTATGATAGAATAATAAAGGTTGTCTAGTCTTTCTCTGTGTGTTAATGGAGACAGTGGCATGATAATCTTGACGAAGTGATTTCTTATTTCTCACGATAGAACTGTTAATTTAATTACTGTATGTATATATAACTTGTTGCTCAAATCTTACTCGAACATCTATGTAATTTGGTATCATTAATTTTTTTTGTTGTTGTATTATTGGAAATAATTTTTTTTTTTTGTAGTTCACTCGAAAAGGACCAAAACCTATGGTCGAAACGTCGTGATTGTGATTTTTTAACTCAATAAATATTGCCAGTGCTGATCGTTTTTAACTACCTCTTTTATAAAAATATAAAATATAACGATATAATAAAATATAATTATAAAAAAAATATATAAAATTAATTGGGGGGGGAGGTGCGCCGGTTCAGGGGGAGGTGGCTCCTGTAACAGAAAAAAGATATTGAATTAATACAAGTGTAGTTAGAGAGAGTTAAGATTTAAAAAAATAGTACTTACAATGTTTTAATGTGTGCACATGGGGCACATGTCGCACGGTAATATTTGAATCAGTGATTTCCTGCACTCTTTGCAGGATATATTGGTTAAATATTGATAATTTGTGCAGCGATGTTCCCGTACAGCACTAGCTTCCAGAAATAAAAACGATAGTCTTAGGAAGCATTCCGCACAATATTTCCGTCCACTTTCCACATAATAGAACGATATGCAACATATTTTTATGGTATCGTTCATCGTCAATATTTCCGGTAAGTCTAAATTTCGTTCTCTGATTTGTAATAGTTCATCATCACTATTGACACTCTCGTAATCGCTGTCCGCCAAAGGTTCTACTTCGATGTCAGCGTCATCTTCGTCATCTTCGTCATCTTCATCAACATTCATTACATTATTATTTTCAATGATCCTCACATTATTATTTTCGATGATCATCACATCGTCATCATCGATGATCATAACATCATCATCATCGTCATCATTAATGATAATGATATTTTCTTCGGCCATTTTATAAAATACACAAGAACGATGAAAAAAATATTCACTTCTTCACTTTCGATTTCTTGACTCGCGCACTGCCAAACTCTTTCTGACAAGGCAGCGAGATCTCGGTACGAGATCGTATAATAGAGATGCGACATTATCGCCATATTGCCGTAAACACCTCGTAAAAAAAAGTATGCGCGGTCCCATATGTTTATCGAAAGTATAAGCGATATTGAATTACGTGCCCGGTTGATAAACAATATAAACACCTTAGAATCATCTCGCATGTTTTTCTCGGAAGGAATGCAATGTACATCAGCACCGATGTTCGGTAGCTTTGCACCCTTGCTTCCACCACTCGTATATCAGCGCCGATGTTCGGCTGCTTTGCGCTTTCGCGGTACATCCTCACCCCCGATATAAGTAATTCTAGATTTTTTTCCCGTTTGACGTATGCTTATCTCTCTCTCATTGAATTACGCAGCATGAGAATTTATAAACAATATAAACAAATGACACCTCCCAGAATCGTCCTCCGTAATTTTTTCTCGGAAGAATTGCAACGCGTATGAGCGCCGATGTTCGGCTGCTTTGTACCTTTGTTTCCTCCTTCATATATAAGAAGGACTGAAGTGCATCAAATCATCATAGTATGTGATTTGAACGCCCATCGACACGTCGGTTGTAAAAAAGTATAGCGGTGTTCCGTTAGAAAGATTTTTGCGCGATTTCACGTTCAAGATAGAGAACGGTATTGTTTATCGTGTGCAAAAGTCATCCGTAGAAAACTGTGACGTAGTGCTTTAAAAGTGTGAAAAAAAACAGGAAAATGGAAAACATCGAGCAGACCGAACGCGATCTGATGGAGGGATCTCGCCAAATTGTCACTTTGGGCGAGTATTTCGCGTGGCTGCAGCGTTGCGAGGAATTGATCCAAGTGCTCGAAGAACGCAGTCGTGTCAAGCGTCCGCGGCCCTCGATCGGAAATAGACAATCTCTGGTGGCTAAAATCGCGCGACTAGAAGGTGCAAAGACTCGATTGCAGAGACGGTTTATTCCCAGTGGTGGTGATTACAGCGGTGATAATAACGCTGAAAGACTCGTTTAGCGCGAAATCGATACGACGTTCGAGAGTCGTATTCTGACCGGTGCCGTGATTAACGCAAACTATATCGAACCTCGTCAATTTCTTGAGGATGCCGAAGACATCGTGCTCGAGCAAGTGCAAGACGTTCTAAAAAGACATAACAGTGTAAAAGTGAACACTGTGTTTAATGGTGAATTTGTGTCGGGTGATAAGCGCGCGAATAAAAGTGTGAATACGAGAAACTGTGAACTCTTTCGCACATCGGATTTACACAAGTGGTTCGAGCGCCGCGTTATCGAGCCCATTAGCGTCTCTGGAAGAGTTTCAAGAACGCTATAGCGGCTGGGCATTGTCGCGAATACAGAATTTGACTGTTAATGTAAATAAATATAATCCAATGCGCGCGGAATGCCACATTAAATTGTCGCGGAAGATTATGATGAAAAGAGCGGTGGTTAACGTACAGTCTAAAGACAATGCGTGTTTCGCGTGGGTAGTGGTCGCCGATCTATATCCCGCAGAAAGAAAGGTGGAACGAGAATCATCGTATCCACCTTACGCGACAGTGCTGAATCTCCGGGACATTGAGTTTCCAGTAACTTTAAATCAAATTAAAAAATTTGAACTCGCAAACAGTATCTCGATCAACGTGTACGGCATCGAAAGCGAGAACATTGTTCCACTACGACTGACAGAGCAGAAGCGAGATAAGCACGTGAATCTGCTATACGTGGAAGACGGTAACAACGTAGGACATTTCGCGTGGATAAAAAATTTATCTCGGCTCGTGAGCTCGCAACTGAGCAAACACAACGGTCAAAGATATATCTGCGATCGGTATGTATATACAGGGTGAGGAAAAAGTACCGGGACACCTAATAACTTCTGAACGGTTTGAGATATCGGATTGAAATTTACAAGGTTACAATGATATCACACAATCTATCAGATAACACCAAAAACGCCCATTTTGACACCCCCGGGGGGCGGGGGGGAGGGAGGGCGAGAAAATTTTAAATGGAATGTGGGGTCGAGTGAGGGTTCGTTTGAAAGAGCTTTTTGAGATGAGAACAACGCGATGTCGCCGAGGTCTCTACGATTTTTTTTCGCAGAGTTATGATCATTTAAACATTGAGATTTCGCAGAAGCGGAGGGCCCACGACGAAGACGTGAGAAAGACTTTCCGCGGACACGTGTGGATAAAATTGCATGTAGGAAGGCATGTGGAGTGTGCGTGCTTGCGCAGTAATTAACGACTCCAAACCACCTCTGCTGTGTGCGTGTGCGTGTGTGTGTATGTGTGTGTGTGTGTGTGCAAGACCGAGGATGTAGTATGTAATTAACTAAGGCAAGTATAGGAAGGTTTATATCAATTGTTCAAAATGTGCACCGTCAACTGTTTGACAACAGGCTGTCCGATGATAAAAAGATGAAACGGCACACTCCACATGCCTTCCTATATGCAATTTTATCCACACGTGTCCGCGGAAAGTCTTTCTTACGTCCTCGTCGTGGGTTCTCCGCTACTGCGAAATCTCAATGTTTAAATGATCATAACTCTGCGAAAAAAAATCGTAGAGACCTCGGCGACAGTTGTTCTCATCTCGAAAAGCTCTTTCAAACGAACCCTCACTCGACCCCACATTCTATTTAAAATTTTCTCACCCTCCATCCCCCCCGCCCCCCGGGGGTGTCAAAATGGGCGTTTTTGGTGTTTTGTGATAGATTGTGTGATATCATTGTAACCTTGTAAATTTCAATCCGATATCTCAAACCGTTCAGAAGTTATTTAGGTGTCCCGGTACTTTTTCCTCACCCTGTATATATATATATATATATATATATATATATATTAATATAAAATAATTATAATTTATATAACAAATTGTTCTAATTTTAATTAAAACATTTTTCTTTTACAGATGCCTGCATTATTTTAGTTCAGATGACAAGTTGCAGTCGCATACGGTCGACTGCGGGGAGATGAACGACTGCGCTATCCAGTTGCCGAGCGACAAGGACAAATGGCTCGAGTTCAACAATTACAACAGGAAAGAGCGGCTTCCATTCGTCGTGTACACCGACCTGGAATGCGTTCTAACCAAAACGGAGGAAGAACAACAACAAAAATTGTACCAGCATCATCGGGTATTTAGTATAGCGTATTATATGCATTGTTCGTACGATGAATCTTTATCGGCGTATCATTCGCGTCGTAGCGTCGATTGTATAGCGTGGTTCGTCGAAGATATTAAAAATTTAGCGATTCGCGTTAAGAATATTTTAACGACCAATGTCCCCATGGTTTATTTAACATCCGAAGAGTGTGAAAAATTTCACAACGCCACTCAATGCCATATATGCGAAAAGCCGTTCGCGCAAGACGATACACGCGTTCGCGATCATTGTCATCTGACCGGGCGGTACAGAGGTCCCGCGCATTCAAATTGCAATTTAAATTACAAAGAATCTTTTTGTATTCCGATAGTTTTCCACAATTTATCCGGTTATGATTCGCACTTTATTATCGAGGAAATAGTCACAGCATTCGAAGGGAGAGTCGAGTTACTTCCGATAACGAAAGAGAAATATATTTCATTTACGAAAAATGTCGACCTTAAGGAAGGCGATTGGAAAAATAATGTAAAATTACGCTTCATCGATTCGTACAAATTTTTTACATCGAGTTTCGACAAATTGGCATCTTATCTAGACAAAGATAAGCTCAAAATGTTAAAATCGAAATTTCAAAATTTATCCGCGGAAAATTTCAGTTTATTAACACGGAAAGGCGTCTTTCCGTACGAATACGTCGACTCGGTAGATAGGTTGCGAGATACGCGTTTACCACCGCGCGAATCGTTTTATAGTTCCTTGACTGGTGAAACTATATCCGAGAGCGATTACGCGCACGCCAAGAACATCTGGACGCGATTCTCCATTCGGACGCTGGGCGAATATAGCGACATGTATCTCAAAATCGACGTCTTGTTATTAGCAGATATTTTCGAAAATTTTCGCGATAGCTGCATAAAAAGTTACGGAATCGACCCCGCGTATTATTATACTCTGTCCGGATACACGTGGGACGCCATGTTAAAGCATACAAAGATCACGTTCGAGTTGCTTACAGATATCGACATGGTCATGTTTATAGAACGCGGTATACGCGGTGGTCTGAGCCAATGTTCCAACAGATACACGCGCGCTAATAACAAGTATATGCGACAATCGTACGATCCATCGAAACCATCGTCTTACTTGATGTATTTTGACGTTAATAATTTATACGGATGGGCAATGTGCCAACCGTTGCCTTACGCCGATTTCGATGGGTCGACGACGCGTCGAATTTTGACGTATCATCTATAGCGTTAGATTCGCCCACGGGGTATATCCTCGAAGTCGATCTCGAGTACCCGCAACATCTTCACGATACGCACACCGACCTACCGTTTTGTCCGACACGCGACAAGCCGCCCGGCAAGTGGCAAGACAAGCTCCTCGCAACGTTATACGATAAGAAGCGTTACGTGATACACTACCGTAACCTACAACAGTGTACACGTCACGGCCTTCGTATAACAAAAATATATAGAATTTTACAGTTTTCTCAATCTCCATGGCTTCGAAATTACATAGAATTAAATACACGTTTCAGAACACTCGCGAAAAACTATTTCGAGAAAAATTTATATAAATTAATGAACAACGCGGTATTTGGCAAAACGATGGAAAATGTGCGTAATCGGGTCGATGTAAAATTATTAACAAAATGGGACGGTCGGTTCGGCGCGGAAGCGATGATCGCGAAACCGAATTTCCATAGCAGAAGCGTCTTTTCGGAAAATCTGATTGCGGTAGAATTGCGTAAACTCGAGGTGAAATTTTACAAACCGATTTACATGGGTATGTGCATACTCGACATATCCAAGACGTGTCTGTACGAATTTCATCACGAGTACATTATCCTCTGTATCGCGACAAATGCCGGGTAATGTACACCGATACGGATAGTCTCATATATCACATCGAATGCGCGGATGTGTACGACAACATGAAGCGCGACATTGTTAGATTCGACACGAGCGATTATGCGGTGGACAATGCGTACGATATACCGCTTGTAAATAAAAAGGTACCGGGTCTGATGAAGGACGAAAACAACGGTGCCATAATGACCGAATTCGTCGGGCTCAGAGCAAAGATGTACGCGTGACGAGTGGACGGAAAGAAAGACGAAGAAAGTTAAAGGCATCAAGAGCAACGTTGTCGCGAGAACGATAACCTTCGAAGATTACACGCGGTGTTTAAACGAAGAGATCGAAATGACGCGACAGCAGTCGTGTATAAGATCTAAACTGCACCAAGTGTATACCGTCCGCGAGACAAAAATTGCTCTGAGTCCGTACGATGACAAGCGATATATCGTACCTGATTCGACTGACATGTTACCATGGGGACATTATAGGATACCTTTGTAAATACATGTATATATTTTATTTATTACTGTATATATTTTGTACTTCATATAGTTTTATATAATACACATCTTGCACATTTATATTTCATATATTTTATGTAGCGCATATCTTACATACTTATATTAAGAATATATATAGTATTATTGAAAGAAATATTAATAAACACTGTATAAATTAAATCATATTGTCCTTATGTATCCAAGAGTTGTGCGAATTGTCAAATCCCAGCCATTTCACGTAAACCTCGTCACCTCTCCTGCGCAGTACTTTTTCCACGAGATACACGTCGGGATAATTCGCGCGATGCTGCTCGTAGAACGCTCCAGCGATAGGTTTTTGCGATAATCCTCGAGTAGATAACTCACGGGATTAGTATGCTGCACTTTTACAATTTTAAACACCTCGGTTGTCCAATTTGGCGTGTAACCCTTCTCGAAAACTGTCTTGTACTTGCTAACGCGTACCAAGTCACCTACTTTGAATTTCGCCGGACCCGCGATATTTACGGTTGTATACAGTAGCCAAGAGTCTTTCGGCGATCGCGGGGGTAACGTCGACGGGTCGCATACCGATCGTTCGATGCTTGCGCGCGTTGTAATCCGATACGAGTCCCGGCAACGCCTTGACCCACTTGTAAGATCCGTTCAGCGTAAACATCTTCCACATGTCGTCTTTTAGCGTGCGATTGAATCGCTCGACGATCGATGCCTTCAATACCGAATACGTAGAATAATGATTTATGCCGTGTTTTCGCATGAGCCGTTGCACGTCGGCGTTATAAAATTCCTTCCTCATGTCTGTATGTTTTTCGGACACTTCTCGCTATCTCGAATTATCTCGGCGATAGCGTCAGCTGTCTCGCTTCCGCCTTTACTCTTGAGCGGTACGGCCCACGCATGCTTGCTCAACGCATCGATGACTGTGAGTATGTAGTTGTAACCTCTGTTGAAACGAGAGTACGGACGCATCTCGACAATGTCGGCTTGCCACAGATCATCGTATCCCCGCACTATTACGTGTCTTCGGGGGAAATTTTTTCTCGTCGGTGCGTGCAGTTCGTTCACCAACTGCCGTTTCTCTAAACTATGTTGTTTCTTCGCTTCCCCGGTTATTCCCGATCGTCGGCCCATCGTTGTTTCGATTCGTCGATCGAATTAGCCGTTCAATTGCCGTTCAATAGCCGTTTCTTAGTCATTCACTGCCGTTCAATTGCCGTTCACTGCCGTTCTTGATCCCTTTGTTGGCGCGATTGACCCTGTTGATGGTCGTTTTTAAGCAGTCCGTAGCCTCGTTCACAGTCGTTTCTGATCCGTTCGTAGCCTCGTTGACAATCGTTTTTGACTCGTTCGTAGCCGTTGTAGACTTGTATGCCGCCTCGTATGTAGCCGTTCCTGACGTGTTCATAGCCTTGTTCGCAGCCGTCCTGGAGATGCTCGTAGCCTCGTTCGCAGCTGTTCTTGAATCGTTCGTAGCCTCGTTCGAGACCGTTTCCTCTTCGATCACTGCCACTCATTATAGCTCGATAACCGTTGGATAATCGTTCGTAGCCGTTCGATAAACCTTTCTAGATGTTTCATAAGTGTACAATAGCCGCTCCTAAGCCGTTCACTACAGCACATTACAGGTTGATAGCCATTTCTGAATTAGCGTTAATCGTACGACGAAGCTCATTTATCGCAGCCTGCAAAGCTCGCAGGTCCTTCTCGAACGCAGTCAGCTTCTCGTCTGATTCTTTCCGTTGATTCTTCAACGTTTTAACGCATTCTTCCACGTACAGTTTGTTGACCGCATCGGTATCAACCTCAGGTTGCGCTACACGGCGAATCTTGCGCGACCTCGCGTCATAGTCCGTTGCGACGCGACACAGAGCGTTTTGACCCAAGTAACTCGTCACCAATTTACCCCAATGATCGCTCGTGCTGATTTCTTCGTTTCTCCGTTCGAATAATCCAAATTTGTTGATAGGCATTGTTTTTCGATGCGAGTGACGTCGATCGACTGATTAGTTTCGTCGAGGCGCCGTTTAATTTATAATAATGCTTCGCGGAGTTCCTCTATGATCGACAAGATCTCGTTGTCGTAAGCGTTGTGGCCAGCTCGACGCGAAGCATCGAGCAATCGCAGGCGATCCACTAGCTCGTTGGGATTGTCCCAGTGCACGTAATCGATCTTATTGTCGGTTAGCGTCATCGCACGAGGCGTGAATACTCCCGTTCCCGTTTTTTTCTTTTTCGATTCGAACGACATCAACGGCGCGATTATTTGTTTATACTTGTATCCCTTGTTGCTCTTTAATTGACCTTGCGCATTATATCGACGTTTATGCGCATTCGTCGCCATCAATATGCTCTTATATTCTTGCGCATCGTCCTCAGTGTATATGGCGTCATTGGGAATTCTTATGAAGATCAACTCGTATAATCCCGGTGTACCGATGTATCTCACATTGTCTATGATTATAGAGTCATCTTTGTCAATGCCGAATCGTTTGTTACCGAGACGCATTCCATTCTCGTTGAAATAGACGCCGTACACGTGATCGATCGCGTTTTTTTTCTTTCGTCATCGCTAAGAAGGGCGCCCATGTATTTTTGCCCCAGTGGTCCCAAGTTCTCTCGTAACACTTCTTGACCTTCCGACGTTTGTAACATGTTTCGAACGGATGTTTCGGGCGGATTGCCCGTAGTTTCGAAAACATCTTCGATCGCGAGTGATTCGGGTATCGCAGGTTGCGCGATTCTCGGCGCGAACGGTGTAGAGGTTATCGGCAGTTCATCCGATAAAGTCTCCGATAGATCGGATATACGCGACATCGATAAACGTTTCGCTTTCACCGATCGTTTCCTCTTTTTCGGTGTCGCATCCTCCTCCTCCTCCTCCTCCTTCTCTTCCTTATATCGCTTGATGGGTAACGTTTTAATTATAGCGTTACTCTCCGGCTCTTTTTTCACCGCGATTGCGCTAGAGTTGTCGACGATCTTTTGCAGCGGCTCGATAATAGGTCTAAAATGAGTCGTGACCGCGATATCTTCGTCGATCTTACCGGTCAATCTTTTCACGCTCGCGAATATTATCGTTTCCAGCCATGTTGACGGAACGTCGAGCGTTTCACCCTTTTCGACGGAATGTCGACAGCGACTAATCGTTTCGTGGTATCGCGAACACGTTAAATCCTTTTCTGTATCGCCCGTTCATAAGCGCGCTGTCCTTATCAATCACTAGGAATCCATACTTTTGTTGCCAACAAGTACGACATAATTCACTGAAATCCTCGTACGACATATCGGTATTCACGTGATCGTTGTACACGTGTTTCAAATTTGTACCGTCCTGTTTAAACAAGATCAGCAGGTTCGCGTTGTCGTGTATAAGATGTTTCGGTATTCTCGCGTCTGACAAAGATAGAAGCAGTCAACGTTCGAGTGACGACCCATTGAGAAGTACTCTCTTATCGTATCTT
This sequence comes from Camponotus floridanus, assembly GCF_003227725.1. NCBI lineage: Eukaryota > Metazoa > Arthropoda > Insecta > Hymenoptera > Formicidae > Camponotus > Camponotus floridanus. The sequence continues at coordinate 298,172 of NW_020229284.1, forward strand.
GCTTGTCGCACGCCACGTCATCGAAGACAAAAATCGAGTTTGGACGAGCCTCGCTCGGTGGAATGACGTCACTGTTATTCGAGAACGTAAAATAGCCGATTTCATCGATCGGCCTCAATAAATTCTCCAGATATCGATATTTCGGCTGTTGCAGCGACTTTGAGTACACGTACACGTTCTCGAAACATACATCGTGTGGACTTTCCAGTAGACTTATCAAAACGTTGGTTTTACCACAATTCGAGGGATCGCAAACGATCGCGCGTATAGTCGGTAGCATCGTACCGTGTCTGCGCATCTCCGCGTTGTCCCCCATCGAGCGTAATCTGTCGTCGCAATTCGTCACGCGTATCGTCAAAGGTTGTCGTACGAACCGCATGTTTTCTGTTTCGAACCAATTTTGCGAATGATCGCGAGGGGGAGGTCTATTTAGAGAGGTGTCGCGACTCGAAACCGCTCAGTATCAAAAATGTTTCTCCTTCTCTCGGACGAGAGAGACATTCTCGCCAAACAGCTGCAGTATATTCCGAAGATTCTTTTACTGGAAAATTTCGGTGATTACATGGAACGATTGTGGGACAAGCTTCCAGAATATATAAAGGCTGATCCGGAGGTTCGACAATATCGTTCGTGCATGCGACATTACAATTAGCCGTGGCAGCGAACGCACATTGACGGTCCGCCTCCGTTGATAAAAGATTGCTACGTATGTCAGCGAGAATCGTAAGAGGCAGCGGTCTCTTAAATCGTGCGATAAACGCGCTTCTCATCGAATTCCATATTCCCGGCTATCAGTTTTGCGGCCCAGGCACGCGGTTGCGGAAGCGATTAGCCAGAGGCGATCGAGGTATAAATTTATTGGACGTGGCGTGTCGCGAACACGATATAGCGTATTCTCGGTGCAACGATCTCACCGAGAGACACGCGGCGGATAGGATATTCGCCGAGAAAGCGCGAAATCGTATCGGTGCGAGAGATTCGACTCTCGCTGAGAGAGCCGCCGCCACAGCTGTCTGGGCGGCGATGAAAGCCAAGACGAAGCTCGGTGTGGGCCTGAAGAGGACGAAGACAAAGAAGAAAACTGCGAAGAAACGGATACTTCCGGTAGCGAAATGCGGCGGTATTGCCGATTCTACCAATGCTGGGTGCGCTCGGATCCCTGATTGGCGGAGCGGCGGGTGTAGCGAAGGTGGTGAACGACGGAAAAGCCGCGCAACGTCAGATGCAAGAGATGCTACGTCACAATCGCGCCATGGAAGGTCGCGGATTATATCTCGCTCCTTACAAACACGGACGAGGAGTCTCAACGAGAAGAAGAAAAAAAAACGTCAAAGAGACGTTAAAAATGCCGCAGGGCACAACTACCAACGTACAATTGCTACAACTGGCGAAACGTATGCGCATTCCGTATTTTAGAGGCGTTTTCATGCGCGACTCTTTACCGATCGGCGGTATTTATCAAAACGAGAACGGCATCGTAAATTTAGATAGCGTCGAAGGACCGAGTACTCATTGGGTAGCGTACGCAAAGAGGGGGAATCGCGTCGTATATTTCGACAGTTTCGGCAATCTTCGACCTCCCAAGGAACTTGTGCGATATTTCGGACGAAACGTAACGAAGATACAGTACACTCACACGCCTGTTCAAACTTACGATCAGAGCATCTGAGGACAATTGTGCTTGCAATTTCTTCGAACGGTCGATGCGTGCGAATTTAAAGACGGATATCGCGCTATTTAACTCAGTATTCGTTCAACAGTTTTGTCGACATGTCTATGACATTCAAGTTGACTGGGAAGAGTAGCGTTCTCGCGGCAAATTTCTTTCCCACTGTAGACTTGAGCGACGATGAATACGAACTCGGTCTAACGGATTTTGAGACTTATCACACGATACCGAAGGTGAATTCCTCGAATAATAAATTTTACTTTGGCAAAGACGACGCGGAAATTACGATTCCCGAGAGATCGTACGAGTTGCGAGATATACATGAATTTTTGAAACGTGCAATTTCACGGAAACATCGCGATAAGAAACACATTGACGGCGATGACTACGAAGATGGCGAATATCCGATAGTGCTCCGCGCTAATTACAATACGATGAGAAGCGAGATCAAATGCGCATACAGATTAAACTTTAGCAAACCCGACAACATTGGATCGCTGCTAGGATTCTCGAATCGTATTCTCGAGCCGGGAAAATGGTACGAATCGAACATACCGATTAACATTATCAACGTTAATATTATCCGCGTAGAATGTAATGTGACCGCGGGCGCGTACAACAACGGCAAACTCGTTCATACGATACACGAATTTTCACCGAGGATACCGCCGGGATATAAGATATCGGAAACGCCGGCGCAGATCATTTACCTTCCGATCATCGCGCGGAGCATTACGGATTTAACGTTACGCGTTGTCGACCAGAACGGACGATTGCTCGATTTTCGAGGAAAAGAGATCATCGTAAGATTGCACATACGGCGGCTGCGGCGATAACGTACGTACGTATGCGACGTATGAGATGCTCGTGTTGAACGGATCGAAAGACGCGAGAGATAACGCAATCTTTACGAAATCAGCGACACCAACAACATCAACGTCGACGTTCGCTAATATCCAATCATCCGAGAAAAAGAAACTCAGTGCATCGAACGTTGCGTTCTTGCAATCTTTGGGATTCGCGGTGCGAAACAGCTGAACGATGACTGACATTCTCAACATCGGTGACGAACCTATCTTTGACGATCGTATCGTCAAGGTCGAGACTCACACGTACAACCCGTTCGCCAATACAACGTTCGGACACAATGACGAGATAAGAATACCCATACAACAACAGGATCTGTATACGCTGCCGCACGAGAGTTTCCTATACATCGAGGGACGACTAACGAAACACAGACCAGCAGCTAAAGGAGAAAGTGAATTGGTACTGGGAAATAATAATTGCGTCGCATTCATGTTCGACGAGATTCGATACGAACTCGACGGCGTTGAGATTGATCGCAATAGAAACGTAGGAATAACTACTACGCTCAAAAACTATGTAACGGTATCATCCGATAGAAGCGTGATTATGAAAAACGCCGGCTGGGAACCGTCGATCAAAGCGAATGGACATTTCAATTTTTGCGTACCGCTCTACATGTTGCTGGGATTTTGCGAGGATTACAGACGCGTGGTGATTAACGCTCGTCACGAATTGATCTTGATACGATCGCGCAACGACGACAATTGTCTGCTTGGAAATTCGGCGCAGAAGCCTGAGCTCAACATATTCAAGATACAATGGCGAATGCCTCACGTGCAATTTGAGGTAATATTATTGTTTAATTCATTTAATATAAGATCGACGATCTCTTTCTGCTTATTATTTAATTGTTTATATTGTTTGGTGCCTATTTCCATAGCTTCTTCAAATATCATGCAATTCTCTTCTTCGTCATTTTCTGTTAATTATTTCTGTTAATTATTTGTGGAAAATCTACAAAACTTTTACCTTCAGCACGAAGCATACTATTAATTTGTATATATGCTTTATTTTGTCCTTGTAATATACCAAAATGTTGAATATAATCCTTAGACATTGCTACTTTAAAGTTTTCCCACAATTCTTCAGGATGTAATGTTTGACAATGTAATAATATACGTATAAATAATCTACGAAGTTGTCGTGGCATCATCCATCCAACAGCTTCATTCATAGCTTTTTTCCATTCATCATCATCTTCGATCAAACCTAAAGCTAAACATGCGGCTGAAAATGATTGACAAAATTCTCCATTTACAGTTCTTAAATCGTTAAAACTTGTGGGCCCTTTTGCTTTTAGTAACAATAATCGTAAATGAAATAATTCTATTTGTGTTGGACTAACGGAATATATTCGTCCTATACAATTATAATGACTTTTACGTTTGACCCAACGTGATACATTTTTACCGTTAACTTTCTCTTTTTTAAATGCATAATAACTTGGAATTTCTATATACAAATACTGTTTTGCTTCTTCATCGCGTAAGTTTAATGAAAAATAATCTATTAACATAGTAACTTGAAAGCAGAAGTCATTACATCGTCAATGTTTTCATTTTCAATTATAATATTTTGCTCATTAGGAAGATGGACTGGTAAACGTGTTATAGCGTGACTTTTATCTTGTAGTTTTTTACTTAGAATACGCCAGCTAGCTTCAACAGGTCCAACATAACGAGCTTCGATATAATTATGTATCTCATCATGACAATAACAACACTTTCTGTTATTGGTTCAATAGTTATAGCAGCAACATCATGTCCTTTATAAATATATTTATATAGATATTTAACTGATTTAATACTTGAAACTACTTCAACATTTATATGACTATTAAATATAATTGATAAAGTAGGACAATATGGAACAACATAACGATTATCAACTATATATCCATCAGAATGTTCAAAATTTGTTTCATTATTTCGTCGGCGATAATAAGGATAAGCATCTTCATCCATTTTAGTTTCTTTGAGAAAAGGTTTCGGATAATGTTTTGAACAACGTCCATCTACCAAACACCAATCACTACAAGGTCCATGAATCATATGTTTCATGACTACATCATGTGGAATACGATTCTCACATGGATTAGGAATTTCAGCAGAAATATATTTATCAACAATTTGCGGAGTTGTGATTTTGTAATTGTATTTTATAATTGTATTTTGAAGTAATTAACATATGAACATGTTGCAAACCGCGTTTTTGAAATTCAATAACGTATACAAATGCTGCTACTTCACCAAAAAATTTTTGTTTAAGGATTAAATCAATTAAATAATCTTTTTTAATATTAAAAACACGAGCACAAATATCAGGTCTATCCGAGCCTTGTTAACCAGGTAAAAGATTTTCTTCAATTTCACGCCATTTTGGATTACAAGTCATAGTAATGAAAAGATTTGGTTTACTCAAATTTACTAACTATTGCCATTGCATCTTGATAATTTTGTAACATATTGCGTGGCGATCCAGTAAATGTGGAAGGAAGTACAACCATTTTCCCAATACGCCCATTTAAATTATTAGTCGTAGTTTGTAAATAATCTCTTAAACCTTGATATGTTTCACTACGTAATTCTTTTTGATGATTTTTACAATAACCAATTCTATCTTTTTCCATTTTTACATAGCTGTCTACAAGCCTGTTAAAATAAGCGACGTCCTAATAAAAAAACATTAAATTCATCACGAATAGCTATACGATATTTAATATACTGTCCTCTAGTTATTCGTCTATCACTATTTAATTTTTTAAAATCACGATGCTATCCTTGACCATATGGATAAAATAATGGATATATCTATGGTTCTACATTTGGATCCATAATACTAACTTTTATAGTATTTTTATTACGTATTGTAACATATGATTCTGGAATTTCTCCATCAGCTGTTGTAGAGAATACAGCAGCAACTTCATTGGTTCTTTGAGTATTATATCGACGTCGATCCATACCTGGTCTTGAAGTAAATACTAATTGTAACTTCGGTAATATAATTCACCAGATTCCATTTCTAAACGTCGTTGCTTTTCTAATTCTTCACCCATCATTTGATAAGACTGAGCAAATACACTACTCAAAAAAATTAAAGGAACAAAAAATTTTAAAAATTTTTTGGGTCATTTTTGAAGCGCTACTTCTAGACAAATGATCGTACAGAAACGAAAAAAAAAGCATTTCGAAGCTTGAAATCTCTAGTTTACAAGCCTTACATTGAAAAATTTTTTTGGAGCTTCCGTCGAAGAGCAAACAAAAGAAATATGTCGAAACAAAAATTTTTGAAATTTCTTTTCAACTTTAAATGCATCCACGGACTTGAAAAAATTTTTTGGGACTTTTTCAATACCAAGATCAGAAAGCCTGATCATTTAGCTTTAATTCGCTTTTTGAACGAACTCTGTATGACCATTTGTTCCGATGATATCGACGATTGAGTGAAAAGTGACCATTTTGTCTTTAATCTCTGATATCTCATGAACCAATAACGCTACAGGAAATCTAAGGACGGTTCTGAAAACTTGAATAAATTCTCTAAAAGCACTGTTCATTGCGTTTGAAGAAAAAAAATTTTTTTCACCTCTCACATTGGTTTGAAGAAAGTACAAAAAAGTGACTTTTTTTGCTTTTTCAGTGAAGCTACTGCACTTTTGCAAATAATCACAAAAAGGCTAATGTTTTCAAGTTTTTTTTAAGCTTAATGTATCCCCAATAGTCCTGTAAAATTTCAATGCGATCGGTTCATTCGTTTTTCTTTCCCGAATGATCAAACTTATGAAAAAAATTAAAGAAACACGTTTATCACCCTAAAACATCAATTAATGATTATCGACATGGAAAAAACATTTTTTTTCCTGTTTTTCCTCTATGATTTCACATTCGTCACTTGTGAAATTTGGAAAAAAAAATTTCTAAAAAATTTTTCAAAATTTTTTTTTCTCATTTCTTTATCAAATTTGACCGTCATCATTAGCATTACCCAAAGCGTACCACGTGGAGGTTGGATTTACGTTTCTTGTGTGTGTGTGTGTGTGTTTGCGATTCTTAAGGATGTGAGACCCCACGGCTCGTCAGTTCCGCGGTATTTAATGACTCCAAACTCAATCCCTAAGATGTGTGTTCGTGCGTGTGATGTTAATATCGGGTGTTGCCACCTCTTGCACGAATCACTGTTCTCAATCGCTCTGCCATATTGATGCATCGTCTTATCGCTGCCATTGGAATAGTCCGCCAGATGCGCTGAAGTGCTCGTTCCAATACAGCTATAGTCTGCAAACCCGGATACTCCCGTCTCAATCGGCGTCCCATCATATCCCAGACATGTTCAATTGGATTTAAATCAGGACTCATTGCTGGATGCCCCAAGACTGTGATTTGATTATCTGCTAAAAACTGTCTTGTGATGTTAGCCGTGTAAGGGCGAGCATTATCCTGCATGAGTATAAATCCTCTTGAACGTTCTCGGAGAGGCAAGACGATGGGTTCGAGAATTTGATCGATGTATCGCCTAGCATTCAAATTCCCTCGGATTATTACTAACGGGGTACGCCTCCATCGTGAAACTCCACCCCAAACCATTACCGATCCTCCATTGAAGGCGGCAATAGGTTGAACAAAGTTCTGCTGAAAACGTTCCCCACGACGACGCCAAACTTGAGGTCGTCTATCGTTACCGAATAGGCAAAACCTAGACTCGTCTGTGAACAAGACATTACTCCATCGCCGTGTACTCCATGGCAAATGTTGACGTGCGTAAGCTAAGCGAGCTTGGCGATGTCTTACATTCAACATGGGAACACGGTTTGGATGTCTTGCTTGCAGTCCCGATTCACGATGACGATTTCTAACCGTTTGGTCTGAAATGTTACGCTGTTGTTGTTGTCCTGGTTGTTGCCATTGTTGTTGTTGATAACGTCGATTGGGAAAGTGCCGAGCAATAGAATTTGCATGAGCAAACGGTTCTCTCCGAACGTGCCGAATAATTCGTCGATCGTCCCGTGGGGTAGTCACACGACGTCGACCTTGTCCAGGTCGACGACTGTATGCCGCAGTTTCTTGATAACGCGTGTAGGCGCGATGCACAACGGACTGACTAACACCCATCATGTTACCTACTTCGCGAAAACGGTAACCTTCCTCGACGAGAGTCACTAGCCGAGCGACTTCGGGTTCTGATAAATGCCGTCTTGGCATGATTGAGAAAAAAAGACTAAAAGTTTATTAAAAAATTTTCAGTCATAGTGTTTTGGAAAGCTCTCGAGATGAGCTACGGAAATATGCAAAACATACAGGATGTCTTATTTAAAAGGTTGGATATGACCTTCACGTAACTTTCAGATGACTCTTCAAGGTCAAACTAATAACACTACCTTATGTTCCCTTTAAAATCATATAACTTTTGAAACATTTTTTCGTATCTTTTAGACTTTACGAGATATTTCGATGTCTCAAGATAAAAAAACTCACTCTGTATATAAATTATATTATATATATATATATATATATATATATATATATATATATGTGTGTGTGTGTGTGTGTATATTTAAATTGTATTATATTAATATGTAATTAATATGTAATATAAATAATTTTATAGATCTTATTATTAATATTATATTAATAAAATCTTAATCATAAATCTTTTCTTGCAAAGTAAACTTAGGAAAAGTTAACTTATATTCAATATTTGTGTCAATAAAATTTTTTACTATTCACGAGTTCATGCTAGAAAAAAAAATTATGATTGAACTCCAAGTAGGGAAAAGATCATACCACTTGTATCATGTTTATATTTACAATTATATTTACAATGTATATAGAATATAAGCTATATTCTAGTGTATTTAATTATGTATATATATATATATATATATATATATATATATATATATATAGAAGATTCTTCCATTATATATAAATAAATAAATATATATATATATATAGATATATATATATATAATTATATATATATATAATTATATATATATATATATATATATATATATATATTATAATATAGATTATATTATTTTTATGTATAGTTAAATTACATTAATAATTTTAATTTCTCTACTTGCATTATTATATATATATACTTCTTAATCAGTTAATGTGTATGCAAGATAATACATCGTATAATACATTGATTTATTAAAAAATAACAAGAATTATACGTATCTTTACAAAATTACATATATATAACTATGTTCATTAAATTTTTATTAACATAATAAATAATAAATACTTCATAAATATTTTCTACTATAATTCTTGCTATTTTTAGCTAAGTTATTTATAAATATATATGTATTATCTTTAATTATACTTTATCTTATATATATATATATATATATATATATATATGTATATACAACAATAATTATTTAAGAACATATTTACTATAATGTAAATAGAGTTCAACATTCTTAATCTAATTTAAATATTGCAAAAAAAATTGCTAATAAAAAAAGTTTGTATAAAGAAGTGATTATACATTTTCTGGATTATTATTGTTTGTGCAAGATAATTAGTATAATATGTAAAACTTTAAAAATAATCCTTGATCCTTTGAAAACTAAAGAATTATATATAGGAAATATTTATAAAACATACATTGTTTGTTTTAGTGATAAAAATTTACTGAATATATTTAACATATTTTGAATATTTTTTTAAAAATATTTTTTGAATATAACCTATATACAATTCTTACTAATGTTTTTCAATAAACTAAACTTGTAACGATGCATCCAAAACGCATCACCCTAAGCGTTCCCGGTCACTCTACCGATCGGAAGCTGTCGCCCGACGACCATCCGTCGAGCAAGGGCAGGGGCGCGGTGCGCCCACAATTAAAAGAAAAAACGTCAAAATTTCACCGATCGGGTATCGTCGAAAACCGACGAATTATCCCGACGGCATCCGACTCCGGCGATAATCCCACCACCGCTCGGAAGGGTTATGCTATCTGCGCCGACGCAGATAAAACAACCCGTATAAAAGGGGACTGTCGTCGACTTAAGACACTTCGTCTCACGTGGGTTTTCGCACAAGAACGATCATCCCAGATCCCCTTCCGCTGGTATAGCGCGAAGACATCCGGACCCATTCCAAAATCCAGTGTATACCGAGGAGACGATCGAAAGTAGAGGGCTACTCCGCCTAGGTGATTCTAAGGTATATTCCGAATCCACATTTAGATTGCCGATCGGACCGGGAGGAAGCCCCAGTTCCGCCGAGTGTTCTCGGCCTGTCAGTCGTCATCCCCCCGCACCACCAATAAGCATTATTAAATATCCCGGGGTGGAGAGAGAGCCGCCTCCGACGAGCGTTCTTGTCCAATGCTTATTAAATCCCGAGAACAACAGACTTCCTAATTATAATTAATACATACAACCACTTCACGAACCGTTAAATTAACAACAGAATTTCACGAATACTAGGAGTGCGAGTAATTATTTACAACATTAACGAACAAAACGAAAAGCGTCACAGAAAACGAACCGATTACTGCACGGGCCGGTTTAAAATCCGACGATCAGCTGTCGGCCCGACCGTCGCTATAAAAACCTCGCGTCAACATACACAAAACTCGACCGCCGAGGAAACTGTATATAAAAAAACGCCCGAGCATCGATACTGCAACCGAACCAATCTAATTAAAGTCTAATTATAATTAAACGTGCATCCCAACACACACACACACACACGCACGCACGCACGCACGCACGCACGCACGCACGCACGCACGCCCGCACGCACGCCCGCACGCACGCACGTACGCACGCACGCACGCACGCACGCACGCCCGCACGCACGCACGCACGCACGCACGCACGCCCGCACGCACGCACGCACGCACACACATAAATTCAATTAAAATTATTCTTTCGCATTCAACTCAATCGATTCCCCCTCATCACCCACGCTCCTGAATTGCACTTGGTCCCGTCCCTGAAAAAAAGGATTAAATTCCTTTATCAAAAAGGGGACCGTCGAGCGGGCATTCGGACCAGAAATAGCATAAAATCGACCCTTGTAGTCGTTGACCTATCTTTGGCTCTCCCGCAGGCTCGCTCGACCCGAAACACTTGCCCTTAAGGCACCCGTTCTCGGGATACAAGTGTTACGCCCTTTCTTCGGCCCATCCTCCCTTGGGCCTGGGTGTAACAGAAAAATAGATTGGAAGAAGGTCAATATTTCGAAGTAAATAGGAGAGCGAAAAAATTTGTTGATAGCATAGTAGAGGCACTGGACATTATAGCACATAAGAAAAAGTTTAGAATTCCAAAAGTTTGGGAAGGAAAGTAATGGTTTTCAGATGATATAAGAGAAGAAGATAAAAGGGATGAAGCATATAATAAAGTAGTGCGTAAAATTTGATTAAAGATTAATTTTTCGCGAAAATTAGAACATGGACAAGGAATATGCATATATTTTACTTGATGCATTTACCAAGATGTAGATTCTCATTTTTGAGAATTCTATGAAAACTCCTCTTTACCCCCCTAAAAAGATGTAGGAGAGAAAAATATCGCGATGAAGTCGCTGAATCGGGAATCGAACCCGAGTCTTACGCTTGCCGGGCGACTGCTCTTACCAGCTGAGCTATTCAGCCCCACACCGATATTTCTCTCATCAATTTGTTGAAATAATGAGAACGCGATTAGCTCCGCGTAAATTTAACAAATTAATAAATTGATAAAGAATTAGGCTCTGTTATGTATTAAACAACACGATATACGAGAAAAGAGCGACTAAGAGCCACCGCGGATGGTAGTGCGTAAAATTTTATTAAATATTAATTATTCGCGAAAATTAGAACGTAGGCAAGGCATATGCATATATTTTGGTGCATTTACCAAGATATAAATTCTCATTTTTCAGAATTCTATAAAAACCCCTCTTTACAGCTTTGAAGAGATGTAGACGAGAAAAATGGCAAGCGAAAGACTCGGGTTCGATTTCCGATTCAACGACTTCGCCCCGATATTTTTCTCGTCTACATCTCTTCAGGGGGGTAAAGAGGGGTTTTTATAGAATTCTGAAAAATGAAAATTTATATCTCTATAAATGCACCAAGTAAAATATATGCATATGCCTTGTCCACGTTCTAATTTTCGCGAATAATTAATCTTTAATAAAATTTTACGCAATACCATCCGCGGTGGCTCTTAATCGCTCTTTTCTCGTGTATAGATAATAAATATAGATTTTGAGATAGTAGACGATATTAACGGATGTAACATAGCTGATAAATTCAACATATATTATGTAAAAAGTATTAGTAACATAGTGAAATCTATAAATATTGATAAGTCTGCGAGTAAAAGAATTATTTATGTTATCAAGCGACGCGGTAGCGTCGCGACGCCAAGTACATAAAAAACAAGTTCAAGCATTGAATTCCAAGCATTGACTTGAGAGTCACTGCTCTCGACGCGGCGCTACCAAGTACCTTATCCGGAATTTCGCGTCAAGTAAACTTTCGGTTAAGGGGATGCCGGAGTCGCAGCCGAACTCCGACGGGTAGGCGCCCTCATTTTAACATAATTAAAAGTGGCGTTACATTACCAACACTTATAGTTATGCTACCGACAATCTTATCTAATATAAAAAGACATGCATATTTTGGAAAGAACAATATGGAAACTTTTCTTTATATTGTGTTAATTGTATTTATTGAAACAAAAAATATGTTGCATTTTCACTCTATCGTCTCGCACAAGCAATTTAGAGCATAGATCTGTCTTTACTGCGTACATATTTAAACATAATTCTAATATCATTGCTCTCATTTAGCTATGTCTCTTTATATATATAATAAAAATATATTGTGAAAACATTTATAAATATTATGTACTTGTAAATTTTACGAATACGATATTACAGCAAACAATTTGCATAAACATTTTATATTGTTAGCTTTTGATTATATTGATTTAACAAATGTCGTGCATAAATTGTAATTTGTAGAAAGTTATATGCAAATATCCTTTTCATTGTATATACAAAATGTTGCAGAGTACTATACATATATAATTGCTTGTGAGGAGCGCAGTAAATTGAAGAAAAAAGTCTCATAGCATTTTACGATTTTCGCAATAATAGACATTATAAAATAAATAAATTATATAATAACATTAAATAAAATCGAATGAATATGTATCTACGTGTGTGTGTGTGTGTGTGTGTGTGTGTGTGTGTGTGTGTGGTGTGTTGCGTGTGTGTGTGTGTGTTGCGCGCGCGCGCGCGCGCGCGTGGTGTGTGTGTGTGTTGCGCGCGCGCGCGTGTGTGGTGTGTGTGTGTTGCGTGTGTGTGTTGTGTGTGTGTGTGTGTGTTGCGTGTGTGTGTTGCGTGTGTGTGTGTGTGTTGCGTGCGTGCGTGCGTGTGTGTGTGTGTGTGTGTGTGTGTGTGAGAAAGAGAGAGAGAGAGAGAAACGCTCGGCCGTTCGAGCTATTGCTTGATTCAGCGTATTAGACATGTCGTCGGCACGTGGCAAAGAGAAGAACAGCGAGACAAGCCGTTGTCATTCGTTACAACGTCATCGCTGCGCCGCGCTGTCCCTCCCCTTGCCGCGCGCCGACAAAATGCCTAACACACTGAATCATGCAATAGCTCGAACTGCCGAGCGTTTCTCTCTCTCTCTCTCCCTCTCTCTCACACACACACATTCAATCGATTTTATTTAATATTATTATATAATTAATTAATTTATTTTATTTCTTTCTATTATTGCGAAAATTGTAAAATGCTGGGACTTGTTTCTTCAATTTATTGCGCTCTTTACAAGCGCTTATATATGTATAGTACTCTGCGACATTCTGTATATACAATAAAAAAGATATTTGCATATAACTTTCTACAAATTATAATTTATGCACGACGTTTGTTAAATCGATATAATCAAAAGTTAACAATATAAAATGTTTTATGCAAATTGATGTAATGTCGCAAAATTTATAAATAATATAAATATTTTCATAATACATTCTTTGTCTCAAAAGCATCGAAATAATAGATTTATATCGATAATATAATAGATTTCATCGTCCATTTGCAGACGCAACCATAATATATTTTTTTCGTCTCTCTGATATATGCAAATGAGATATTTGTACTGAGGCGTCTTTTTCTAACGATATTCATTGGAATATCTTGATCAGATATGATAAATGTAAGATATATGTCAAATGTAAAATATAGGAATAATTTATCATTTTAGAAAAGGCAATTTACTTTCTGCTATAATTTAAAAAAAATGTTGCTTTGTACATTTCATATTATTGAAATATTTTTCCTTACAAGGATTTCCTTCTAAGGCTATAGTTTATAGTAGTGTAAGGAAAGCCACAGCATATGCTATCAAGTTGAAGCTTTTCAAATATTATATTATTTGTAGGCAACGGCAATGAAAGTAATTTTTTTAGTCACCAATAGATACCACACAGCCGGGTAGACTATCATACATTCGAAGCTTGGTGTTATCAAGAAAAGTCGTCAGCGATCAGTGTAATTTGCTCCAATAATTAGTTAGCTTTTGTCGCTATATGACATGCTACAATTACATAAGAATTATCGCAATATATAGCACATTTTCAAAATAAGAATCCTCTTATAACATGTAAAAATCGGTTCAATGATTTATTTTATCTGGATTTTTATTCTTATCAAATATGCTTTTTAGTTGAAGCAGTGTTTTTATAATCTCTGAATTAAATTTTGTTTAAATTTCGCTTCCAGAATGCACATGCAAATCGTAACTGATAAACCATTTTTGAACAGTAATCAGCACACAAATTAAGATCGCTTCTCGAATTTTTTTTGAATAATCAACATACAAATTAAATCGATTCTAGATTTTTTTGAATAACCAGCACACGAATTAAATCGTCTCTGGAATACTTTTCGAATAGCCAGCATCAGAATTAAATCACCTCTGAGTTTTTCTTAAACCAGCACACGAATTAGATCGCCTCTGGATTTTTTAAAATTCTCAGCTCACGAATAGATCGCCTCTGAATTTTTTTAATTATCAGCTGACAAATAGATCGCCTCTGAAATAAATATTTTAATAACCAGAGCGCACAGGCAAACTGCATCTGGTATGAAATATTTCTAAAAACTACCAGTCCACGAATGAATCGCCTCTGGGATAAATATTTTTTAAAAAGTATTTTTTAATTAATAACTAGAGCGCACATGCAAACCAGTAAAATCTGGTAAAATATATAATCTGTACGCATATATATATATATATATATATATATATATATATATACAGGGTCTACCAAAAGTGTGGAAACCCCTAAATATCTCGGAAAATATACGTTTTACAGAAAAGTGTTTCCAACAAAAGTTGTAAGGTTTAAGAAGATCTATATACTGATTCTATCAGTTTGACCTTGGATGGCGTCGTCAAGGTCAGGTCAAGGTCACATTGACTTTTTTAAATGACACCCCCTACATTTGATTGCATATTCTTATAGCTTAATTCAAGAGCTTTCCAAAACACTATAATAATGTTCATTTTTATTAAGTACTTTGCGAGTTATGAGGGTTGAAATAATTTCTTAATTTTACATAAACCATAAAATATCTAGTAAACCATTCATTTTTCGATTATCTTACCTTCATACTTTTATGTACAAAATAATGAAAGGAATCAATTGGTGTAAAGAAAACATACAGTTGTTTTTAAGAAAAAATATGGAATTGTTAATTGCAAATTACATATTTTTTCTTAGAAACAACTATGTGTTTTCTTTACACCAATTGATTCCTCTCATTAATTTGTACATAAAAGTATGAAGGTAAGATAATCGAAAAATGAATGGTTTACTAGATATTTTATGGTTTATGTAAAATTAAGAAATTATTTCAACCCTCATAACTCGCAAAGTACTTAATAAAAATGAACATTATTATAGTGTTTTGGAAAGCTCTTGAATTAAGCTATAAGAATATGCAATCAAATGTAGGGGGTGTCATTTAAAAAAGTCAATGTGACCTTGACCTGACCTTGACGACGCCATCCAAGGTCAAACTGATAGAATCAGTATATAGATCTTCTTAAACCCTACAACTTTTGTTGGAAACACTTTTCTGTAAAACGTATATTTTCCGAGATATTTAGGGGTTTCCACACTTTTGGTAGACCCTGTATATATATATATATATATATATATATATATATATATATATATATATACAGGGTGACCCATTTTAACTTAGGCAGCCAAATAACTCGAAAAATAAGTACACTACGAAAAAATGGTTACAATCAAAATTTCGTCATTTCGAGGGGGACGTACAATGACGTTAAAATCAGTCCCTCCACCCCTCCTCCTGGGCGGTGAGTGGGGGCAAGTTTGAAATCTTAAATAGAACCCCCTATTTTTCATTGCATATTCTTGTAGCTTATCTCGAGAGCTTTCCAAAACACTATAATTAAGTACCTTTTTATTAAGTACTTTTTGAGTTATAAGGCTTGAAATAATTTCTTAATTTTACATAAACCATAAAATATCTAGTAAACCATTCATTTTTCGATTATCTTACCTTCATACTTTTATGTACAAAATAATGAGAGGAATCAATTGGTGTAAAGAAAACACATAGTTGTTTCTAAGAAAAAATATGTAATTTGCAATTAACAATTCCATATTTTTTCTTGAAAACAACTGTATGTTTTCTTTACACCAATTGATTCCTCTCATTATTTTGTACATAAAAGTATGAAGGTAAGATAATCGAAAAATGAATGGTTTACTAGATATTTTATGGTTTATGTAAAATTAAGAAATTATTTCAAGCCTTATAACTCAAAAAGTACTTAATAAAAAGGTACTTAATTATAGTGTTTTGGAAAGCTCTCGAGATAAGCTACAAGAATATGCAATGAAAAATAGGGGGTTCTATTTAAGATTTCAAACTTGCCCCCACTCACCGCCCAGGAGGAGGGGTGGAGGGACTGATTTTAACGTCATTGTACGTCCCCCTCGAAATGACGAAATTTTGATTGTAACCATTTTTTCGTAGTGTGCTTATTTTTCGAGTTATTTGGCTGCCTAAGTTAAAATGGGTCACCCTGTATATTGTATATATGTATAACTTACACAGAATATTTTTTACGTAACACGTCGTAACGCTGTTTTTTCGCAGCTTGTTACGTCGTTGTGTGACAACAAGTATCTACTCTACGCGGAATTTGAGAAAGAAAACGCAAGAATTTAATGCTTTAGTGGGCGCGTACATGTATACTAACATATCCTATTATACGCAAGATGAAAGAGAAGGATGGTACGAGATTGACTCTCCTTGTCACACAAACCGATTATAGTGCCGTCTGTCGCGCTAGCAAGCAATTAATTTACAGGACTGTTTTATTCACATGCCTCGATTTCGCACACACACATATGCACGAAATTTTTGTGCACACTAATTATTTTTACTACGTTTCTAGACGCATTTCTGACTGTTCATGTATATTCCTTCAGGAAATTCTGAGGTGAGAGTGCTCTTATTTTGTACGTACAAACTGCAAAACTTTTATATTCAGCTAATATTGTCACAAGTTGATGTCAGAAGCCGATAAGGAAACTGTAATTTTTTATTTTTTTTTCATTTTGAACAAAAAATGGTTCATTCTCATCTTTGTTGCTATGTGTAATTTAATTGTGGAAAAGCATTTATTATTCTGTGCAACTAATAAAGAGTATAGCGTGCACAAAATTTTGTCGGTAAAAAAGGAAGGTCCGGCATTCCCTTAAGATATTTAATAAACTAAAGCCGTAATCAAAAATCTAACGACACTTTTATTATAAAATGTGAATATATGCTTTCGACCTATAATGATTGCGACCTGTTTGAACAAAATCGGTGCAGTCAATCCTGAGAAATGATGATCGAATGTCAGAATTGTGACATTTTTCGTTTTCCTTCATTTCCAGTATCTCACGCACATATGCTCGCACCCACACACGCAAATTTGTCCCTCAAGCGGCGTTCATATCGCTGCGTATACGATTATTGCTTCGATATGTACAATGCTTTAAGTGACAAAATCATATGTGTGCATGTGCGCACATACGTGTGATATGTATATGTATGTGTACGTACATATGAAAGATAAATTTATTAAAGTATAGTGCGGAATAATGTAATATGTATGTGTACGTACGTATGAAAGATAAATTTATTAAAGTATAGTTCGGAATAGTGTAACAAGGAATAGAAGTGACACGTTAAGGTTACTTGTTTAAAAAGACAGAAGAGAAGTGATATATTAATAAAAGTTATTATCAAGCGACGCAGTAGCGTCGCGACGCCGAGTGCATTGATTAATAAAAAAAAACCCAGATTTGTGACACTTAACAACCGCCAAGTGGACTGTGATTGTGAAATTTTTCTCATTTTTAGATTAGATTATATTTTGACATATTATATTAATAAAGAGAATAGACAGTTACCATTTTGAGAAATATATTTGTATAATTTATAATTATACAGGTGTCCAATTTTAAGTGTCCACCCCAAATATCTCTCTCATTTTTTATTTTAGAAAAAAATGGTTCAAACATGTTTTGTATGGTTTCAAGGGGGCCATAAGACGATACCATTGATTTGACCTTGAAGAGTCATTTGAAGGTTACGTGAAGATTAGCTCAATTTTTTAAAATGGCATCCCTTATATTTTATTACATATTCTTGTAGCTGACCTCGACAGCTTTCCAAAACACTATAATCAAATGTTATTCCGTGAAGTACTTTTCGAGTTATAAAGCTCAAAATTTACAAAATTTTGATAAAAATACAAAATATTTCGTAAAACATTCACTTTCTGATAACCTTATCTTACATGATCCAGCCAGTCAAGGCAAGATCCGAGCATGATCCAGCCAGTCAAGGCAAGATCCGAGCATGATCTAGCCAGTCAATGCGAGATTGGAGCATGATTCAACCAGTCAAGGCAAGATCTTTTGTGTACAATTACTTTAAGTGTTCAAAAACTTGGCCATTTACTTGTATGCACAGCTCTAGTCTATGGTGAAAGTCGTCTCTTTTTCAAGAACACCTACATTAATATTTCTGCAAGCCTGTCTGATCCGGTTTTTCATATTTTCAATGGTTGTAGGCTTTTGCGAATAAACTATATCTCTAATGTAACCCCAGAAATAAAAATCTAGGGGCGTCAAGTCGGGTGATCTTGGGGGCCATTCTTGAACTCAGCTGCCCATACCAATCCACCTATTTGGGAATCTATTGTTTAAATATTGTCTAACAGCTCGAGATCTATGAGCCGGTGCTCCATCTTGTTGGAATCACATTCGTCTGAGTAAATCATTGTCGACATGTCTCAAGAGGTTGGGCAGGTCATCTTAAAGAAATCTTAGATAGATTGCCGCATTGAGATTTTCTTCAAAAAAATATGGATCAACAATAACATCTCCCAGGATGCCTGCCTAAATGTTAATGGATCACTGCCGTTGGAACTCTTGGCTTCTCTAATGTGGATTAGCATCTGAATAATAATGGCAGTTATGTTTATTAACGCCTCCTCTATTACAAAACGTGGCTTCATCAGAAAAAAGCGTATCAGCAATGAACCGGGGATTTTGTTGGATTTGATGTCGAACCCAGTTATAAAAACATACATGGCGTTGGTCCCTCTCTTCCAATTGCTGAGTTAGATGAATGTGATATGGGTGAAACTTGTTGAGCTTGAGCACACGATTGGCTGTTGATTTAGATATACCATGTTGCCTCTCAATTTGTCTCGTGGAGATTTGAGGATTCAAAACAGCGGCACCTATAACAGTCAATGATCTGACTTCATCAGGGCCCGATTTTCGCCGGTTTCTTCTAAGAAAACCCTGTTCAGCTCTGTCGCAGAGTCTTTTTATTACTTTCCTATCAGGATGGCGTCTGTCTGGAAATCTTTCAGCATAAAGCCTTTTTGCTGCCGAGTAATTATTCCTAGCCTCACCCAAAATGCGAATCATGTCCACAATTTCATTTGGTGGATAAGCAGCCATAATTATAAAGAAAAAAAGCGCCAAAATACCAAAAATTCCTGTCTTATCAAAAAAAGTCAAGGAATAATAATATGTGTCTGTCTGAGACTTCGCCAAAATACCGAAAGTTGCCCAAGTAAGAAATTTGAAACAAGCCTCTTGATATTTGTTTCATTAAAAGAATTAACAATTACAGTTTCACAATTGTTACAGTTCATTGATTCAGGCAATACAGGATCTCGCCTTGACTGGCTGGATCATGCTCGGATCTTGCCTTGACTGGCTGGGTCATGTAAGACTATCGAAAAGTGAATGTTTTACGAAATATTTTGTATTTTTATCAAAATTTTGTGAATTTGGAGCTTTATAACTCGAAAAGTACTTCAAAAAAACATTTTATTATAGTGTTTTGGAAAGCTCTCGAGGTCAGCTACAAGAATGTGTAATAAAAAATAAGGGGTGCCATTTAAAAAAATTGAGGTAACCTTCACGTGACCTTCAAATGACTCTTCAAGGTCAAATCAATGGTATCATCTTATGGCCCCCTCAAAACCATACAAACCATGTCTGAACCATTTTTCTCTAAAATCAAAAATGAGACATATTTGGGGTGGACACTTAAAATGGGACACCCTGTATATATTTTACAAGCGCACAGCAGCTCTGTATCGGCTCACAGTAGCCGTTTTTTACAGGCGCACAGCAGCTCTGTACTGACGCACAGCAGCCGGTTTTTACAAGCGCACAGCAGCTCTGTATCGGCGCACAACAGCCGGTTTTTACAGGCGCACAGCAGCTCTGTATGGGCGCACAGCAGCCATATTTTACAGGCGCACAGCAGTTCTGTATCGGCGCACAGCAACCTTTGTGATAAAAATAATTAACTTACCTGTATCCGCTTGAAAAGCCGCTAATTCTTGATGCTGTCAATTCTGGAGCTAATTCTGAGCAAAAAATTAAAACTTCGTTTCACATTAATATCATTTATAAGAGAAATGGATACCTTTAAATGCGATAAATTGCTTGCAATAAATTATTTGATAAATAAAATTTAGTACTGATTTCTACATAGATAACTTAACGATGTAAAAAGATTTAATCAACACGACAAGAAACTAGCGAATAAGAGCCACCGCGGATGGTAATGCGTAAATTTTAATTGTTCGCGATAATTTAAACGAGTACGAGACATATGCATATGTTTCACTTACGCTGTTAGTGCATTTACCAAGATATAAATTCTCAGATTCTCTCTTTTTGAGAATTCTATAAACCCTCTTTACCCCTCTGAAGAGATGTAGACGAGAAAAATATCAGGGCGAAGTCGCCGAATCGGGAACCCGAGTCTTTCGCTTGCCGGGCGAGTTCTCTTACAACTGAGCTATTCAGCCCCACACCGATATCCCCCTCGTCTATTTATTTATATCTATGAAAATAATGAAACGCGATCTTTTCAGCTCCGCGTGAATTAAATAAATTGAAAGGAATTAGGCTCTATATGTATTTAAACAACACGACAAGAAACTAGCGAATAAGAGCCACCGCGGATGGTAATGCGTAAATTTTAATTGTTCGCGATAATTTAAACGAGTACGAGACATATGCATATGTTTCACTTGGTGCATTTACCAAGATATAGATTCTCATTTTTGAGAATTCTATAAATCCTCTTTACCTCCCTGAAGAGATGTAGACGAGAAAAATATCGGGGCGAAGTCGCTAAATCGGAAATCGAACCCGAGTCTTTTGCTTGCCGAAAGCGAAAGGCTCGGGTTTGCTGTGGGGCTGAATAGCTCAGTGGTAAGAGCAGCCGGCAAGCGAAAGACTCGGGTTCTATTCCCGATTCAGCGACTTCGCTCCGATATTTTTCTCGTTTACATCTCTTCAGGGGGGTAAAGAAGGTTTATAGAATTCTCAAAAATGAGAATCTATATCTTGGTAAATGCGCCAAGTGAAACATATGCATATGTCTCGTACTCGTTTAAATTATCGCGAACAATTAAAATTTACGCATTACCATCCGCGATAGCTCTTATTCGCTAGTTTCTTGTCGTGTTGTTTAAATACATATAGAGCCTAATTCCTTTCAATTTAAAAAGATTTATTTATTAAGATATATATTTTTTATTATGTCAAAAGAGAATTTCAAGTTCAACGATATGTTTTAAACAGGGTGTTTTATTTTAATCTTATCAGGCAAATATCCTGAAAAATATGAGAAATACGGGAAAATGTTTCAGATAAAAGTCTTATGACTTCGAGAAGTACATAAGATGGTGCTATTTGTTTGACCTTGGATAGTCATTTAAAGAGCACGTAAAGATCACCAATTTCTTAAATGAAAAACCCCATTTTTTATTGCATTTTCTTGTAGCTTACCTTCAAACCTTTTCAAAACAATATATAAAGTATTTTTTCATTAAGTACTTTTCGAGTTATAAGGCTTAAAATTTACAGTACCATCGGCATTAACATTACTCAAGGTAACGCATGGAGGTTGCACGATCAAATTTACATTTCTATGTATTTGTGCATACATGCATATACACAGAAACACATCAAAAGTGTAAATTCGACCATGTAACCTACACGTGGTATACTTTGAGTAATGTTAATGTCAACGGTACTGTAACTTTCAAGCCTTAAAACTTAAAAAGTACTTTAAAAAAAACTTTATTATAGTGTTTTGAAAAGCTCTCGAGGAAGCTACAAGAAAATGGGGATTTTCATTTAAGAAATTGAAGGTAATCTTTACATGCTCTTTAAACGACTATTCAAAGTTAAACAAATGGCATCATCTTATGTCCCTTTCCGAGTCATAAAACTTTTATTTGAAACATTTTTCCATGTCTTCTATATTTTTTGAGATATTTGCCTGATAAGATTAAAATAAAATACCCTGTAAATCATTTTTTAAATATACGGAGTGCATCTGATAAAGTTCATCAAATTTTTCTCGAATATCAAGACTCATCGAAAAATGTTTCGTACATAAGTTTTGTGACTTCGATGGGAATATAAGATGGTGCTATTAATTTGACCTTGGGTGTAGATTCTAAAATTTTGTAAAAGCCAACTTAGTTTTTTTAATGGAACTACTCTAATTTTTTATATCAATCAATTCTTCGTAACTAATTTTTTATATCAATAAATTCCTCGTAATATTTTGTGTAAAAAGTTATAAAAGAATGAAACATTTCATAAAATATTCATTTTTCGATTATGAGAGGAATCAATTGGTATTGTTTTAAAGAAATATGTAAGTGCTCGTTGCAAATTTATATTTTTTTAAAACATTGTTTTCTTTATATCAATTGATTCTTCTCATTATTCTGTGCATAAAAGTATTGAGGTAAAATAATTGAAAAATGAATATTTTACGAGATATTTTATAGTTTATGTAAAATTATGTCAAATTCATTTAAAAAAACTAGGTTAGCCTTTATATAACCTTGGCACCTACACCTAAGCACCACACTTAAACCAATGGCACTATCTTATGTCCCCCTCGAAGTCATAAAACTTTTGTAGGAAACATTTTTCGATCAAAGCTTTGGTTTTCGAGAAAAATGTAGTCAACTTTTTATAAGATACACTCTGTATAACGAGATATTTAATATAGTAGATTTAGAAAATATATCTGAGGAAGCAATTTCCTATAATGTACATAGTAATTCCTAATGTTTGTTAACGTCCTTAACTTAATATTATTTTCATGAAATTTATTGCAAGAGATATTTAAAGTGTTGTCCATAAAAATCAATGCAATTGCTCAATCGCTTGCATAAATAAACGATGTTTTTTGAATGATGTTAGGTGACATTGATAATAGTTGCTTTCCATTTTCACACAAGTGATACTGAGTCTAAAATTATGTGAGTATGTTATACTCAGATAATGATGTCATCGTTCAATACGTAAAAGGAACGAGCCATAACGTGTAACTACAACTACAAGCATCGCGTAATAATTCCATGTGCTAGCTTTGATCACGTAATTTATTTTCGTAAGCAAGATAATATCATTAGATGTATTATAGTATATCGATATTGCATAAATTTGTTTTTTATGTTGGCAATATTGCTTTTCGTTAGATCTCCAATCGTGAAAACCGTGAAAACACATCGCAACAAGTGAGATTATTCTGAATAACCTCAAAGTATTTTAAACGTCCTAATTATTGTGAGTTGGTTTTAAACTAAAGATGACTACTTTTATTCCCAATATTATTATGAAGGTAAGTTAATAGATACTAATCGTTTATCACTTAAATATACAATAAATATTATGCTATTGCTTAAATATACATCATATACCATTAGATTTCAAAAGACGATTCAGAATCGGATTGGACTAGTACAGATTCGAATGAATCAAAAATTTTTTTCTCTTCTGAATCGTCATCCTCGGATTGCTCCGACTCATCAGATCCTCCCAGAAGGAAGTTACATCGAATAACTACTTTTATGCAAACTGTGGAAGAATACGATGATAAAGAATTTAAAGAGCATTTTCGACTAAATCGTTCAACTGTTGATCTAATAATAGGTAAATATGATAATCCACTGATATATAAATGAACTGAACTAAACTAAACTGATAAATAAATTTAACTTGCATAAATGTTAGATATGATTGAAACTGAAGATGTTTTACAACATAATATTGGAAGAGAGAAGATATGTGCACGAGAAGCATTTTTAATGACCCTGTGGTATCTTTCCAATACAGAGAATTGATGGGGTAGTTGGAGTTATAGATGGGAGCCACATAAAAATTAAAAAGCAAATCTCCAAATACCATTACGTATATTATAATAGAAAAGGAGATTATAGTCTTCTTGTACAAGGAGTTTGTGATTATCAAAAAAAATTTATTAATTTTCTCTGTGGTGAACCAGGATCTATTCATGACAGTCGCCTTTTAAAAAAATCTTCTTTGCATAGAAAGGGTTTAAATGGATTTTTGGGAAAAAAATTTTTATTGGGAGATTCGGCATATCCCTGTTTAGATTGGTTGATTTGTCCATTTAAAGATAATGGTAACTTAACGCCAAATCAAAAAATATTTAATTATCGTCATTCTGCAACAAGAATTATAATCGAAAATGCTTTCGGATTATTGAAAGGAAGGATCAGAAGGCTCAAATTTTTCGAAAATAATGATTTGTCGTTAATAGTAAAATGTATTATAGCTGCTGCTGTGTTACATAACATTTGTGTGAATAATGAAGACGAAATTGACATTGATGATAACGTCAACAATAATGAAGATATGATAGATGCAGCAGGAGTAAGTGGTATAGGTGAAAAATATTCAAGAAGAGATGAAATTTTTGCAAAAATATTTATTTAAATATTGTATATTTAAGAAAAATGAACAGTAAATAAAACATTGTATTTTAAAATAAAAGTAACGTTTTATTAGAACAAGAAACAAACATAAATCTTAGTCTTTCTTTTCAGTCTTTCTTTTTAGACATATTATACAAAAACAAAAAATAAATGAATAAAAACTAAACATTCTGAATATATATATATATATATATATATATATATAGTATGTGTATATATAATTTTTATAAATATATGTATAAGATTCATTGAAAGACAGAAACAGACAGAGAGAAAGAGAGAGAGGAGAGAGAGAGAGATAGAAAATAAGATAATAAAAAAGGAGAGAAGGAGAAATTGAGAGATTGAAAAAAAGAAAGAAAAGAATTAAATATAAAAAAATATTGAAAATACATTTTTAATGTTATTGCTTTTTATTTATTATTTTTATTTATTATAGTTGAAGAAGTTGAATATTAAATATTGTTATTAAATATTATGTGTATACTTTTTATTTAGAGTTAAAGAAGCCTAAATAAAAAGAAAAGAAAAAGAAGAGAAAAAGAGAAAGAAAAAGAAGAAAGAAGAAAAGATTCATGAAAGAAGATTGAAAAAGGTAGGTTAAGAAAGAGAAAGTGAGAGAAAATCACAGAAGACAAAACGAAGAAAGAGAAACAAAGAGGAATGTGCGTATTTATATGTTTGGATACATATATGTACAGTACATGTTAATAATAAAAACAATATTGAAAATGCATTTTTAATGTTGTTGCTTTTTAGTTATAGTTGAAGAAGTTGAATATTAAATATTTTTATTAAATAATACGGGTTTACATTTTATTTAAAGTAAAGGAAGCCTAAATAAAAAAAAAGAAAAAGAAGAGAGAAAGAGAGAGAAAAAAAAGGAAAAAAAGATATTGTAAATGTTTTTACTTTTATATTACAAACCTACGCTAGGAAAAAACGGAACGAATCATTAACGTGTACTATACTGTATGTTTATATTTGTATGTATGTATGTGTGTATATAATTGTATATAAATGTATGTATGTATTAGAATCACATTGAGAGAGAAAGAGGCAGACAGACAGAGAGAGTGTGAGAGAAAAAGAGAAATAGACAGACAGAGAAAGAGAAAGAGAGGATATAAATGACAGAATGTGAATGGTATAGAGAGATTGACAGAAAAATAATGAAATGTTTGAGGAGAATGGAAAGGTAATAAAATAAGAAAAAAAGAGGGGCAGAGAGAGAGAGAGAGAGAGAGAGAGAGAGAGAGAGAAAGAGAGAGATAAGAATAAAATGTGGTAAACAAATTTAATTTTTTTAAGTGTATTTTTTATTTAAAAACTATATATGTTATAGAGAGTTAATAGAACTACAAGATGTCTCTGAACTCAATGCCAAAATTGATATAGCAATTTTAGGATATAAAAACCAGTCGAAAATGTTAATAAACATATGTCCAGTTTTGAACGGTTTGGAAGTTATAATGTAATAAAATTTTTTTCTTAGGACAATATAAATTGAAACAAATGTTATTTAATGTTATTTATTTTGTTTAAACTTTACCAAAGATGATTAAAAATTCTGAAATAATATTGTGGACTTTTTTTACATTAATATTTATTTATTATTTATTTACATTATTATTTATTTCAATGATTTTTGGTTGCCAAGTTATTCTTGGCGAGGTCTTAGTTATCCTAATCTTCGCTAGTTTTTCTCCTCGACTATTTCTTGCTTCGGTTTGAATTCCCCTAGATTTTCTGTTGGAGGAACGAGGAGTCCTTGGTGGAGATGCTCTAGGAGTCACCGGGATGGGAGAAAATCTTCGAGAGAATCTTCTTTCGACCAGGTCTATTGGTATAAGTTTCCAGGGAAGAAACTGGATAACTTTCCGAGGGTCAGTGGCCATAGAGGAAGATCTCCGAAGATCTGGATGGTCTAGTAGATCTGGAAGATCTTGGAGATCTTGAAGATCTAGTAGGTCTCGGAGGTATTGATGGTCTGGAAGATTAGGCAGAATCTGGACGTCTCGAGGATCTAGAAGGTCTGGAGGATCTTGAAGACTTGAGAGTCTGAAGGATCTGGGAGACTCGAGGTTCTTGAAGGTCTAGAGGATCTTGAGGACTCGAGGATCTCGAAGATCTGGAGGATCTGGAGGAC
The DNA here is from genome assembly GCF_003227725.1 of Camponotus floridanus. NCBI lineage: Eukaryota > Metazoa > Arthropoda > Insecta > Hymenoptera > Formicidae > Camponotus > Camponotus floridanus. The sequence continues at coordinate 325,240 of NW_020229284.1, forward strand.
TCGAGGTTCTCGAAGATCTGGAGGATCTGGATGACTCGAGGTTCTCGAAGATCTGGAGGATCTGGAGGACTCGAGGTTCTCGAAGATCTGGAGGACTCGAGGTTCTCGAAGATCTGGATGACTCGAGGTTCTGGAAGATCTGGAGATCTCGTGGATCTCGTAGATCTGGAAGGTCTCGGAGAATCTCGAAGGTCTCGGAGGAGAGAATAATCACAAGAGTCAAAAGAGAATTCGCTGAATAGCTATAAGCTATTTGTTGCGAGGTTACAAGTGATTGATAAGTCGTTGACCGCATCTTCTTATGTACACTTTTCAATGTTTTCCGATAGCGAGAAAATTATCTTAATCTGCCGCGCCTTTCAGCGGCATTAATTAAAACTGATGTTGCGCCAACTTCATGATTCTAGTCAGCGCTTCCCGAGAACGTGCTCGATGTGGCGAGCGTCAGGTCGGCGCTTCCTGAGATCGCGCTCGATGTGGCGAGCGTCAGGGACGCCACAAATATTAAACAACATTTATTTCAATTTATTAGAAGAAAGCAACTTTATTACTTTGAAACTACAAAACCATTCGGACACATATGTTTATTAACATTTTTGGCTTTAGGACATGAAACCAAGTGGAAAATGTTAATAAATATGTGTCCGAATTTTCGAACGATTTTGAAGTTATAAGATAGTAAAGTTGCTTTCTTAAAACAGTATAAATTGAAATAAATGTTGTTTAAATAAAAATATATCTTATATGAATTTACTTGCATATTAAGATGTAAATATAATGTAATTATAATCATATGTATATATAAATAATGTAACATTAGAATTATATATATATATTGCGACGTTTCTTCAATTGAAATTCAAAATGAATTGCGACACTCCCCGGGATGTTGGATGGGAGCGTGCGCGGGGGAGCGAAAACGCCGTCAAAAACAATAACGAAATGATTATACCCGCGCTCGGAGGAACAGGGATGGAGGACGTTCTCGCGCGAGCTGCGGCGGAGCGGAGACCGTATCGATATATCGAAAAGCTGGGCGCCAGATGCGGTCTTCCACGCATCAGTTTTCGCGAAAAGCCGAAAGACAATAAAAGAAAACGATATCCTGCTTCGCCACGGGCCGACTAACTCGCCTAACGGTAGAGGGGAGGGGTTATTAGAGAAAGTTAATTGATTATGCGAGTCTTCGCGGAATTAACGGACGACAGACAACACGACAATCGACAACCAAGCGAGACGAACACTTAAATAAATTACGCGATTTGAACAAAAAAAGATAACAAGTTTATTACTAGAAAAATAAAGTAACACTACGAGTGAATAATTAACAAATCAATAATAAGAATTGGACCGGTTTTGAACAATGACTCAGCAAACAATAATAAGCGATAATTGAACTGAGATTAACAATTCCTTACAAAGATATTAGTTCGCTATTAACTTTCCGAAAGAAAACGAGAACGAATCATACAAATAACAAAAAGAACGACGCTTCACGACAAATTCATACGAAATACGGGAGCGAAAAATACAATACAATTAATCCTGGCACGAAAGTCGCGACGGTATTCTGAACAAGTACCTGCTCACATTCGACAACGAAAACGAGAGCGTTAAGACAATTCGATTATTCATCCGAGCCCGTTTTTATGGCCGGAGTTTGCGGGACAGAGCAAGACTTCACGGAATATCAAAGATTTTCGGCACGAAAATATTCGCGGAGATTATTCAAACGATAGCGTAATTTCGGTAGCCAGATCTCCAACTTATCGCAACGGAATTTTCCCCGCAATTTCCTAGTTCGCGAAACAAATCGACAGCTTACTACTTCGACAACATAAGTAACCGAAAATACTGAATAATTTTGCGAAGACAGATAATGTATGCGATAGGCGAACGATATTCTCAAACTTCTATAGCCGACGGCAGACGGAGAATTTTCTCCGCCGATATCTCGCCTCTTTCTTACGCCCAAATCGCTCAATTTTACTCTCAATCCTCTGGCGATTATCTCGCACCACACCCGATGAATTCGGCAGACGCTACATCTCATTTATTACGCGCCATTCGACAGCGTAATAAGCGCGACAAAGACGACAATATTCTGTTACCCTTTGTTATGCTCTTTTCGGCGGCGTAATAAGCACGACAATGACGCAAATACGTTCACGCTCACTCTACAATGAAATATCAAATACACTCACACGCACTCTTACAATTAACGACGACATACACGCAATCAGACATCCAAAAATCGCCCTGAGATACGGGATATTCTACGCGGCGACACAGCGTGACCAACCCGGCGGCGTCATGCTTCACATCTTCGCTTGCACGCGTGCGCACGTGATTCACCGGTCGATCTTCGCGTAAAGAACAACCCAAACTCAAGAGAGAGACGAACGTTCTGTATACAACTTTAACGCCTACGCTACGGCACTTTCAGCGTCGCTTCCTACGGTCGCTTGCTCCCGTTCGCGCCCAACCGAATCACGCGTTAATCAACACACGTCTCAGCGAAAACAACGAGCGTCTCGGCAGCGGCCGGTCGGAAAACTGAAAAAGATGGCGACGGCGGCAGAACGGTCGCACGCGGACGAAATCGCGTACGTGGCTTACACAAATGATGGGCAACCTCACCGATAACGCTTTTCTCCCGCGGGGATGGTCCTCGGCCTCGTCCTCTCGGTCTCTCTACTGCGGCGATGAACACAAAGAAATTTGGCACAACAAAATACGACTTTGACTATCAGTCACGAGCGTCCGCACCAGAATGATCCTGGGATCTCGCGGCCCGGGGTCGATAGCGGCGTCAATGACCGCTTAGTGGGTGCGCAGCCCCGCGCGCCAATCAGGATACGGCACGCGAGAGGTCCTAGCGCCTCGCGAGATCCGCGGCGCTTTTAGCGCTTCGCGCGTAATTAATTCGATTTGAATTATGTAGTGGCTGCCGCGGCCCCCGTACAAGGGCCCGTTGGAGGCTTCGCTGTCGTTGTCCTCCTCGGAGGGTAGCGTTGATCGGACTTCCGTCCTTCCACCCTGGGACGCGGGCGAATTCCCCCGGTATCGTCCTATCTAGCGCTATTAACTCCTCCGTTAGCTGTCGACAAGCGTCTTGCGGCAATCTTCCTGGATGCACTTCCGGTCTTCCGGATCTTCTCTGGCGAGGTGCCCGTTGTTGTTTATTACAAACAAAGAAACATATCGATATAATTAATAAAAATTCTTACAAAATACGATATCGCTCGTCTCTCCGGGGATTTTTTAGATAACGCTCTCTCGAGGTTGATTCTGGCGCGGCCGCTCGGCCTGCGTCCCGTAAAATCTCGGGGCGGATGGACGCTCTAAAGGACGGCAACGTCACAATATATAATATATATATATATATATATATATATATATATATACATATATATATAAATTATTGTATATATAAATATATATAATTATATATACATTTTTTAATTATATGATAGAGTAGAAGGAAATAAATGGCGCGCGCGAAGCGCTCGCAATGTTGTGTTCTAGTCAATTTAAAAAAAAAAGTGATTATTTGCGCGCTTTTCCGCGCGCGAAGCGCTCCCATCCTTGCGTCTCTCTTGCGCTAGTTATAAGTATCGCGATGTCTTCATTGCGCTAATTGTAAGTTTCTTTCGTACGTTATCGTTCTCTCTTTTGCATGCGTTATTCTCCATATTATCGTTCTCTCTCGCACGCGTTGTCTTCACGCTATCGTTTTCTCTCGCACGTGTTGTTCACAATATTATCGTTCTCTCTCTTTCATATACTCGTTGCTCACTTACCTTTGCGTCGTTCTTCTCTCATCTAGGCGTCGTCCTTGTCCCACGTTAACGCCATCCTTGTCGCACGTTGATGACATCCTTGTCGCACTGTCCTCTTCACACACATACACATACTTAGCGCTATCCTTTTCCCATACGTAGCGTTATCCTTCTCACATCACCTTCTTCTTTCCGCGGATCCTCCTTCACCGCGCGGACCTCCTCGTCCATTGGTCGCGCCGCGGATCCCCCTTCACTGCGCGGACCCCCTCGTCCATCGCTCGCGCCGCGGATCCCCCTTCGCCGCGGGTGACGTCACCCATCGCCGCAATTCCTCCTTCCCCGTGCGTGACGTCACTCCTCACGGACCGCGGTTCCCCTGGCGCCTCACCTCCCCTGAGAGAACCTGGGTTAGAACTCTCCTATAACATCTACTTAGCGCAAATGCTCAAACAAATTTCCATTCACAGCGGCACACTTCATTAAACGTAATCGAAAACTTTCTTGGACTTTTAGCAATACATTAGGAGTAATTTCTCAGTAATTCATCAGGAGAATGCGTTTCTGATACGAATTTTCATGTTATCAATAGTTGTTGGTTGTACGCCACTAAATTTTTTTTGTGGGGATACGTAAAAGGGGATACTCTCATTATTTTGTACATGAAAGTATTAAGGTAAAATAATAAAAAAATGAATATTTTACTAGATATTTTATGGTTTATGTAAAATTGAAAAATTATTTCAAGCCTCATAACTCGAAAAGTACTCAATGAAAAAATACTTTATAGTAGTGAGACTAGGCGGGTTTTAACTCAGGTCCTCTCAGGGGGGTGAGGCGCGAGGGGAACCGCGGTGCGGGGGGAGTGACGTCACGCGCGGGAAAGGAGGAACCGCGGCGCGCGATGAGTAACGTCACCCGCGGGGAAGGGGGATCCGCGGCGCGATCGATGGACGAGGGGGTCCGCGAAGTGAAGGGGGATCCGCGGCGCGAGCGATGGACGAGGGGGTCCGCGCAGTGAAGGGAGATCCGTGGCGCGAGCGATGGGCGAAGGGGTCCGCGCAGTGAAGGGGGATCCGCGGCGCGAGCGATGGGCGAGGGGTCCGCGCAGTGAAGGGATCCGCGGCGCGAGCGATGGGCGAGGGGGTCCGCGAGGTGAAGGGGGATCCGCGGCGCGAGCGATTGACGAGGGGGTCCGCGCAGTGAAGGGGGATCCGCAGCGCGAACGATGGACGAGGGGGTCCGCGCGGTGAAGGGGGATCCGCGGCGCGACCGATGGACGGTGGTGTGAGAAAGACAGCGCTACGTATGGGAAAAGGACAGTGCAAAGTGTGAAGAGGACAGTGCTACGAGTGCGACAAGGATGGCATTAACGGGGGCAAGGACGATGTATAGGTGGGAGAAGGACGACGCAAAGGTAAGTGAACAACGAGTATATTCTAAGCGAAAGAGAGAGAACGATAATATCGAGAATAACAACGCGTGCGAGAGAGAACGATAATACTGCAAGACTTACAATTAGCGCGCGCGAAAGAGAGAACGATAGCGCGAAGGACTTACAACTAGCGCGTGCGAGAGAGAACGATAGCGCGAAGACGACGCATGCAAGAGAGAACGATAATGTTGAGATTAACGCATGAGAGATAACAATACTTAAAACTAGCGCAAAAGAGACATAGGGATGGGAACGCATGAAGAGGTGTGTAAATAATTAGATTTTTTTTACGGATATAAAATATATAAAATTTATTAAAAATGTGTATGTGTGTATTTACAATTGTGTGTGTGTGTGTGTGTGTATGTACTAAAATAAGATAAAAAAATAAAATAAAAATAAAAATAAAAAAAAAAAAAAATAATAAAAAATAAAAAAAAAAACAAATTAATAAAAAAAAAATAAAATAAAAATTGGGGGGGGATGCCAGGCTAAAAAGAGGCCGCTTCGAAAACAGAAAAAAAGAACACACAAGTTAACAAAATTATAATAAAAAAAATAAAAACAGGGATACATACCAAAAACCTCGAAGAAGGCACCTGCCATTCCCCTCCTCCCAACCCACTCACGCCATCCCAATTTCCTCCCTCAGCCATTTCCCAATCTTTCCTCTCGGCCATTTCCCAATTTTCTCTTCACGTTCCCCAGCTCCCCCTTCCTCCCGAAGAGCCACCGCAGGTCAAAAATATCTTCAACCTGGCGACTCTCCGGGGTGTCGCCCACATGTAAGAGAAGGTGGCTCCTCCTTGCCCGGCGTATCGTCGCACCCACTGCCGGCAACCGGACATAAAGCCCGGGATTTCAATTTCATCCTGGGACTATAAAAAATATTATTATACACACTTTTTTTTCACAATTTTTTAACAAATTTTCATGAAAATGATACTATATTCCAGTAAAAAATATGTTTAATGCAACATTATTGTTAATACGCCAAGAAGCTGTCCATTCTTGGATAAATAATACAATATAACCAGTGTTTAACTATATGCTCACACACCTGGTTAGAACTTATGAAGCGGCAACGGGGCCCGGCACGGGAGAAGAGAGTGCCGCATTATCACCATGCCAAAAACGCGTCGTAAGACAAAAGAACATCCGGTCCCATGCAACTCAGCGCGGTATAAATAAGATCAAATCAATCAAATCCAATCATGACGTGGAGAAGAACAACTTCTCGGACGAAACGTAGAATAGAGACGTACATCATCGCTTTACCCAAAAACGCATCGAAGACAAAAGGTAGTGCATGGCCCAAGCAAATAGCACGATAAATGTAATGCGCAACGGAGTCAAACGGAAAGAACGGGTAAGAACGGCAGCAAACGGGAAAGACGGAGTGAACGCGCGCCCGAACGCGTTCGAACGGTCATCGAACGGAAAGAACGCTCGAAGTTCGAACGGGTCTCCGAACGGAATGCGATAACGGTCAGTCGAAACGGGAACGAACGGTGCAGCGAACGGCGCCGGGGGTCGAAGCCGCGAACGAGAACAGGAAAACGTTGAGGAATCAGCCACGAACGGAAACGAACACCCGTGAACGGAAACATCACGAAAAGTAGATTTCAGGAGTTCGAAATAGTCAAGGTGTAGTTACAATGAGAATCGAAATACAAGAGTAGTGGGCAGCGTGTCACGGTTAAGGAAACACGATAGGCGCACTGCCAAGATAGAGGATGAGAAAAAAAGGAGAGAATAGAAGAAACGAACGTTAGAAAAAGTATATGCGCAGTAGTCAATTTAGGATAAAAGGGAGTTCGAAGAACACAGTCAGAGGGATGTCAACCACAAGTAATATGTTAATAAAAGTTTCGGAAAAGAAAGCGCAAGTTTTTACAATGAATTCACAACGCATAGGTAGGTTCACATCGTAACGTATTAAAGAAGCACAGCCGTCAGTAGGCGTGCATACCAAAGGTTTCGAAACACAGCGTTTCCGCACATCGGTCCAGAGTATGTCGGCACTAACAGTTGCGCGGCTTTGGGCCGTAACGGACACTAGAGGGTGACGCAGTCACCTCCGTCCGGTTGCACCCAGTCACCGCCGCGGAGTAAACGGTTTCGAAGGTTCAATATGAAACGGTGGTCCATCGGTTCCCACGAGTAACCAGAGGGGTTTAGTCAACCAAAAAACCTGACATCTCTCAGAGTTGTGAGGCAGGACCAGTGGTACCGGGCAGGTGAAAAATGGTAAGTGAGAGAAAGTACGGAGTCCGGATCTCCAAAACCGTCAGCGTGTCCTGTCACGACAAAAGGTTTCCCAACGAAAAGCCTGCAGAGTCCAGTAAAACGGTGGCGCAGTCCATGGAGATAAGATCCGGCGCAGACGGATGTCAATCGTCAAACATCTCAAGTCGTTTATAGGTGTCTCAGTTGCAAGTGGAGGGGGAGTGTTGCGGTACACGTAGGAAGTTGCGGACGACAGTTAGTCCAAGGATTATAGTCGACTACCCGAGCGGGCACGAGAGAACAAGAGCGGAGTATTCGCAGCGTAAGCTTCCCTGCACGTCAAACCTAGCGTTCACAGTCCACCGGAGCAGGTTGACAACTCCGGGTTGCGCGAGCAATCAAGTGACGCGAGAGAACCGCAAGAGAAAGTTTGGAAGTGGTAAAGCGCGGGTGTTAGTTAGCGCAGTCCGAAGTAAGATGGGAAAAACGAGAAGTACATTGCGAATAGGACGAGCGAAGCGTATGTGTTTCAAAAGGATTAAATTATCAGTCGTAGGGAAAAATTCCGAGGGTTAAAAGAGGTAACGGGCAGTTGCAGGTATCGACCAAGGTAACACATATTGGGACAACCGAATTCGTTTACCCAGTTTGGCAGTGCAAAGATCACGGACGCCGGGGCGCGTCTAGCGTGGGAGGCGGCAGCGGCCACGAAGGTTGGCGGCGAAGGAACAGAGGAAAGTCGGGATAGCCCAAAAGTCGGAAACGTCATGCAAAGGATCGGCCGCGGTCCAAACAGGTTCGCAACATAAAGGTATAAGCGCGGTCATAAGTTACAGTGAGGCAGTACGCCACGTAGCTGGTAAGCAACGAGCGGTCGACGACGGAGGCCGAAAGAGACAATAGTAGTCGGCTGCGAAACGTATCAAAATCAAGGTGTGACAGAGCGGAAGCACAACGCGGTAATAGCGGTCGCAAAATCCAAGCAACAGGTTTGAGCGGCACGCAAAAGGTGAAATAATTTTTGGGCACCGGTGTACGTCAAATTCCACGAGCGGCGGTTTCAGAGTAACGTCGAGGCGTGAGAAGACAGTAATGTTGAACGCGCGAGTGTAGGTTCCAACAGGTTCGTGGCGACAAGCGCGTACGTCCGGTCGAGTCGTATCGAGCCAACAAACAGAGAAGAGCGACGCCAAGGGTCCCAATACAACTTCGCATGCAGTCAAAGGCGTTCAGTCCAGGTTCGCGGGTACGCACATAAAGTCTCCATCGAGTGAAAGAAAAGCGTCGCAGAGGACGGGTGAGTAAAGCCGTGAGTGTTGTAAGGTAGTCGAGCGTCGGCGCGTGAGCCAAGCGTCGAGTGGCGGACGGAGTACGGTAGTGAGGTCGCAAGTCGGTGACGATGCGAGTCGGCAAAGACGGCCACCGCCGAGTAGCAAAATATCAAGCATGGGTTTCGTACGATGAATCCCAAGGAGACAAAAAGTACGAGGACAACGCGCCAAGCGTCGGGTTTAATGGCAATCGTAGGATGGCTCACCCGAGTACCGCGCCTACTGCAAGTAGGAGACCGCGTAAAAGATGCGTCGCGGTGGCGTCCGGGTTTCAGACAGTACAAGCATACGAGGGTTGCGCCGCCGGATAGTGCAAGTCGTACAGAAAGGTCCGGTCTCCCGAAAAGACGAGCAAGCGAGCGCTTGATCCACAATACGTAGCGGAAAGCCGTAAGTGCGCCGCGTACAACCAGCGGCAGATAAAGAGTCCGGCGGGTCCCCGAGTAGGAGAGTCGGGCGGGTACGCGCCGGTGAAAGATTCAGATGTTCGGGTGTACGCGCAGGGCCGGACGTGAGTGCACCAGGAGTCACGGGCATTCTAGTACGAATAATTTACGTTAGTAAGTATAACAGGGTTTGTCCGATTCAATACCACTGGCGGTGCAAGAGGAGTAATGTTCGACGAAAGCCAAGTCAAGGAGTCCACATTGTGGGTTGGAAAGGGTATTCGGTGAGGCGCAGGTTTGAGGGTTCACCGGTAGCGTAACGGTGATGGCGCGGAGCACGTATGGAAGGGTCCGTCACAAAATCGGGTTTCAACAGTCTCGGAAAGGGTGTCACTCGCAAAAGCGCGGTTGAGATAGGTCAGGTTAGGCGTGCATTCGACGTCCGCGGGAAGATCGGTAAGGTACGCACGGGTGTCAAAAGTTAAAATACTGTAGTTCGAAAAAGTTACGGTCGGTCGGTGTGAGTAAGGGTCAAAGATCCGTTAACTCGAGCTCGGAATCGCAGCGGTCAAATCTAAGCGGGGGAAATAGCTTACAGCGAGAACGCTGCGGGCGGCCAGGCAACGAAAGGGGCAGGGACAGGGCGAACGGAAGAACGGGGCAGGACGAGGGGAGGGCAGGCGGGAAAGGGAGCGGGGGAAGAAAGGGAAACACAACGGCCACAGAGACGCGGAGGAGAACGGGGAGAAGAGGGGGAAGGGGAAGCAAGGTCCACGCGTGCCGAAAGAGCGCACAAGGGCCGCGGGGGGTCGAAGATGGCCAAAAAGGGCGAAAGAGACGACACGAGCCGGCGCGCGGGGCGTACGCGACCCAAGGAGGACCGGGACCAGCAACGGCAGCCGAAGGGACGAGTACGCGGCGCGGGGCGGCGAGGGACGACCGCCGGAGCGGGAAAGGAGGGCGCAGGGAAAAACACCGCGAAAGAAAGGGAGACGCAACGGGGCGCAAAGGGGGGCAAGGGGCACGTGAGGGGCCACCCCGGAGGCAGGGGAAGGGGGCGACGGGGGGCGGCGGAGACGGGTGAGAAGCCCGGCCGCGCGCCGGGAGACCGGAGGGAGAGAAAGGCCGGCGACCGTCCAGAGCGCGTAGGGGGGACGCGGCAGGCGCGGCCAGCGACGGGCGCAGCCGGGCAGCGTCGGACCGCCGGGGCGAGGCTCCCGCCGCCAACCGCCGGCCAAGGACCGCCAACGCCCAACCAACGGGGAAGAAGGGGGAAAAGACCACCACGGGGCGCGGACGGGAAGGATGGCGGGGCGGCCGCCGCGGGGGCGGCGAGGGCGGCAGCCCCAGGCCGAGGGCGGGGCGGGCAGGGCCGGCGCAAACAGCGGCGGCGCGGGCACCCGAGAGGCGAAGCCCGCGCGGGGGGAAGGCGTGCGCGCGCGCGGGCAGCGAGAGAGTGCGAGCATCGAGGGGGACGGGGGGGCGAGGCTGGCGGCGCGCGGAAGCCAAGGGGCGGGGCGCGGACACGCCGCGGCCAAGGGAGGAGGCCGCGGCACCGCGAGCCAAGCTGGGCTCGAAGCGAAGTGCCCAGGCCCGCAAACGGGAGGAACGGAAGAGGGAAGGGCGAGGGGAAGCGGCGGGGAGCGCACGAGGAAGAGCCGCGGCCGGGGACAAGGCGCCGCGGACAGACGGCGCAAGCGGGGAGCAGGGGAGGCGGACCGGCGAGGGGACGGGCGCGGCCACGGCGGGAGGGCGCAGCAACGAACGAGAGGGGCGAACCGCCGGAGCAGCCGGGAGAGAGGCGGGAAAACGGGGCCCACAGCGGCACGGAAGCACCAAAAGGGGGAAGGAAGGANAAATAGGCGGTAGTATTCGCGGTATATTTCCTGCACTCAAATCTATTCTCACGTCCACGTAGCAGTTTTGACAGACTCGTTTTGTCGCGAGCAATCAATGACCGCTGAGGACCGCAATGTAGAAATTTTGGAATGGTTAATAGCGCGCGCTATTATCGCATCCGTAATAAGATTTGCGAAAACGAAAGTACATGTCGAATAGGACGGCGAATCTATTTTTTTCAAAATCTAAATTTAAATCATCGTAGGGATAAAATTCCGAGTTTAAACAGAGTTTAATGTTGGTCAAATTTGCAGTTATCGAACAATGTAACATCTTGTGACACCGAATTCTTTTTATCAGTTACAGTGCCAAAGATCACGTATCGCGGTTTCTAGCTGGGAGGCGGCTTTCACGGTCCACGAATGTTTGGTCGTGCTGTGTAACAGAGGAAATTCGTATAGATCCCAAGATCGGAAACTCATGTTCAAATATCGTCCGCTTTCCAACATTCGCAACATTGATAATTTATTAATCTCGTTCAATATTACATGAGGCATACGCCACTGTATCTTGAGTAAATTCATCTCAGCTTCCGACGACGGATGTCCGAATAGACAATTATTATCGTTGCGCGAACGTATCAAAAATCAATTCGTGACGAGCGTTAATCACAACGCGTTTATAATCTTCGCAAAATCCCAGCAACATGTTGAGCGGCACGCAAAAGTTGAAATAATTTTTGTCACGTTATACGTCAAATCCCACGCAGCGTTCTTCAAATTTATACTTTTCTGGTGCGTTAGAGAGACATAATTTTTGAGCGTCGATGTATTCCAACATTTCTGTTGCGATCAATCTCTACTCCGTCGAGTTCGTATCGAAGCTCATCAAACATGAATGCGACGCAATTGTTTCCCCAATACAACCTTCATTTCATCATTCGCTTTACGCACATTAAATCTTCCCTCGATGTAAAGAAAGCTTTCGCACGGTAACGTGTATAAATCCTGATGTTGTATAGGTATTCGTATCTCGTCGCTGTATCAAGCGTCGTATTGGCGTACGGATTGTACGTATGAGTCTCAATCTTGACGATGCGATCATCAAAGACTGGCTCACCTCCGATATTCGAAACATCAATCATTCTTTTCGTACGATGAATCCCAATGATTTCAAAAATTCACGATTCAACGCGCTTAGCTTCTTTTAACGGTAATCTTATTATTGTCACCCGATACCGCTCGCCTTACTGCAATAGTATTGTCCCGCGTAAAAGTATTGTCTCTCGCGTGCCCCGTTTCGTTCAGTACAAGCATACTATGTTTGTCGCCGCCGTATATGCAATCTTACGGTAATTTCCTCTCCTCGAAAATCGAGCAATCGACCTCTTTGATCCACAATACGTATTGTTAAATCCGTAATGCTCCGTACGACGAACGGTAGATGAATGATCTGTGCCGGCGTTTCTGATATCTTATATCCTGGCGGTACGCTCGGTGAAATTCATGTATCGTGTGTACGCGCATGCCGTTGCTGTACGCACCAGTAGTCACGTTGCATTCTATACGAATAATATTTATGTTTATAATATTAACACGTTCGTCCGATTCATACCACTTGCGAGGTTGCAATATACGATTCGACGAGAATCCAAGGATCCTACATTGTCGGGTTTGGTAAAGTTTATTCTGTAGGCGCATTTGATTTCGCTCTTTAGCGTACTGTGATTGGCGCGGAGCACTATTGGATATTCTTCATCATAATCGTTTTCAACATCTCTGGAAAGGTGTTCATCTCGCAAAATTGCGCGTTTGAGATAGTCATTTATGGCGTGCAATTCGTATGATCCTTCGGGAATCGTAATTTCCTTGTCGTCGTTGTCAAAATAAAGTTTATTATTCGAAAAATTTACGTTCGGAATCGTGTGATAAGTTTCAAAATCCGTTAATCCGAGCTCGTAATCGGCATCGGTCAAATCTATAGCAGGGAAATAGCTTACAGCGAGAACGCTGCTTCTGCCAGTCAACGTAAGTGTCAGTGACATGTCGATCGAATACTGAGTCATGACGATGGATTGTCAGGCTTTAAATTGATCGTTTGAAGAAATTTTAAACACAACTGTCCACAGATACTCTGATTATAACTTTGATACGATGTGTAATTGTATTCAATTTTCACTCGTCCGAAATATCGCACAAGTTCCTTGGGCGGTCGAAGATTTCCAAAACTGTCGAAATATACGACACGATCACCCCTCTTTGCGTACGCTACCCAATGAGTACCGGGACCATCAACGTCATCCATATTGACGATACCGCTCTCGTTTCGTCGTACATCGCTTATCGGTAAATTATTGCGCATGAAAACACCTCTAAAGAAAGATATACGCATACGTTTCGCAAATTGTTCCAATTGCACGTTAGTTGTCGCACCCGTAGGCATTTTTAATGTTTTTTCGACGTTTTTTTTTTCTCTTAGACTTTGTTGAGAATTCCTGTCCGCGCTTGTACGGAGCGAGATAAAGTCCGCGACCTTCCATAGCGCGATTGTGACGCTGCATCTCTTCCAGCTGACGTTGCGCAGCCTTGCTATCGTTTACCGCCTTTGCGATTCCCGCTGCACCGCCAGCCAAAGAACCGACAACTCCCAACAACGGTAAAAGTGGTAAAATACCACCACGTTTCACTACTGGAAGTATTCGTTTCTTCCTCCTTTTTGTCGTCGATGGCTTTTTCATCCCCATGCCGAGTTTTGTCTTTGCCTTCATTGCCGCCCAAACAGTCGTAGCGGCTGCTCTTTCACCGAAAGTCGAATCCCTCGCGGTAATGCGTTCTCGCGCTCTTGCAGCTAGTACGCGATCAGCGATGTGACGTTGGTCGAGGTCTTTGCTTCGCGCGTAAGCAATGTCGTGTTCGCGACACGCCGCGTCCAATGGATTAATACCTCGATCGCCTCTAGCCAATCGTTTCTCTAATCAAGTTCCCGGCCCGCAAAACTGATAACCGGGAATATGTAATTCGATGGGAAGCGCGTTTATCGCACGATTTAAGAGGCCGCTGCCTTTTACAATTCTCGCTGACATACGTCGCAATCTTTTATCAATGGAGACGGACCGTCAATGTGTGTTCGTTGCCACGGCTGGTTGTAATGTCGCATGCACGAACGATATTGTCGAACCTCCGAATCAGCCTTCATATATTCTGGAAGCTTGTCCCACAATTGTTCCACGTAATCACCAAAATTTTGAAGTAATAAAATCTTTGGGATATACTGCAGTTGTTTGGCGGTAAGCCCGAGAAAGTCTTTCTCATCCGACAGAAGGAGAAACATTTTTGATACTGAGCGGTTTCGAGTCGAGACACTTCTATAAATAGATCTCCCCCTCGCGATCATTCGCAAAATTGATTCGAAAGAGAAAACATGCGGTTCGTGCGACAAGCGCGGGTAATCAAAGTATCAAATTTCGACGATAGACTAATATCGGAGAAAAAAGTACGCAAGCATGGAAACATGCTGCCGACTACTATACGCGGTATCGTTTGCGGCCCTTCAAACTACGGTAAGACAAACGTGTTGATTAGTTTGATAGAAAGTCCGCACGGTGTACGTTTCGAGAACGTGTACGTATACTCGAAATCGCTTCAACAGCCGAAATACAAATACTTGGAAAATTTACTAGCACCTATAGATGAAATCGGCTACTTTACATTCTCTAATAACAGCGATGTCATTCCACCGAGCGAGGCGCTTCCGAATTCCATCTTTATCTTTGATGACGTGGCATGCGACAAGCAGGATACGATAAGAGAGTACTTTGCAATGGGTCGACACTCGAGCGTTGACTGTTTCTATCTTTGTCAGACGTACGCCAAGATACCTAAGCATCTTATACACGACAACGCGAACCTGCTGATCCTGTTTAAACAAGACGGCACAAATTTGAAACATGTGTACAACGATCACGTGAATACCGATATGTCTTACGACGATTTCCGTGCATTGTGTCAGAAATGTTGGCAGCGTAAATATGGTTTCGTAGTCATTGATAAAGATAGTACGTTGATCAATGGACGATATAGAAGGGGATTTAATGATTTCGCGATACCGTAAAGCGATCAGTCATCATCGACACATCGATCGAGTATCATGAACGGCGATCGTGAAAAGATTGCGACAGAGATTGCAAAAACGAGCGAATCGATTCGCAAAAAATATCGCGCTTTGAAAACTGGTAAAATGGAGGAAGATATCATATTGGAAAGGCAATTTAAACCGAATATCGAGCCTTTAAAACAGCTTGTCGAAAATACTGTGGAATCTGATGCGTCGAAAATCGAACCGTTGAGTTTGACGTTTGAACAGAAGCACGAGGAAAAAATAAAACAGTCCAAGCAAGGACTAAAGCGAGCACGGATAAATATGCCGAGGAACGATTCACCGATATTCGACACCGAATCGATCAAAGCGACGGAAGCAATTTTCTAATATGGCTACTGTTTCTACTCCGATAAAAGTACAACCGCGTCAAACAATACCATCCACATCCGTCGAAGAAATTTACGAGACCACACCCGATTCTTTTGTAACATCGGTCCGACACGAATTAGAAACGTCCGAAGGTCAGAAAACGTTCCGAGAGCATTTAGGTCCACTGGCGCAAAAATATATAGGAGATATTATGAGTGTTGATAAAAATAAGAGCATGGATTACGTCTACGGTGTTAAATTTACCAACGAAGGAATGATGCTCGGTGATAAATGTTTCGATGTGGACAAGGAAGATAATATAATTATCGATGGAATAAAATATAAGGGAACTGAAGGAATCTACGGTTTGATTTTTAAAAAATTTCCCAATCATAAAAAATATACTCGAGACGATTTGCATAAATATCAAAGTATATTAAATATAACAAATGCGCATAAGCGCGACAACAAAGTTAATAATCCTATTAAAACTAATAAAGGGTACAAGTACAAATATATAATTGCACCATTATTCCCCGATAGAAAGATGGGAAGAGGTATTGACGCGCCGCGCACCATGACGTTAAGCGACAACATGATCGATTACGTGCATTGGAACGATCCCAATGAATTGGTGGATCGTTTGCGATTGCTGGACGCCTCGCGTCGAGCCGGCAACAATGCTCACGACAATGAAATCTTGTCGATTATCGAAGAACTTCGCGAGGCCGGCATTATTATAAATTAAACTATGCGTCGGCGATACGTGTCATTCGGTCAATGTTCTCGGTACCGAAATGTCGATTAATAAATTCGGATTATCGCTGGGAACGTCGAACAATTTGTACTATGAATGGAATGGATTATTGAGAAATTACGTTCGCGATAACGCTCTCTGCCAAACTACTACCGGCTTTGACGCAAGATCGCGCAAGATTCAACGCGTAGCGCAACCGGAAGCTGATACTGACGTCGTCAACAAACGATACGTGGATAAACTTTTGAGAGATCGACAGGGAGAAATTGAGCAAAAAATTATCGCGCTCGAAACAAACATGCAGGCGCTGCGATTAATGATGGATGAGATAAAGAATGTGCTGAGACATGCAACATCTAACTCGACATAGTAAGCGAGATATACTAATATCGCATATTAATTATGTCTCGATCAAACGTGCGAGAGAACAAAAACACCTCCGAAAAGCGGCAACTAGTCGAGGAATTACATGCTCCGGCGAGAAGAAATTTTCCACGAAGACGCGTCATTGTACGCGGATATGATGATCTGTGGCAGGCGGACGTGGTGGACATGCGTTCGTACTCTCGACAAGGGTCATAAATACATACTCACGGTTATCGATGTGTTGAGCAAGTATGCGTGGGCCGTACCGCTCAAGAGTAAGAGCGGAAACGAAATGTCCGAAACGATCGCAAAGATTATTGGAGATGATAAAAGGTGTCCGAAAAATTTTCAAACCGACAGAGGAAAAGAATTTTACAACTCGAGTGTGCAGAAACTCATGAAGAAACACAATATTAATCATTACTCGACATATTCCGTTATGAAAGCCTCGGTCGTGGAACGATTCAATCGTACTTTAAAAAACAATATGTGGAAAATGTTTACGTTGAATGGAAATTACAAATGGATCGACGAACTATCTCAACTCGTTGCAGAGTACAATACGCGAAAACATCGCACCATCGGTATAAGACCTGTCGACGTCACTCCAGCGATCGCCGAAAAACTTTTAAATACGGTGTACAGCAACGTAAAAATTGCGGCTCCGGCAAAATTTAAAGTAGGCGATTCGGTATGCGTGAGCAAATACAAGACCATCTTTGAAAAAGGTTTCACACCAAATTGGACGACCGAAATTTTTAAGATTATCGAGGTGCAGAAAACTAATCCCGCGACATGCATACTCGAAGATTCGCGGGGAAATCCCGTCGCTGGAGGATTCTACGAATACGAGTTACAACGCGTCGCCAATCCCGACGTATATCTCGTGGAAAAAAGGGTGATGAGGTTTATGTGAAATGGTTGGGAATTGATAAATCATACAACTCTTGGATTCATAAAAATAATGTATTGTAAACATTTATTGAAACATAAAATATGCGTATAAAATATATAAAATTTATTAAAATATAAATATATAAATATAAAAATATATAATATAAAATGTACAAAATATACAATATAAATATATACAATTAATAAACGAAATATACATTTATTTACAACGGTATCCGATAATGTCCCCACGGTAATGTATCGGTGGTATCGGGTACGACATACCGCTTGTCGTCGTACGGACTCAGAGCAATTTTCGTCTCGCGAATCGTGTATACTTGGTGTAGTTTAGATCGTATACACGACTGCTGACGCGTTATTTCAATCTCTTCGTTCAAGCACCGCGTGTAATCGTCAAACGTTATCGATCTCGCTACAACGCTGCTTTTGACACCTTTGACTTTCTTCGTATCCTTTTTTCCATTCACTCGTAACGCGTACATCTTTGCTCTGATCCCGACGAATTCGGTCATTATGGCACCGTTATTTTCGTCCTTCATCAGACCCGGCACCTTTTTATTTACACGCGGTATACCGTACGCATTATCCACCGCATAATCGCTCGTATCGAATCTAACAATGTCACGCTTCATATTCTCATACACATTCGCACACTCGATGTGATATACGAGACTGTCCGTATCGGTGTACATGATCTTACATTTGTCGCGATACAGAGGATATATGTACTCGTGATGAAATTCGTACAAACATGTCTTGGATATGTCGAGGATGCACATACCCACGTAAATCGGTTTGTAGAATTTCACCTCGAGTTTACGCAATTCCACAGCGATTAAGTTTTCCGAAAAAACGCTTCTGCTGTGGAAATTTGGTTTCGCGATCATCACCTCTGCGCCGTACCGGCCGTCCCACTTTGTTAATAATTTTACATCGACACGATTGCGCACATTTTCCATCGTTTTATCAAACACCGCATTATTCATTAATTTGTATAAATTTTTTTCAAAATCATTTTTAGCCAATGTTCTGAAATGTGTATTTAATTCTATGTAATTTTGAAGCCAGGGAGATTGTGAAAACTGTAAAATTCGATGTATTTTTGTTACACGTGGCCAAACGGGACGCTCCCCGTCGCGAGCAGGATTAATGGATTAAAGCAGTAACTTAAGGAATTGACCAATCACATTCATGCATTAAAAGAATACTCGACTGTGATTGCCCAATTTATGGAGTTACAGCTTTAATTCATTAATTCTACTGCCGTTGTAGACGATGTTTTAAGTCGTCCACAGTGGTCGTAGCATAAGGTTGTAAGTCAAAGACTCAAGAAATTTACCAATCCCAGTCAAATTTTAAGAGTTTACTCGACTGTGATTGGTCAATTTATTGAGTTTTACGCCTTACAACCTTATGCTACGGCCATAACAGACAAGCCTTTAATCCCGATCTACAACAGATAATTTAATCTCCAAGTCTTAAGAAAATTCCCAATCACAGCCGAGCTTTTCTTCATAAGCCGTGTTTTGAAATTATTACCAGTACTGCAAATTCTATACTGCACGTTACGTATATTATATATTTTCAGTGTTGGCAGCAAACTGGCAGCAATTTCGGAACACGGCCATACTTGAATGTGATTGGTCAATTTCTTGAATCTTACGTCTTACCACCTTATACTACGGCCATTGTAGAAGACTCTTGAAGCGTCGCTTACACTGAGATTTTAAGGAGACTTAAGGCGTAAGACTTAAGAAATTAGCCAATCACAATCGAATATTTTCTTAATACTTGACTATAATTGGTCAATTTCTTAAATCTTACGACTTAAGTCTCCTTAAAATTTCATTGTAGACGACGCTTAATGTAGCGTCTATAGTAAGATTTTAAAGCGTAAGTCTTAAGAAATTGACCAATCACGGTCTATTATTAAGAGAATATTCGATTGTGATTGTTCAATTTCTTAAGTCTTACGCCTTAAATCTCATTGTAGAAGACGCTTAACACGTCGTCTACAATGGCAGTAGAATTAACGGATTAAAGCAGTAACATGAGGAATTGACCAATCATATTCAAGCATTAAATGAATATTTGACTGTGATTCGTCAATTTATTAAGTTAAAGCTATCTTTCATTAATTCTACTGCCATTGTAGACGATGCTTTAGGGTCGTCCACAGTGACCGTAGCATAAGGTTGTAAGGCGTAAGATTCAAGAAATTGACCAATCACAGTCAAATATTAAGAGAATACTTGACTGTGATTGGTCCATTTCTTGAGTTTTACGCCATACAACCTCATGCTACGGCCATGTAGACGAATCTTTAATCCTGATTTACAACAGATAATTTAAGCCCTAAAGAAATTGTCTAATCACAGCCGAGCATTGCCTTCATAAGCCGCGTTACGAAATTATTATCAGTATACTGCAAATTCTATAGTGCACGTTACGTATATTATATATTTTCAGTTGACAGTAAACTGGCAGCAATTTCGGAACACGGCCATACTTGACTGTGATTTGTCAATTTCTTGAGTCTTACGCCTTACAACCTTATGCTACGGCCATTGTAGACGACTCTTGAAGCGTCTACACTGAGATTTTAAAGAGACTTAAGGCATAAGACTTAAGAAGTTGACCAATCACAATGGAATATTCTCTTAATACTTGACAATAATTGGTCAATTTCTTAAATCTTACGCCATAATTCTCCTTAAAATTTCATTGTAGACGACGCTTAATGTAGCGTCTATAATTAGTTTTTAAGGCGTAAGTCTTAAGAAATTGACCAATCACGGCCTAGCATTAAGAGAATATTCGATTGTGATTGGTCAATTTCTTAAGTCTTATGCCTTAAAATTTCATTGTAGAAGACGCTTAACACGTCGTCTACAATGGCAGTAAGATTAATGGATTAAAGCAGTAACTTAAGGAATCGACCAATCACATTCAAGCATTAAAAGAATACTCGACTGTGATTGCCCAATTTATGATGTTACAGCTTTAATTCATTAATTCTACTGCCGTTGTAGACGATGCTTTAGGGTCGTCCACAGTGGCCGTAGCATAAGGTTGTAAGGCGTAAGATTCAAGAAATTAACCAGTCACAGTCAAATATTAAGAGAATACTCGACTGCGACTGATCAATTTTTTGAGTCTTACGCCTTACAACCTTATGCTACGGCCATTGTAGACGACTCTTAAAACGTCGACTACACTGAGATATTAAGGAGACTTAAGGCGTAAGACTTAAGAAATTGACCAATCATGGTCTAGTATTAAGGGGATGCCGGAGTCGCAGCCGAACTCCGAGGGGTAAGCGCCCTCATTTTATCATAACTAAAAGTGTCGGTACATTACCGACTCTTATAGTTACGTTACCGACAATCTTATCTAATATAAAAATACATGTATATTTTAGAAAGACATGCATATTTTAGAAAGAGTAATGCCAAAGTTTTTCGTTACATTGTGGTTAATTGTGTTTATTGTAACAAAAAATGTTGCATTTTCACTGATGTATCGTCTCGTACAAGCAACGATTGTAGAGCATAGATCTGTCTTTATTGCGTACATATTGTACAATTCTACTGTTGCTCTCATTAATTATGTCTTTATATATATAATAATAATATTATATATATATATATATATACAATATATATTTATATATGAGAATATATAAAATATATAAAAATATATGAAAAATGTAAAATATATATATTGTCAAAATATTGATATGTATACTACTCAAAAAAATTAAAGGAACAAAAAATTTAAAAAATTTTTTGGGTCATTTTTGAAGCGCTGTAACTTCTAGACAAATGATCGTACAGAAACGAAAAAAAAGCATTTCGAAGCTTGAAATCTCTAGTTTACAAGCCTTACATTGAAAAATTTTTTTGGAGCTTCCGTCGAAGAGCAAACAAAAGAAATATGTCGAAACAAAAATTTTCGAAATTTCTTTTCAACTTTAAATGCATCCACGGACTTGAAAAAATTTTTTGGGACTTTTTCAATACCAAGGTCAGAAAGCCTGATCATTTAGCTTTAATTCGCTTTTTGAACGAACTCTGTACGACCATTTGTTCCGATGATATCGACGATTGAGTGAAAAGTGACCATTTTGTCTTTAATCTCTGATATCTCATGAACCAATAACGCTACAGGAAATCTAAGGACGGTTCTGAAAACTTGAATAAATTCTCTAAAAGCACTGTTCATTGCGTTTGAAGAAAAAAATTTTTTTTCACCTCTCACATTGGTTTGAAAAAAGTACAAAAAAGTGACTTTTTTTGCTTTTTCAGTGAAGCTACTGCACTTTTGCAAATAATCACAAAAAGGCTAATGTTTTCAAGTTTTTTTTAAGCTTAATGTATCCCCAATAGCCCTGTAAAATTTCAATGCGATCGGTTCATTTGTTTTTCTTTCCCGAATGATCAAACTTTTGAAAAAAATTAAAGGAACACGTTTATCACCCTAAAACATCAATTAATGATTATCAACATGGAAAAAACATTTTTTTTCCTGTTTTTCCTCTACGATTTCACATTCATCACTTGTGAAATTTGGAAAAAAAAATTTCTAAAAAATTTTTCAAAATTCTTTTTTTCTCATTTCTTTATCAAATTTGACCGCCACCATTAGCATTACCCAAAGCGTACCACGTGGAGGTTGGATGGTCGGATTTACGCTTCTTGTGTGTTTGTGTGTGTGTGTGTGTGTGTGTGTTTGCGATTCTTAAGGATGTGAGACCCCACGGCTCGTCAGTTCCGCGGTATTTAATGACTCCAAACTCAATCCCTAAGATGTGTGTTCGTGCGTGTGATGTTAATATCGGGTGTTGCCACCTCTTGCACGAATCACTGTCCTCAATTGCTCTGCCATATTGATGCATCGTCTTATCGCTGCCATTGGAATAGTCCGCCAGATGCGCTGAAGTGCTCGTTCCAATACAGCTATAGTCTGCAAACCCGGATACTCCCGTCTCAATCGGCGTCCCATCATATCCCAGACATGTTCAATTGGATTTAAATCAGGACTCATTGCTGGATGCCCCAAGACTGTGATTTGATTATCTGCTAAAAACTGTCTTGTGATGTTAGCCGTGTGAGGGCGAGCATTATCCTGCATGAGTATAAATCCTCTTGAACGTTCTCGGAGAGGCAAGACGATGGGTTCGAGAATTTGATCGATGTATCGCCTAGCATTCAAATTCCCTCGGATTATCACTAACGGGGTACGCCTCCATCGTGAAACTCCACCCCAAACCATTACCGATCCTCCATTGAAGGCGGCAATAGGTTGAACAAAGTTCTGCTGAAAACGTTCCCCACGACGACGCCAAACTTGAGGTCGTCTATCGTTACCGAATAGGCAAAACCTAGACTCGTCTGTGAACAAGACATTACTCCATCGCCGTGTACTCCATGGCAAATGTTGACGTGCGTAAGCTAAGCGAGCTTGGCGATGTCTTACATTCAATATGGGAACACGGTTTGGATGTCTTGCTTGCAGTCCCGATTCACGATGACGATTTCTAATCGTTTGGTCTGAAATGTTACGCTGTTGTTGTTGTCCTGGTTGTTGCCGTTGTTGTTGTTGATAACGTCGATTGGGAAAGTGCCGAGCAATAGAATTTGCATGAGCAAACGGTTCTCTCCGAACGTGCCGAATAATTCGTCGATCGTCCCGTGGGGTAGTCACACGACGTCGACCTTGTCCAGGTCGACGACTGTATGCCGCAGTTTCTTGATAACGCGTGTAGGCGCGATGCACAACGGACTGACTAACACCCATCATGTTACCTACTTCGCGAAAACGATAACCTTCCTCGACGAGAGTCACTAGCCGAGCGACTTCGGATTCTGATAAATGCCGTCTTGGCATGATTGAGAAAAAAAAGACTAAAAGTTTATTAAAAAATTTTCAGTCTTTTTTGATAAAAAAAAGTGTGGTTTTGAAAAAAACTGTTTTTAGGATCACCTGTAAGATTTGCAAGCTAAAAAATATTGTTTACCAAATAACCTTTCGAATGCGTAAACACTCAGCGGGAAACAGCTTAGGGTATACTGTATACTGTATACAGTACTACACACTTTTTTATCAAAAAAGACTGAAAATTTTTTAATAAACTTTTAGTCTTTTTTTTCTCAATCATGCCAAGACGGCATTTATCAGAACCCGAAATCGCTCGGCTAGTGACTCTCGTCGAGGAAGGTTATCGTTTTCGCGAAGTAGGTAACATGATGGGTGTTAGTCAGTCCGTTGTGCATCGCGCCTACACGCGTTATCAAGAAACTGCGGCATACAGTCGTCGACCTGGACAAGGTCGACGTCGTGTGACTACCCCACGGGACGATCGACGAATTATTCGGCACGTTCGGAGAGAACCGTTTGCTCATGCAAATTCTATTGCTCGGCACTTTCCCAATCGACGTTATCAACAATAACAACGGCAACAACCAGGACAACAACAACAGCGTAACATTTCAGACCAAACGGTTAGAAATCGTCATCGTGAATCGGGACTGCAAGCAAGACATCCAAACCGTGTTCCCATATTGAATGTAAGACATCGCCAAGCTCGCTTAGCTTACGCACGTCAACATTTGCCATGGAGTACACGGCGATGGAGTAATGTCTTGTTCACAGACGAGTCTAGGTTTTGCCTATTCGGTAACGATAGACGACCTCAAGTTTGGCGTCGTCGTGGGGAACGTTTTCAGCAGAACTTTGTTCAACCTATTGCCGCCTTCAATGGAGGATCGGTAATGGTTTGGGGTGGAGTTTCACGATGGAGGCGTACCCCGTTAGTGATAATCCGAGGGAATTTGAATGCTAGGCGATACATCGATCAAATTCTTGAACCCATCGTCTTGCCTCTCCGAGAACGTTCAAGAGGATTTATACTCATGCAGGATAATGCTCGCCCTCACACGGCTAACATCACAAGACAGTTTTTAGCAGATAATCAAATCACAGTCTTGGGGCATCCAGCAATGAGTCCTGATTTAAATCCAATTGAACATGTCTGGGATATGATGGGACGCCGATTGAGACGGGAGTATCCGGGTTTGCAGACTATAGCTGTATTGGAACGAGCACTTCAGCGCATCTGGCGGACTATTCCAATGGCAGCGATAAGACGATGCATCAATATGGCAGAGCGATTGAGGACAGTGATTCGTGCAAGAGGTGGCAACACCCGATATTAACATCACACGCACGAACACACATCTTAGGGATTGAGTTTGGAGTCATTAAATACCGCGGAACTGACGAGCCGTGGGGTCTCACATCCTTAAGAATCGCAAACACACACACACACACACACACACACAAACACACAAGAAGCGTAAATCCGACCATCCAACCTCCACGTGGTACGCTTTGGGTAATGCTAATGGTGGCGGTCAAATTTGATAAAGAAATGAGAAAAAAAGAATTTTGAAAAATTTTTTAGAAATTTTTTTTTTCCAAATTTCACAAGTGATGAATGTGAAATCGTAGAGGAAAAACAGGAAAAAAAAATGTTTTTTCCATGTTGATAATCATTAATTGATGTTTTAGGGTGATAAACGTGTTCCTTTAATTTTTTTCAAAAGTTTGATCATTCGGGAAAGAAAAACGAATGAACCGATCGCATTGAAATTTTACAGGGCTATCGGGGATACATTAAGCTTAAAAAAAACTTGAAAACATTAGCCTTTTTGTGATTATTTGCAAAAGTGCAGTAGCTTCACTGAAAAAGCAAAAAAAGTCACTTTTTTGTACTTTTTTCAAACCAATGTGAGAGGTGAAAAAAAATTTTTTTCTTCAAACGCAATGAACAGTGCTTTTAGAGAATTTATTCAAGTTTTCAGAACCGTCCTTAGATTTCCTGTAGCGTTATTGGTTCATGAGATATCAGAGATTAAAGACAAAATGGTTACTTTTCACTCAATCGTCGATATCATCGAAACAAATGGTCGTACAGAGTTCGTTCAAAAAGCGAATTAAAGCTAAATGATCAGGCTTTCTGACCTTGGTATTGAAAAAGTCCCAAAAAATTTTTTCAAGTCCGTGGATGCATTTAAAGTTGAAAAGAAATTTCGAAAATTTTTGTTTCGACATATTTCTTTTGTTTGCTCTTCGACGGAAGCTCCAAAAAAATTTTTCAATGTAAGGCTTGTAAACTAGAGATTTCAAGCTTCGAAATGCTTTTTTTTCGTTTCTGTACGATCATTTGTCTAGAAGTTACAGCGCTTCAAAAATGACCCAAAAAATTTTTTAAATTTTTTGTTCCTTTAATTTTTTTGAGTAGTGTATATGTGTAATTGAAATAAATTTAATTTTTTCACTTATATGTTTGTTTTTTGTTAAAATCATAAAATTCCTATTTTGAACCCTATAATATTAAAACGGAGCGTCGTAGAGAAAAACATTATTAACAAAATATGTTTGTTTTTATGTCCTCTATTTCCCCTCAAAGTTTGTCGGTCTAATTTTTTTACACCCTGTATATATATATATATATATATACATACAGAGTGTTTCAGACCACTTGTATCACCCATTTAAAAACTAGAGAAGTGATTATTTAAAAAAAGTAAAAACATTTTCTTTATAAATCGAGTGCGCTCTATTGAATAGTGATATTTTCAACTTCTGGTTCCGGCCGAAAATAGGCGATTCAGACTGGAAGTGCATTTTTTAAATTGGAACCCTCTCTTTTTCATTGCATATTCTTGTAGCCTTACATCCAGAGCTTTCCAAAACACTAATAAATTATTTTTCCATGAAGTGCTTTTAGAGTTATGAGACTTAAAATCATTTCTTAATTTTAAACCATAAAATTTCTTAATTTTAAACCATAAAATATCTTGTAAAATATTCATTTTTCGATTATCTTACCTTAATACTTTTATGTACAAAATAATGAGCGGAATCAATTGGTGTAAAGAAAACATACAGTTGTTTTTAGGAAAAAATATGAAATTGTTAATTCAGATTGTTTTTCAATTTCAAGAAGTTGAAAATATCACCATTCGATAGAGCGCACCCGATTTATAAAGAAAATGTTTTTACTTTTTTTAAATAATCACTTCTCTAGTTTTCAAATGGGTGGTACGGGTGGTCTGAAACACCTTGTATATATGTGAGGCTCAAAGACCGAAAACGCTCATTGAACGAAAAAACCGATCACAACGCGTTCTGACTTCTCAGATTCAGCCACAATGCGAAATTTGCGTGGAGGCACTTTCCAAAACGCTCATAACACGCTTAGGCATATTCAAAAAGGCCACAAAGCGAAATTCGTATTGAGGTTCTTTTGATAATCGACCAAAACGCGTTCTGGCAATGTAAAAATGCCACAACGCGTTGTGGACGCTTATTGATGCAGCCATGACGCGATGTAAGACAAATACAATCTATCAACGGCCGACGGATTCATGCACATTCTTGTTCGTTATTTTATTTAGCGTATTGCTAGAGTGTGGACGTCATTGGTTTGCGTGCTAATTATGTGGTACGAAATATTACTTCAAAAAGTAAAAGAAGCTCAGTTACTTCGAAAAAATAAGCAATCAGTATTATCAAAGCAGTATCGTCGTATAAAGCGATACGACATCTTAAAACTTGGTGATACTGAAAAACTGATTGAAAGTGGTTCTGAAGGTATGGACGATTCTAAAATTCGCAATTTCTGTAAGGCAGATGAGCTATTTGATGTATTGGAGGCAGCACATCTCACGTGGGACATAAAAGGACAAAAGGTAGTTAAATCTTTGAAATTTGACGTTTATTGATACAGCAATAATGCAATAAAAATAAAATTATAAAGAAAAAATTTATAAAGAAAATTAACAGTTAGCCTTATGAATCCTATAGCTCTTACAATAAAATTTAAAACAATTAAGTTTCTGTGATAGAAGTTTTCATTCATCAGTATTTTTTATTAATAATAATATAAAATACTGTTTAGAGTTGCTCTCTTTGTGAGAGTTCTTTTATTAAAAACAAATTTGCTATCAATTGATAAAATCAATTTACAAATAAATTTTTTTATTTGACTAAAATCTACAATATTTTTTTTCATACGTAAGTATCAAGGATTCATAAAATAAAATAATTGACGTTATTTTGTTATAACAATCGACGTTAATTCAATTAAAATGAAACAAATTGTCTTTTTAACTGAGAATTGTAAAAGAAAATACAGTTATCTTTATTAATACTATGGCTCTTTTAATCAAAGAAGATTTTGTAATAGAAATCTTCATTAATTAGTATTTTTTTAATAATAAACATTGTTTATAATATATATTGGTCGCTTTGTGGGAATTATTAATAAATTATTTATTTTTGCAAGAACTATTACTGAGATTTGGAATTGCACTTTATATTTTTAGAGAGACATTTGCATTTTTTGTCAATGCAGTATCTTTTACAGTGGCAGCTTATAAAACCTTGCTTACTTCCAGATGACAACGAAGCTGAACGAAGAGTTAGTGAAGTACGTCTTGCAGTTCAATAAATTTGCTCTCAGCAACTATAAATTCATTGCGAGCATAAAATCGCTCAAGGAGCCCTTCTTTGGTACCTAATTGATAAAGCCCTGATGAATTAATTCCGGCAACAACAGCTAAGACATTTCTGGGAGCTGCGCGTCCTTTATCAACGTCAGGCACTCTGACCGCTACACTAGTTCGAATATCAACTTTAGAAAATTTTGAATTAGAAAATGAAATCATTTTTTGTGCTTGTTGTTTTTGACCAGATTTAGCACATTCTCTCTCAACGCTCTCTCAACGCTGATACTGTTCTTCCTTATACAGAGCTTGCAAGTAACGTTCTGTCCAAAATCCTCATTATTCTCATCACTTTCTCCGCAAATAACGTAAATATATTGATGACATCCTGAATACTTGTAAGCTCCTGAACTTTCGTTTTCACAAATCACACAATAAATTTTGCTGTCATCTTTTTTTTTTGATTCTTGTGTAACCTCTCCAGCTTGAGGTATATTTTTATCTTCACTAGATTGTTCGTTAACTTCTTCTTCATCAGTCTTATCTTGATCATTGTTCTTTACCGAAGAAAGAAGTTGTTCCAATTCTTCTTCAGTTTCTATAGAAGAATACATGTGTATCACTGGAAGAGAGGAATCTGCAAGTCCGATCTTTTGCGCTGATCCAAACATAGCCTCATAAGGACTTGTCTTAATTATCGAATGGAGAGCTCGATTCTTCTTACTTTGAATAAATCGGAGTCCTTCAGACCATTTTTCCGTATTATTGTCAGCCATCCACGCTACCAGCATGTCACAAATATCTTGGTTCGACCGAACCCTGACTCTGAGAATGTCGCGGTTTACCATTAACAAGCTTCATTCCAGGCCACATATCGGCCAAACTTTTAATTATTTTATTTACGAATTCACGACCATTGTCGCTTTGAAGTATACATGGGGCACCGAATAAACAAAATATGTCTATGAGTTGGTAGGCCATTTCCTCGGCAGTCTTCGTCTTAAGAGGACGAAGAATTGTGAATTTGGTTAAATGATCTTGATAATTCATAATGAATCGATAATCTTTATCTGGCTCTGACTGCATGTCAGTCAAGTCCAGTTGACATCGAGAGTTCATGTAGTCAGATAAAATAAGTTGTACAACTAATCCATGTTTTGGTATCTTTTTCTTCAATTGACACTGTTCATACAAAGACAGAAAAAGATTTATTATTTGAGTAACATTACAATATTTCTTTTTTAGTTCAGCTTCCATAACTGAAACATAAATAAAAATAATGTAGAAAAATATTAGACAAACACAAATTATTAATTATTTATTGACTATGAAACTAAGAACTTTATTAACTACTATCATACCTAACATGTCTAACTATACTTCGCGATATCAATCTTGTGCCGAAAACATCTTGGAATTCGTAATATAACGTAAATATGTATCAAATCTAGTCAAATTTCAAAAATGTACTTACCTCTTTTTCTTTTATGTTCCACGTTGAGATGTGCTGCCCCCAATACATCAAATAGCTCATCCGCTTTACAGAAATAGCGAATTTTAGAATCGTCCATGCCTTCAGAACCACTTTCAATCAGTTTTTCAGTATCACCAAGTTTTAAGATGTCGTATCGCTTTATACGACGATACTGCTTTGACGATAGCGATTGCTTATTTTTTCGAAGTAACTGAGCTTCTTTTACTTCTTGAAGTAGATATTTCGTACCGCTCGTTATCGATAAAAACACTCCGAACAGTACTTGTTTTCTTCAACTCACTCAATTTATCATAGATAAAAAATCTTCTTTTTATCAGACATAATTAGCACGCAAACCAACGACGTCCACACTCTAGCAATACTAAATAAAATGACGAACAGGAATGTACATGAATCCGTCGGCCGTTAATAGATTGCATTTGTCTTATATCGCGTCATGGCTGCATCAATAGGCGTTCACAACGCGTTGTGGCATTTTTACATTGCCAGAACGCGTTTTGGTCGATTATCAAAAGAACCTCAACACGAATTTCGCTTTGTGGCCTTTTTGAATATGCCAAAATGCGTTATGAGCGTTTTTAAAAATGCCACGACACAAATTTCGCGTTGTGGCTGAATCTGAGATGTCTAAACGCGTTGTGACCGATTTTTCCGCCCAATGAGCGTTTTCGGTCTTTGAGCCTAACATATATACTAGGACTGTGAATGTTAATTTTGAGGGACTTATAATAGATCACGTAACTTATGCTATATCGCATCGGATACTTCTGTAACTATATTCATATCAAAGCTCTGTCATTAGGCTTTACTTTTTATTATGACATTTTGCTGAAGTGTAAACAACATATTTTTTTTCAGCTCCGAAGATGTCGAATTACGAGCGAACAAAACACCATTTGCGAGAAGTTTTACTTTTCCTGTTTAATTCAAAGAAAGTACTGCTGAAAGTCATCGAGTGCTGTTGGAAACTTACGGTGAACATAATCCATCAATAAAAACGGGTGAATATTGGTTTCGACGTTTTAGAAGTGATGATTTCGATACAGTTGACAAAGAATGCCCTGGTTAACCGAAAAAGTTCGAAGATGAGGAATTGGAAGCATTACTCGACCAAGATTCATGTCAAACGCAAGATGAACTTACTGAATCGTTGAATGTTGATCGCACAACAGTTTCCAAACGTTTAAATGCACTCGGTATGATTCAAAAGCGAGGAAATTGGGCGCCATACGAATTGAAGTCGAGAGATGTTGAACGGCGGTTTTTCACGTGCGAACAATTGCTTCAACGGCAAAAAAGAAAGGGTTTTTTGCATCTTATCATCACAGGCGATGAAAAATGGATATGCTAAAGATAATCCTAAGCATAGAATATCGTGGGGTTTGCCCGTTCAAGCATCAACATCGATGGCAAGGCCGAATATTCATGATTCGAAGCACATGCTTTGTATTTGGTGGGACCAGCTTGGTGTTGTGTACTATGAGCTGCTTCAACCGAATGAAACCATCACTGGTGAACGCTACCAAACACAATTAATGCGTTTGAGCCGTGCATTGAAGGAAAAACGGCCGCAATTCAAGCAAAGGCACGATAGAATAATTTCTTAACATGACAACGATCGACCACATGTTGCTCGTGTAGTCAAAAAATACTTAGAAACGCTGAAATGGGATGTTTTACCTCACCCGCCATATTCACTAGATATTGCTCCATTGGATTACTACTTGTTCCGATCCATGGAACATGGCCTGGCTAAGCAGCACTTCCAATCTTACGAAGATACGAAAAATTGGACCGATTGGTGGATTGCATCAAAAGATGAATTGTTCTTTCGACACGGAATCCGTATGGTGCCAGAAAAAATGGGAAAAAGTAGTGGATAGCAATGGACAATACTTTGAAGAATAATAATGTACACAATTTTTCACAATAAAGCCTTGAATTTACAAAAACTACCTCAAAATTAATTCACAGTCCATATATATATGGACATCCTGAATATATATATACAGCGTGTCCCAAAAGTATGGACACACCTGATTTTCTTGGAAAATAAGCGTGCTAGAAAAAAACGTCAATAACAAAAGTTTCGGGAAATCAAACGGTGCAACTAAGAGTGACCTTGAGTTTGACCTTGAGCTTGACCTTCAAGGTTATTTAAAGGTCAAAGTGTTTTTTAAAAATGGGAACCCCTATTTTTGATTGTATATTCTTATAGCTGACCTCGAGAACTTTCCAAAACACTATAATAAAATATTTGTTCATTGAGTACTTTTCGAGTTATGAGGCTTGAAATAATTTCTTAATTTTACATAAACCGTAAAATATCTTGTAAAATATTCACTTTTCGATTATTTTACCTTAACACTTTTATGTACAAAATAATGAGAGGAATCAATTGGTGTAAAGAAAACACATATGATTGTTTATAATAAAAAATGTGTAATTTGCAATGCACTTTTTGTTATAAACAATCATGCGTTTTCTTTGCACCAATAGTTTTGTCTCATTATCCTGTGCATAAAAGTATTAGGGTAAGACTACCGAAAACTAAATATTTTACGAGATATTTTGCATTTTATATCGAAGTACTGCAAACTTTGAAGCCTTATAACTCAAAAAGTATTTAATGAAAAAACATTTGTCTGTAGTGTTTTGGAAAGCTCTCGAGATAAGCTACAAGAATATGTAATGAAAAATAGTGGGTTCAATTTAAGAAATTGAAGGTGACTTTTATGTGACCTTCAAATGACTTTCCAAAGTCAAACCAATGCTACCATCTTATGTCCCCCTACAATTTTTGTTTGAAACCTTTCTTTCTGAAGAGTGCTGTTTTCGAGATATTCGAGTGCATCGATTAAAATGGCCCACCGTGTATATATATATATGCACGGTGTCCTTGAGCATGTGCTCACGCACTTGTAAGATGGTAGAACGCAGTAAATTAAATAAAATAATCCTATTCTATGTAACGATTTTTGTAATAACAATCGAAATAGTAATTATTGAAGTCGGACAAATGAGAGAAGCGCTCGAGCGCTCGAGCTATAGCACGACCCACCGTGTTAGACATTGCCTGCCGGCACACGGCGAGAAGAGGGACAGCGCGCCGCTACCGTGGTTACCGCTATCAATAACCGCCAATTGCGCGGAGGCCGTAGACGCCGACCGACCGCTCTCTCGCAGGTACAACCCGGCTACGCGTCGTAGATACCGCCGAGAACGGACTTTGAGCGTTGCAAGCCGCGCAGGGACTGTAGTTGCCGCCCGACCGCTCTCTCGTAGGTACCGCCGAGAACGGACTTGGTGAGCCGCGAGAAGTGTGGAGGCCGTAGGAGCCGCCCGACCGCTCTCTCGTAGGTATCGCCCGGCTACGCGTCGTAGGTACCGCCTAGAACGGATATGGTGCAACGCGAGTCGCGCGGAAGACGTAAGTTCCGCCCGACCGTTCTCTCCTAGGTACCGCTCGGCCACGCGTCGTTGGTACCGCCCGGCTACGCGTCGTAAGTACCGCTGAGAACGGACGTGGTGCGTCGCCAGCAGCGCGGAGGGTATAGAAGCCGCCCGTAATACCACTCGTAAGTACCGCCCGATAGCTCACTCGTAGGTACTGCCCGGCAACGCGTCGTAGCTACCGCCGAGAACGGACTTGGTGCGTCGCGAGCCGCGCGGAGGTTGTAGGTGTCGACCGACCGCTGTCTCTTAGGTAACGACCGGCTACGCGTCGTAGGTACCGCCGAGAACGGACTTGGTGCGTCGCGAGCCGCGCGGAGGCTGTAGGTGCCGTCCGACCGCTCTCTCGTAGGTACCGCCCGGCCATGCGTCGTAGATACCGTCCGGCTACGCGTCGTAGGTAACGCCTGGCTACGCGTCGTAGGTACCGACGAGATCGGACTTGATGCGTCGCGAGCCGCGAGGAGGCCGTAGTTGCCGCCCGACCGCTCTCTCGTAGGTACCGTTTGGCTACGCGTCGAAGTTACTGCTGAGAACGGACTTGGTGCGTCGCGAGCAGCGCGGAGGTTGTAGGTGTCGACCGACCGCTGTCTCTTAGGTAACGACCGGCTACGCGTCGTAGGTACCGCCGAGAACGGACTTGGTGCGTCGCGAGCCGCGCGGAGGCTGTAGGTGCCGTCCGACCGCTCTCTCGTAGGTACCGCCCGGCCATGCGTCGTAGATACCGTCCGGCTACGCGTCGTAGGTAACGCCTGGCTACGCGTCGTAGGTACCGACGAGATCGGACTTGATGCGTCGCGAGCCGCGAGGAGGCCGTAGTTGCCGCCCGACCGCTCTCTCGTAGGTACCGTTTGGCTACGCGTCGAAGTTACTGCTGAGAACGGACTTGGTGCGTCGCGAGCAGCGCGGAGGACGTAGGTGCGGCCCGACCGCACTCTCGTAGGTACTGCTCGACCACGCGTCGTAGCTACCGCCCGGCTTCGCGTCGTAGGTACCGACGAGATCAGACTTGATGCGTCGCGAACCGCGAGGAGGCCGTAGTTGCAGCCCGACCGCTCTCTCGTAGGTACCACCCGGCTATGCGTCGTAGGTAAAGCCGAGAACGGACTTGGTGCGTCGCGAGCCGCGCGGAGGCCGTAGGTGCCGCACGACCGCTCTTTCTCAGGTACCACCCAGTTACGCGTCGTATGTACCGCCGAGAACGGACTTGGTGCGTCGCGAGCCGAGCGGAGGCCGTAGGTGGCGACCGACCGCTCGCTCGTAGGTAACGCCCGTCTACGCGTCGTAGGTACCGCCGAGAACGGAAATGAAGCGTCGCCAGCCGCGCGGAGGCCGTAGGTGCCGATAGACCGCTCTCTCGCAGGTATCGCCCGGCTACGCGTCGTATGTACCGCCGAGAACGGACTTGGTGCGTCGCGAGCCGAGCGGAGACCGTAGGTGCCGACCGACCGCTGTCTCGTAGGTACCGCCCGGCCACGCGTCTTAGGTACCGACCGGCTACGCGTCGTAGGTATCGCCGAGAACGGACATGGCGCGCCGTGAGCAGCGCGGAGGGCGTAGGTGCCGACCGACCGCTCTCTTATAAGTACTGCCCAGCTACGCGTCACAGGTACCGCCGAGAACGGACTTGATGCGTCGCGAGCCGCGCGGAGGCCGTAGGTGCAGCCCGACCGCTCTCTCGTAGGTACCGCCCAGCTACGCGTCGTAGGTTCCGCCGAGAACAAACTTGGTGCACCGCGAGCAGCGCGGAAGCCGTAGGTGCGTCGTATGTACCGCCGAGAACGGACTTGGTGCGTCGCGAGCCGCGCGGAGGCCGTAGGTGCTGCCCGACCGCTCTCTCGTAGGTACCGTCCGGCTACGCGTCGTAAGTATCGCCGAGAACGGACTTGGTGCGTCGCGAACCGCGAGGAGGCCGTAGGTGACGCCTGACCGCTCTCTCGTAGGTTCCGCCCGGCTATGCGTCGTAGGTACCGCCGAGTACGGACTTGATGCGTCGCGAGCAGCGCGGAAGCCGTAGAAGCCGCCCGACCTCTTTCTCGTAGGTATCGCTCGGCCACGCGTCCTAGGTACCGCCCGGCTACGCGTCATAGGTACCGTCGAGAACGGACTTGGTGCATCGCGAGCCGTGAGGAGGCCGTAGGTGCCGACCGACCGCTCTCTCGTAGGTACCACCCGTCTACGCGTCGTAGGTACCGCCGAGAACGAACTTCGAGAGTCGTGAGCCGCTCGGACGCCGTAGGTGCCGCCCGACCGCTCTATCGTAGGTACCGGTCGGCTACGCGTCGTAGGTACTGCCGAGAACGGACTTCGTGCGTCGCGAGCCGCGCGGAGGACATAGTTGCCGCCGACCGCTCTCTCGTAGGTACCGCACGGCCACGCGTCGTAGGTACCGCCCGGCTACGCGTCGTACGTACCGCCTAGAACGGACTTGGTGCGTCGCGAACCGCGTGGAGGCCGTATGTGCCGACCAACGGCTCTCTCGTTGGTACCAACCGGCTACGCGTCGTAGGTACCGCCGAGAACGGACTTGATGCGTCGCGAGTCGTGCGGATGCCGCAGATTCTGCCCGACCGCTCTCTCGCAGGTACTGTCCGACTACGTGTCGTAGGTACCGCCGAGAACGGACTTGGTGCATCGCGAGTCGCGCGAAAGAAGTAGGTGCCGCTCGACCGCTCAGTTAGTTCAGTATTTCGCATCATCGCATGATATCCCAAAAAAAAGCATTCAATTCTCGTTTGTACGTCGTATAGGCGTGCGTTATTCGGAAAGAAAGATTTATATCTGGTTAGTTCAGTAGTTCGCATCATCGCATGCTATCTTGAAAAAAAAACGTTTAATTCAAGTTAGTACGTCGTACAGGCGTGCGTTATTAGGATTAAAAGCATTCATTTCTAGTTAGTTCAGTAGTTGGCATCATCGAAATGCTATCTTGAAAAAAAACGTTTAATTCACGTTAGTACGTCGTATAGGCGTGCGTTATAAGGATTGAAAGCATTCATTTCTAGTTAGTTCAGTATTTCGCATCATCGCATGATATCCCGGAAAAAAGCATTCAATTCTTGTTTGTACATCGTATAGGCGTGAGTTATTCGGAAAGAAAGCTTTTATATCTGGTTAGTTCAGTAGTTCGCATCATCGCATGCTATCTTGAAAAAAAGCGTTTAATTCACGTTAGTACGTCGTATAGGCGTGCGTTATGCGAATTAAAAGCATTCATTTCTAGTTAGTTCAGTAGTTCGCATCATCGCATGCTATCTTGAAAAAAAGCGTTTAATTCACGTTAGTACGTCGTATAGGCGTGCGTTATTCGGATTGAAAGCATTCATTTCTAGTTAGTTCAGTAGTTCGCATCATCGCATGCTATCTTGAAAAAAAAACGTTTAATTCACGTTAGTACGTCGTATAGGCGTGCGTTATTCGGATTAAAAGCATTCATTTCTTGTTAGTTCAGTATTTCGCATCATCGCATGATATCCCGGAAAAAAGCATTCAATTCTCGTTTGTACGTCGTATAGGCGTGCGTTATTCGGATTAAAAGCATTCATTTCTAGTTGGTTCAGTATTTCGCATCATCGCATGATATCCCGGAAAAACCATTCAATTCTCGTTTGTACGTCGTATAGGCGTGCGTTACTCGGAAAGAAAGCTTTTATTTCTGGTTAGTTCAGTAGTTCGCATCATCGCATGTTAACTTGAAAAAAAAACGTTTAATTCACGTTAGTACGTCGTACAGGCGTGCGTTATTAGGATTAAAAGCATTCATTTCTAGTTAGTTCAGTAGTTCGCATCATCGCATGCTATCTTGAAAAAAAGCGTTTAATTCACGTTAGTACGTCGTATAGGCGTGCGTTATGCGGATTAAAAGCATTCATTTCTAGTTAGTTCAGTAGTTCGCATCATCGCATGCTATCTTGAAAAAAAGCGTTTAATTCACGTTAGTACGTCGTATAGGCGTGCGTTATGCGAATTAAAAGCATTCATTTCTAGTTAGTTCAGTAGTTCGCATCATCGCATGCTATCTT
Source organism: Camponotus floridanus (assembly GCF_003227725.1). NCBI lineage: Eukaryota > Metazoa > Arthropoda > Insecta > Hymenoptera > Formicidae > Camponotus > Camponotus floridanus. The sequence continues at coordinate 362,231 of NW_020229284.1, forward strand.
GAAGAAAAGCGTTTAATTCACGTTAGTACGTCGTATAGGCGTGCGTTATTCGGATTGAAAGCATTCATTTCTAGTTAGTTCAGTAGTTCGCATCATCGCATGCTATCTTGAAAAAAAAAAGGTTTAATTCACGTTAGTACGTCGTATAGGCGTGCGTTATTCGGATTAAAAGCATTCATTTCTTGTTAGTTCAGTATTTCGCATCATCGCATGATATCCCGGAAAAAAGCATTCAATTCTCGTTTGTACGTCGTATAGGCGTGCGTTATTCGGATTAAAAGCATTCATTTCTAGTTGGTTCAGTATTTCGCATCATCGCATGATATCCCGGAAAAAGCATTCAATTCTCGTTTGTACGTCGTATAGGCGTGCGTTATTCGGAAAGAAAGCTTTTATTTCTGGTTAGTTCAGTAGTTCGCATCATCGCATGCTATCTTGAAAAAAAGCGTTTAATTCACGTTAGTACGTCGTATATGCGTGCGTTATGCGGATTAAAAGCATTCATTTCTAGTTAGTTCAGTAGTTCGCATCATCGCATGCTATCTTGAAAAAAAGCGTTTAATTTACGTTAGTACGTCGTATAGGCGTGCGTTATGCGGATTAAAAGCATTCATTTCTAGTTAGTACAGTAGTTCGCATCATCGCATGATATCCCGGAAAAAAGCATTCAATTCTTGTTTGTACATCGTATAGGCGTGAGTTATTCGGAAAGAAAGCTTTTATATCTGGTTAGTTCAGTAGTTCGCATCATCGCATGCTATCTTGAAAAAAAGCGTTTAATTCACGTTAGTACGTCGTAAAGGCGTGCGTTATGCGAATTAAAAGCATTCATTTCTAGTTAGTTCAGTAGTTCGCAACATCGCATGCTATCTTGAAAAAAAGCGTTTAATTCACGTTACTACGTTGTATAGGCGTGCGTTAAGCGGATTAAAAGCATTCATTTCTAGTTAGTTCAGTAGTTCGCATCATCGCATGCTATCTTGAAAAAAAACGTTTAATTCACGTTAGTACGTCGTATAGGCGTGCGTTATTAGGATTAAAAGCATTCATTTCTAATTAGTTCAGTAGTTCGCATCATCGCATGCTATCTTGAAAAAAATCGTTTAATTCACGTTAGTACGTCGTATAGGCGTGCGTTATGCGGATTAAAGGCATTCATTTCTAGTTAGTTCAGTAGTTCGCATCATCGCATGCTATCTTGAAAAAAAATGCGTTTAATTCACATTAGTACGTCGTATAGGCGTGCGTTATTCGGATTGATAGCATTCATTTCTAGTTAGTTCAGTAGTTCGCATCATCGCATGCTATCTTGAAAAAAAGCGTTTAATTCTCGTTAGTACGTCGTATAGGCGTGCGTTATGCGTATTAAAAGCATTCATTTCTAGTTAGTTCAGTAGTTCGCATCATCGCATGCTATCTTGAAAAAAAACGTTTAATTCACGTTAGTACGTCGTATAGGCGTGCGTTATTAGGATTAAAAGCATTCACTTCTAATTAGTTCAGTAGTTCGCATCATCGCAGGCTATCTTGAAAAAAAGCGTTTAATTCACGTTAGTACATCGTATAGGCGTGCGTTATTCGGATTGAAAGAATTCATTTCTAGTTAGTTCAGTAGTTCGCATCATCGCATGCTATCTTGAAAAAAAGCGTTTAATACACGTTAGTACGTCGTATAGGCGTGCGTTATGCGGATTAAAGGCATTCATTTCTAGTTAGTTCAGTAGTTCGCATCATCGCATGCTATCTTGAAAAAAAATGCGTTTAATTCACGTTAGTACGTCGTATAGGCGTGCGTTATTCGGATTGAAAGAATTCATTTCTAGTTAGTTCAGTAGTTCGCATCATCGCATGCTATCTTGAAAAAAAGCGTTTAATACACGTTAGTACGTCGTATAGGCGTGCGTTATGCGGATTAAAGGCATTCATTTCTAGTTAGTTCAGTAGTTCGCATCATCGCATGCTATCTTGAAAAAAAATGCGTTTAATTCACGTTAGTACGTCGTATAGGCGTGCGTTATTCGGATTGAAAGCATTCATTTCTAGTTAGTTCAGTAGTTCGCATCATCGCATGCTATCTTGAAAAAAAGCGTTTAATTCGCGTTAGTACGTCGTATAGGCGTGCGTTATGCGTATTAATAGCATTCATTTCTAGTTAGTTCAGTAGTTCGCATCATCGCATGCTATCTTGAAAAAAAAACGTTTAATTCACGTTAGTGCGTCGTATAGGCGTGCATTATTCGGATTAAAAGCATTCATTTGTAGTTAGTTCAGTATTTCGCATCATCGCATGATATCCCGGTAAAAAGCATTCAATTCTCGTTTGTACGTCGTACAGGCGTGCGTTATTCGGATTAAAAAGCATTCATTTCTAGTTAGTTCAGTATTTCGCATCATCGCATGATATCCCGGAAAAAAGCATTCAACTCTCGTTTGTACGTCGTATAGGCGTGCGTTATTCGGATTGAAAGCATTCATTTCTAGTTAGTTCAGTAGTTCGCATCATCGCATGCTATCTTGAAAAAAAGCGTTTAATTCACGTTAGTACGTCGTATAGGCGTGCGTTATGCGGATTAAAAGCATTCATTTCTAATTAGTTCAGTAGTTCGCATCATCGCATGCTATCTTGAAAAAAAAAACGTTTAATTCACGTTAGTACGTCGTACAGGCGTGCGTTATTAGGATTAAAAGCATTCATTTCCAGTTAGTACAGTAGTTCACATCATTGCATGATATCCCGGAAAAAAGCATTCAATTCACGTTAGTACGTCGTATAGGCGTGCGTTATTAGGATTGAAAGCATTCATTTCTAGTTAGTTCAGTATTTCGCATCATCGCATGATATCCCGGAAAAAAGCATTCAATTCTTGTTTGTACATCGTATAGGCGTGCGTTATTCGGAAAGAAAGCTTTTATATCTGGTTAGTTCAGTAGTTCGCATCATCGCATGCTATCTTGAAAAAAAGCGTTTAATTCACGTTAGTACGTTGTATAGGCGTGCGTTATTAAGATTAAAAGCATTCATTTCTAGTTAGTTCAGTAGTTCGCATCATCGCATGCTATCTTGAAAAAAAACGTTTAATTCACGTTTGTACGTCGTATAGGCATGCGTTATTCGGAAAGAAGGCTTTTATTTCTGGTTAATTCAGTAGTTCGCATCATCGCATGCTATCTTGAAAAAAAGCGTTTAATTCACGTTAGTACGTCGTACAGGCGTGCGTTATTAGGATTCAAAGCATTCATTTCCAGTTAGTACAGTAGTTCGCATCATCGCATGATATCCCGGAAAAAAGCATTCAATTCACGTTAGTACGTCGTATAGGCGTGCGTTATTAGGATTGGAAGCATTCATTTCTAGTTAGTTCAGTATTTCGCATCATCGCATGATATCCCGGAAAAAGCATTCAACTCTCGTTTGTACGTCGTATAGGCGTGCGTTATTCGGATTAAAAGCATTCATTTCTAGTTAGTTCAGTATTCCGCGTCATCGCATGATATCCCGGAAAAAAGCATTCAATTCTCGTTTGTACGTCGTATAGGCGTGCGTTATTCGGAAAGAAAGCTTTTATTTCTGGTTAGTTCAGTAGTTCGCATCATCGCATGCTATCTTGAAAAAAAGCGTTTAATTCATGTTAGTACGTCGTATAGGCGTGCGTTATTAGGATTAAAAGCATTCATTTCTAGTTAGTTCAGTAGTTCGCATCATCGAAATGCTATCTTGAAAAAAAACGTTTAATTCACGTTAGTACGTCGTATAGGCGTGCGTTATTCGGAAAGGAAGCTTTTATTTCTGGTTAGTTCAGTAGTTCGCATCATCGCATGATATCTTGAAAAAAAGCGTTTAATTCACGTTAGTACGTCGTACAGGCGTGCGTTATTAGGATTAAAAGCATTCATTTCTAGTTAGTACAGTAGTTCGCATCATCGCATGATATCCCGTAAAAAAGCTTTCAATTCTCGTTTGTACGTCGTATAGGCGTGCGTTATTCGGAAAGAAAACTTTTATTTCTGGTTAGTTCAGTAGTTCGCATCTTCGCATGCTATCTTGAAAAAGTGTTTAATTCACGTTAGTACGTCGTATAGGCGTGCGTTATTCGAATTAAAAGCATTCATTTCTAGTTAGTTCAGTATTTCGCATCATCGCATGATGTCCCGGAAAAAAGCATTCAATTCTCGTTTGTACGTCGTATAGGCGTGCGTTATTAGGATTAAAATCATTCATTTCTAGTTAGTTCAGTAGTTCGCATCATCGAAATGCTATCTTAAAAAAAAACGTTTAATTCACTTTAGTACGTCGTATAGGCGTGCGTTATTAGGATTAAAAGCATTCATTTCTCGTTAGTTCAGTATTTCGCTTCATCGCATGATATCCCGGAAGCTAAGACCAATGCCGTGTCCTCCTTGAGATCCCGCACCGTATACGAATCCTGCTGTCCCGTATCCGGATCTTATCCCGGAATAACCAAGTCCTCCTAAAGAATAACCAAGTCCTCCTGAAGAGTAACTTCTTCCACCATATCCCAAACCGCCGTATCCCAAACCACCGGAATATTGCGATGAATATAACGGTGCACTGTGGGAAGGCACAGAAAAACCATGACCTAGAGAAGCATCACCGAGATAGCATTTGCCTGTAATCTGAAATTAGAGAGATGTAAAAAATTGTTAGAAAAATAATAAGTATAAATATAAATATGATAAATAATATAAATTAAAATGAAAAAGAATAAAATCTCTTAATTCCTCTCTTTTATTATATGATTTAGTCTACACATAAAAAATTTTATTACTTTGTTATAAATTATTTGTTAAGATTTGTTAAGAAAAATTATTATTAAGTAAATAAATGCAACTTAAAAAAATTGATTTGGTATAATAATTTTGACCGTTACGATGAAACTCAGATATGTCACGCTGTCATTAATCTATTAAATTTGAATAAAAAAGAAAATAAGTTTAAATAAATATTATCTGCTCCAATCGTTAAAGAATCGCCTTGAAATGCAGATCCTCCATATCCAGCATGGCCTAAACCTAAAATGCCTCTCTTGTCTTGTCTCTTCATTTGCATCTTTTCGCCAAAAATAGGCATTGCCAGACCGAGGACGGTTAACAGAATCTATAAGAAAGCAGGAAAATTACTTAGCATAGCACCATCTCTGGTGGCTAAAATCGCGCGACTAGAAAGTGCGAAGACTCGATTGCAGAGATGGTTTATTCCTAGTGGTGGTGATTACAGCGGTGACAATAACGCTGAAAGACTTGTTTGGCGAGAGATCGATGCCACGTTCGACAGCCGTATTCTTACCGGTGCCGTGATTAACGCAAACTATATCGAACCTCGTCAATTTCTCGAGGATGCCGAAGACATCGTGCTCGAGCAAGTGCAAGACGTTATAAAAAGACACAACAGTGTAAAAGTAAATACTATATTCAACAGTGTAAAAGTAAATATTATATTCAACGGTGAATTTGTGTCGGGTGATAAGCGTGCGAATAAAAGTATAAATACGAGTAACAGTGAACTCTTTCGCACATCGGATTTACGCGAGTGGTTCGAGCGCCGCGTTATAGAGCCCACTTTAGCGTCTCTGGAAGAATTTCAGAAACGCGATAGTGGCTGGGCATTGTCGCGAATACAGAATTTGACTGTGAATATTAATAAATATAATCCAATGCGCGCGGGATGTCACATTAAATTGTCGCGGGAGATTATGATGAAAAGAGCGGTGATTAACGTACAGTCTAAAGACAACGCGTGTTTCGCGTGGGCAGTGGTCGCCGCTCTGTATCCCGCCGAAAAAAAGGCGGAACGGGAATCATTGTACCCGCATTACGCGATAGTGCTGAATCTCCGGGATGTTGAGTTTCCAGTGACTTTAAATCAAATTAAAAAGTTTGAACTCGTGAACAATATCTCGATCAACGTGTACAGCATCGAAGACAAGAACAGTATCGTCCTGATACGTCTTTCGGAGCAAAAGCGAGATAAGCATGTGAATCTATACGTGGAAGACGGCAACAGCGTCGGACATTTCGCGTGGATAAAAAATTTATCCCGGCTCGTAAGCTCGCAACTGAGCAAACACAAGAATCATAAATATATCTGCGATCGGTATGTATATATTAATATAAAATAATTATATTAAATAATTTATATAAAAATTGTTCAAATCTTAAAAAAAATTTTTTTCTTTTACAGATGCCTGCATTATTTTGGTTCGGATGACAAGTTGCAGGCTCATACGGTCGACTGCGGGGAGATGAACGACTGCGCTATCCGATTGCCGAGTGACAAGGATAAATGGCTCGAGTTCAACAATTACAACAGGAAAGAGCGGCTTCCATTCATCGTGTACACCGACCTGAAATGCGTTCTAGCCAAGATGGAAGAAGAACAGCAAAATTTGTTTCAACACCATCGGGTATTTAGTATAGCCTATTATATATATTGTTCGTACGACGAATCTTTATCGGCGTATCATTCGCGTCGTAGCGCAGATTGTACATTGTTGATTGTGCATGGTTCGTCGAAGATCATAAAAATTTAGCGATTCGCGTTAAGAATATTTTAACGACCAATGTCACTATAGTAAATTTAACATCGGAAGAGTGCGAAAAATTTCACAACGCCACTCAATGTCACATATGCGAAAAACCGTTCGCGGAAAACGATACACGCGTTCGCGATCATTGTCATTTGACCGGGCGGTACAGAGGCCCCGCGGATTCAAATTGTAATTTAAATTACAAAGAATCTTTTTGTATTCCGATAGTTTTCCACAATTTATCCGGTTACGATTCCCACTTTATTATCGAGGAAATAGCCACAGAGTAGTAATAGTAGGCTGGTTCTAACTCTGGTCCTCTCAGGGAGGTGAGGTGCGAGCGGATCTCAGTGGAGCGGGGGTATGACGTCACGCAGGGTTGCGGGGTAAGGGACGCATTGTTGGTTTTATGGCAAGCATAAACAAAAGAGCGATATTCTTTTGAAGAGGATTTTGGACTTAATCCAAAAAATCATTTTGTCCTTTTGTATTATTTTATTTTATCTTATCTTATTTAATTTTATTTTTAAGGAAAAATTTTAACGGCGCCATTGTTCGTCTGCTTTGTCTGGGGATTGCCCAATTAGATACAGTACATTTAGACAATAAGCGGTTGCTTTGTGCTCTTGTGGTACACCTCTAATATAGATAATTCTAGGTTTTTTTTTCCGTTCGACGTATAAACAATAGAGAGTAAGCTGACAAGCTTTCAGAGATTATCGGGGACACAAAAGAAATTTTTTGCAAATGTACCTAGAATCGTAGAAAATGGGATATTATAATAAACCTTTTATACTCTTTTTTACCCTTATATATATTTTAATAACTTTATTTCATAAACTTATATTTTTGAGATATTTCGGTCCGTCCTTTTCAAACAATCTGTGTAATATAATAGAGTATACTATGTCAGTTCTAACCCAGGACCTCTCAGCGAGGGTGAGGCGCGAGGGGAACCGCGGTGCGGGGGGAGTGACGTCACGCGCGGGGAAGGAGGAACCGCGGCGCGCGGCGGGTGACGTCACCCGCGGGGAAAGGGGAACCGCGGCGCGACCGATGGACGAGGGGGTCCGCGCAGTGAAGGGGGATCCGTGGCGCGAGCGATGGACGAGGGGGTCCGCGCGGTGAAGGGGGATCAGCGGAAAGAAGACGGTGGTGTGAGTAGGACAGCGCAACGTATGGGAAAAGGACAGTGCAAAGTGTATGAAGAGGACAGTGCTACGAGTGCGACAAGGATGGCGTTAACGTGGAACAAGGACGGCGTATAAGTGGGAGAAGAACGACGCAAAGGTAAGTGAACAACGAGTATATTCTAAGCGAAAGAGAGAGAACGATAATATTGAGAATAACAACGCGTGCGAGAGAGAACGATAGCGCAAGAACAACGCTAGTGAGAGAGAACGCATATGAAAGAGAGAACGATAGCGCCAAGACGTGTACAAGAAAGAACGATAATATCGCGAGACTTACAATTAGCGCGCGCGAAAGAGAGAACGATAGCGCGAAGACTTACAACTAGCGCGTGCGAGAGAGAACGATACCGCGAAGACAACAAGTGCGAGAGAGAACGATAATATCACGAGACTTACAACTAGCGCAAGAGAGACGCAAGGATGGGGACGCGAGGAGAGGCGCGTAAATAATTAGATTTTTTTTCTCAATTAAAATTAAATAAAATTTATTTAAATGTGTACTTTTTGTATCCTAGAGAGATTACTTATTCTAATCGCGAGAGAAAGAGATAGACTTACAACTAGCGCGAAGACTTACAACTAGCGCGTGCAAAAGAGAATGATATCGCGATAACTAGCGCAAGAGAAACGCAAGGATGGGGACGCATGGAGAGGCGCGTAAATAATTATATTTTTTTTATGAATATAAAATATATAAAATTTATTAAAATGTGTATGTGTTAATACAATTGTGTGTGTGTGTGTGTGCTTAAATTATAATTAATAATAATATAATATAATAATAAAATAATAATATAATAATAATATAATAAAATAATAATATAATAAAAATAATTTGGGGGTGCGGGGGGGGGTGGAGGGGCCAGGGGAGCCGGGTGAGGGGGCCGCTCCTGTAACAGAAAAAAAAAAATATATATATATATATATATAATAATAAAATTTATAAAAATACTTACATCTGTGCTCCCCATTCTGTACACTATTGGGTGCCCGAATCTCCCCGGGCACCCAAATCTCCTCCTCCATATAGGGCTCTTCCCCGAAGAGCCGCCTTAGGGTGAATACATCCTCCTCATCTGGAGGACTCTCCGGGACGTCACCCCACATGAAGGAGAGGTCGTTTCTCCTCCACCGCCGCTCCACCCGCACCCATTGCCGGTGCTCTATATTTATAAAGCCGGGTATCCGGACTTCAGATAGGGACTAGAAAATAAAAAATATAAGTATTATGTACAATAAATGTACAATTTTTTATAAATTATTCACAAAATCAATACTCACATTCCAATGGAAGGCCAGTTTAACCAGCAGGACGCACAGCAGGTCCGAGAAAGCCTGCTTTCACCCCGGGCAATTTTCCATGATATACTCCATTTTTTTTATTTTTTATAATATGTATTTGCTTCACTTGTATTCATTTTACTCGCGCACTCTCTGAAACTTTCTGAGGAGGCAACGAGGTCCCGGCACGAGGTTTTATAGTAGAGATGTCGCATTATCACCATGCCAAAAACGCGTCGTAAGACAAAAGTACACCCGGTCCCATGCAACTTAGCGCGGTATAATATAATATAATATTAATATCGCGACTTTGCGAGCAGTCAAACTTCTCGGTACGAAACTTTAGAATAGGGACGTATCATTATCGCTTTGCCAAAAACATGTCATAAGACAAAACTATTCATCTTCCCATGCAAATTAGCACGATATAATGTAATGCATCAACCGATCAAACGAAAACGAACGGTAAATGAACGACCGTCAAACGGTAATGAACGCTCTTTGAACGGAAACGAACGGTAATTGAACGCTCTTTGAACGGAAACGAACGATCGTCGAACGCTCATCGAACGGTAATTGAATGCTCTTTGAACGAAAAACGAACGGTAATCGAACGGTCATCGAACGGAAATGAACGCCCATCGAATGCTCGTCAAACGGTCATCGAACGCTCGTTATACGGTCATCGAACGCTCTTCGAACGGAAATGAACGGTAATTGAACGGTCATCGAACGGTAATTGAACGGTAATTCGAACGGTAAGTGAACGCTCTTCGAACGGAAATGAACGGAAATTGAACGCTTTTCGAACGGAAACGAACGCTCTTCGAACGGAAACGAACGGAAACGAACGGTAATTGAACGCAAAACTATATTCACTTATCAAACAAATATTACAATGTATTACAATGCATCACAATGTAGTATCGAAATACAATATCTGTGGCAGCTGTGTCACGTATGGAAACACGATACTGCACACATGCATAGATAGGGATGAGGAAAAAAAGGAGAGAATAAGAAAGACGATAAAAATATATCGCATCATCAATTTATTATAAATATGGATTCAAAGAATCATCATCATGATGTTTCAACCACCAATTATAGATTTTAAATACATTTTGTAGAGCGCAATTTTTTACATGATTTTCACAACGCATAGTATTCTTATCATCTAACTTATTTAAAGAAGCTACATCCTCATAGTCTGCATCCAAAGTTTCGATAATCACATCGTTTCTCACATCATCGTCCAGTATATCGGCCAACCATTGTCGCTTTTCATGGCCTTTAACGTACACGAGAGGTGACGCATCATCCTCCTCCGTTGCACCCATCACCGCCGTCGTGATTAAACGTTTCGAATTCCAATATGAAACGTGTCCATCATTCCACGATAATCCATGGTGGTTTTTAATCAGCCATAAAACTTGGCATCTCTCAGATTTGGTGAGCATGTACCATGGTACCGGGCATGTAAAAATGTAATGAGAAAGTACGGATCCATTTCTCAAAACCGCGGCTTCCTTCACGACAAAATTTTTCCCAACGATAAATCCTTGCAGATCCACAAACGTTGGCGCAGCCATGATGATAAGATCCGATCGCAGACTGATGTCGATCGTCAAACATCTCAATCTTTTATATTTTTCTTCATGTGCAATGGAGGGGATATTTGCTGACCTATGTAATTTTGCGGACTACATTAGTCAATGGATTATATTCGACAACCCGATCGTGCAAGATGAGACAATAGGCGGTAGTATTCGCAGGTATATTTTCCCTGCACTCAAACTCTATTCTCACATCCACGGTAGCAGTTTTGACAGACTCGTTTTGTCGCGAGCAATCAATGACCGCTAGAGGACCGCAATGTAGAAATTTTGGAATGGTTAATAGCGCGGTGCTATTATCGCATCCGTAATAAGATTTGCGAAAACGAGAGTACATGTCGAATAGGACGGCGAATCTATTTTTTTCAAAATCTAAATTTAAATCATCGTAGGGATAAAATTCCGAGTTTAAATAGAGTTTAACGTTGGTCAATTTGCAGTTATCGAACAATGTAACATCTTGTGACACCGAATTCTTTTTACCAGTTTGTAGTGCAAAGATCACGTATCGCGGTTTCTCTAGCTGGGAGGCGGCTTTCACGGTCCACGAATGTTTGGTCGTGCTATGTAACAGAGGAAATTCGTATAGATCCCAAGATCGGAAACTCATGTTCAAATATCGTCCGCTTTCCAACATTCGCAACATTGATAATTTATTAATCTCGTTCAATATTACATGAGGCATACGCCACTGTATCTTGAGTAATTCAATCTCAGCTTCCGACGAGGGATCTCCGAATAGACAATTATTATCGTTGCGCGAACGTATCAAAATCAATTCGTGACGAGCGTTAATCACAACGCGTTTATAATCTTCGCAAAATCCCAGCAACATGTTGAGCGGCACGCAAAAGTTGAAATAATTTTTGTCACCGTTGTACGTCAAATCCCACGATGCATTCTTCAAGTTTATACTTTTCTGGTGCGTTAGAGAGACATAATTTTTGAGCGTCGATGTTATTCCAACATTTCTGTTGCGATCAATCTCTACTCCGTCGAGTTCGTATCGAAGCTCATCAAACATAAATGCGACGCAATTGTTTCCCAATACAACCTTCATTTCATCATTCGCTTTACGCACATTAAATCTTCCCTCGATGTAAAGAAAGCTTTCGCACGGTAACGTGTATAAATCCTGATGTTGTATAGGTATTCGTATCTCGTCGCTGTATCCAAGCGTCGTATTGGCGTACGGATTGTACGTATGAGTCTCAATATTGACGATGCGATCATCAAAGACTGGCTCACCTCCGATATTCAAAACATCAATCATTCTTTTCGTACGATGAATCCCAATGATTTCAAAAATTCAGGATTCAACGCGCTCAGCTTCTTTTTACAGGCAATCTTATTATTGTCACCCGATACTGCTCGCCTTACTGCAATAGTATTGTTCCGCGTATAAGTATTGTCACTCGCGTGCTCCGTTTCGTTCAGTACAAGCATACTATGTTTGTCGCCACCGTATATGCAATCTTATGGTAATTTCCTCTCCTCGAAAATCGAGCAATCGACCTCTTTGATCCACAATACGTATCGTTAAATCCGTAATGCTCCGTACAACGATCGGCAGATAAATGATCTGTGCCGGCGTTTCCGATATCTTATATCCTGGCGGTACGCTCGGTGAAAATTCATGTATCGTGTGTACGCGCATGGCGTTGCTGTACGCACCAGTAGTCACGTTGCATTCTATACGAATAATATTTACGTTTATAATATTAACAGGTTCATCCGATTCATACTACTTGCGAGGTTGCAATATACGATTCGACGAGAATCCAAGCAAGGATCCTACATTGTCGGGTTTGGTAAAGTTTATTCTGTATGCGCATTTGATTTCACTCTTTAGCGTACTGTGATTGGCGCGGAGCACTATTGGATATTCCTCATCATAATCGTTTTCACCATCACTGGAAAGGTGTTCATCTCGCAAAATTACACGTTTGAGATAATCATTTATGACGTGCAATTCGTACGATCCTTCGGGAATCGTAATTTCCTTGTCGTCGTTGCCAAAATAAAATTTATTATTTGAAAAATTTACGTTCGGAATCGTATGATAAGTTTCAAAATCCGTTAATCCGAGTAATCGGCATTGGTCAAATCTATAGCGGGGAAATAGCTTACAGCGAGAACGCTGCTTCTGCCAGTCAACGTAAGTGTCAGTGACATGTCGAACGAATACTGAGTCATGACGATGGATTGTCAGGCTTTAAATTGATCGTTTGAAGAAATTTTAAACACAACTGTCCACAGATATTCTGATTATAACTTTGATAAGATGTGTAATTGTATTCAATTTTCACTCGTCCGAAATATCGTACAAGTTCCTTGGGTGGTCGAAGATTTCTAAAACTGTCGAAATATACGACACGATCGTCCCTCTTTGCGTACGCTACCCAATGAGAACCGGGACCATCAACGTCATCCAAATTGACAATACCGCTCTCGTTTCGTCGTACGCCGCTTATCGGTAAATTATTGCGCATGAAAACACCTCTAAAGAAAGGTATACGCATACGTTTCGCAAATTGTTCCAATTGCACGTTACTAGTCGCACCCGTAGGCATTTTTAATGTTTTTTCGACGTATTTTTTTTTCTCTTAGACTTTGTTGAGAATCCCTGTCCACGCTTGTACGGAGCGAGATAAAGTCCGCGACCTTCCATAGCGCGATTGTGACGCTGCATCTCTTCCAGCTGACGTTGCGCAGCCTTGCTATCGTTTACCGCCTTTGCGATTCCCGCCGCACCGCCGGCCAATGAACCAACAACTCCCAACAACGGTAAAAGTGGTAAAATACCACCACGTTTCGCTACTGGAAGTATTCGTTTCTTCCTCCTCTTTGTCGTCGATGGCTTTTTCATCCCCATGCCGAGTTTTGTCTTTGCCCTCATTGCCGCCCAAACAGTCGTAGCGGCTGCTCTTTCACCGAGAGTCGAATCCCTCGCGGTAATGCGTTCTTGCGCTCTTGCAGCTAGTATGCGATCAGCGATGTGACGTTGGTCGAGGTCGTTGCTTCGCGCGTAAGCAATGTCGTGTTCACGACACGCCGCGTCCAATGGATTGATGCCTCGATCACCTCTAGCCAATCGTTTCTCTAATCGAGTTCCCGGCCCGCAAAACTGATAACCGGGAATATGTAATTCGATGGGAAGCGCGTTTATCGCACGATTTAAGAGACCGCTACCTCTTACAATTCTCGCTGACATATGTCACAATCTTTTATCAACGGTGGTGGACCGTCAATGTGCGTTCGCTGCCACGGCTGGTTGTAATGTCGCATGCACGAACGATATTGTCGAACCTCCGGATCAGCCTTTATATATTCTGGAAGCTTGTCCCACAATCGTTCCACGTAATCACCAAAATTTTGAAGTAATAAAATCTTTGGGATATACTACAGTTGTTTGGTGATAAGCCCGAGAATGTCTCTCTCATCCGACAGAAGGAGAAACATTTTTGATACTGACCGCTTTCGAGTCGAGACACTTCTATAAATAGGTCTCCCTCTCGTGATCATTCGCAAAATTGATTCGAAAGAGAAAACATGCGGTTCGTGCGACAAGCGCAGGTAATCAAAGTATCAAATTTCGATGATAGACTAATATCGGAGAAAAAAGTACGCAAGCATGGAAACATGCTGCCGACTACTATACGCGGTATCGTTTGCTGCCCTTCAAATTGTGGTAAGACAAACGTGTTGATTAGTTTGATAGAAAGTCCACACGGTGTACGTTTCGAGAACGTGTACGTATACTCGAAATCGCTTCAACAGCCGAAATACAAATATTTGGAAAATTTACTAGCACCTATAGATGAAATCGGCTACTTTACATTCTCTAATAACAGCGATGTCATTCCACCGAGCGAGGCGCTTCCGAATTCCAATTTTATCTTTGATGACGTGGCATGCGACAAGCAGGATACGATAAGAGAGTACTTTGCAATGGGTCGACACTCGAGCGTTGACTGTTTCTATCTTTGTCAAACGTACGCCAAGATACCTAAGCATCTTATACACGACAACGCGAACCTGCTGATCCTGTTTAAACAAGATGGCACAAATTTGAAACATGTGTACAACGATCACGTGAATACCGATATGTCCTAAGACGATTTCCGTGCATTGTGTCAGAAATGTTGGCAACGCAAATATGGCTTCGTAGTCATTGATAAAGATAGTACGTTGATCAATGGACGATATAGAAGGGGATTTAATGATTTCGCGATACCGTAAAGCGATCAGTCATCATCGACACATCGATCGAGCATCATGAACGACGATCGTGAAAAGATTGCGACAGAGATTGCAAAAACGAGCGAATCGATTCGCAAAAAATATCGCGCTTTGAAAACTGGTAAAATGGAGGAAGATATCATATTGGAAAGGCAATTTAAACCGATTACCGAGCCTTTAAAACAGCTTGTCGAAAATACTGTGGAATCTGATGCGTTGAAAATCGAACCGTTGAGTTTGACGTTTGAGGACAAGCAAGAGGAAAAAATAAAAGAGTCCAAGCAAGGACTAAAGCGAGCACGGATAAATATGCCGATAAACGATTCACCGATATATTCGACACCGAATCGATCAAAGCGAAGGAAGCAATTTTCTAATATGGCTACTGTTTCTACTCCGATAAAAGTACAACCGCGTCAAACAATACCATCCACATCCGTCGAAGAAATTTACGAGACCACACCCGATTCGTTTGTAACATCGGTCCGACACGAATTATAAACGTCCGGAGGTCAGAAAACGTTCCGAGAGCATTTAGGTCCACTGGCGCAAAAATATATAGGAGATATTATGAGTGTTGATAAAAATAAGAGCATGGATTACGTCTACGGTGTTAAATTTACCAACGAAGGAATAATGCTCGGTGATAAATGTTTCGATGTGGACAAGGAAGATAATATAATTATCGATGGAATAAAATATAAGGGAACCGAAGGAATCTACGATTTGATTTTTAAAAAATTTCCCAATCATAAAAAAATATTCTCGAGACGATTTGCATAAATATCAAAGTATATTAAATATAACAAATGCGCATAAACGTGACAACATAGTTAATAATCCTATTAAAACTAATAAAGGGTACAAGTATAAATATATAATTGCACCATTATTCCCCGATAGAAAGATGGGAAGAGGTATAGACGCGCTGCGCACCATGACGCTCAGCGACAACATGATCGATTACGTGCATTGGAACGATCCCAACGAATTGGTGGATCGTTTGCGATTGCTGGACGCCTCGCGTCGAGCCGGCAACAATGCTCACGACAATGAAATCTTGTTGATTATCGAAGAACTTCGCGAGGCCGGCATTATTATAAATTAAACTATGCGTCGGCGATACGTGTCATTCGGTCAATGTTCTCGATACCGAAATGTCGATTAATAAATTTGGATTATCGTTGGGAACGTCGAACAATTTGTACTACGAATGGAATGGATTATTGAGAAATTACGTTCGCGATAACGCTCTCTGCCAGACTACTACCGGCTTTGACGCTAGGTCGCGCAAGATTCAACGCGTAGCGCAACCGAAAGCTGATACCGACGTCGTCAACAAACGATACGTGGATAAACTTTTGAGAGATCGACAGGGAGAAATTGAGCAAAAAATTATCGCGCTCGAAACAAACGTGCAGGCGCTGCAATTAATGATGGATGAGATAAAGAATGTGCTGAGACATGCAACATCTAACTCGACACAATAAGCGAGATATACTAATATCGCATATTAATTATGCCTCGATCAAACGTGCGAGAGAACAAAAACACCTCCGAAAAGCGGCAACTAGTCGAGGAATTACATGCTCCGGCGAGAAGAAATTTTCCACGAAAACGCGTCATTGTACGCGGATATGATGATCTGTGGCAGGCGGACGTGGTGGACATACGTTCGTACTCTCGACTCAACAAGGGTCATAAATACATACTCACGGTTATCGATGTGTTGAGCAAGTATGCGTGGGCCGTACCGCTCAAGAGTAAGAGCGGAAACGAAATGTCCGAAACGATCGCAAAGATTATTGGAGACGATAAAAGGTGTCCGAAAAATTTTCAAACCGACAGAGGAAAAGAATTTTACAACTCGAGTGTGCAGAAACTCATGAAGAAACACAACATTAATCATTACTCGACATATTCCGTTATGAAAGCCTCGGTCGTGGAACGATTCAATTGTACTTTAAAAAACAATATGTGAAAAATGTTTACGTTGAATGGAAATTACAAATGGATCGACGAACTATCTCGACTCGTTGCAGAGTACAATACGCGAAAACATCGCACCATCGGTATGAGACCTGTCGACGTCACTCCAGCGATCGCGGAAAAACTTTTAAATACGGTGTACAGTAACGTAAAAATTGCGGCTCCGGCAAAATTTAAAGTAGGCGATTCGGTACGCGTGAGCAAATACAAGACCATCTTTAAAAAAGGTTTCACACCAAATTGGACGATGGAAATTTTTAAGATTATAGAGGTGCAGAAAACTAATCCCGCGACATGCATACTCGAAGATTCGCGGGGAAATCCCGTCGCTGGAGGATTCTACGAATACGAATTACACCGCGTCGCCAATCCCGACGTATATCTCGTGGAAAAAATTTTACAAAAAAAGGGTGATGACGTATACGTGAAATGGTTGGGAATGGATAAATCATACAACTCTTGGATTCATAAAAATAATGTGTTGTAAACATAAAATATGCGTATAAAATATATAAAATTTATTAAAATATAAATATATAAATATAAAAATATATAATATAAAATGTACAAAATATATACATGGTTATGTACAAAATATACAATAAATAAACAAAATATACATTTATTTACAACGGTATCCGATAATGTCTCCACGGTAATGTATCGGTGGTATCGGGTACGATATATCGCTTGTCGTCGTACGGACTCAGAGCAATTTTCGTCTCGCGAATCGTGTATACTTGGTGTAGTTTAGATCGTACACACGACTGCTGACGCGTCATTTCAATCTCTTCGTTCAAGCACCGCGTGTAATCGTCAAACGTTATCGTTCTCACGACAACGTTGCTCTTGACGCCTTTGACTTTCTTCGTATCCTTTTTCCCATTCACTCGTAACGCGTACATCTTTGCTCTGAGCCCGACGAATTCGGTCATTATGGCACCATTATTTTCGTCCTTCATCAGACCCGGCACCTTTTTATTTAGAAGCGGTATACCGTACGCATTGTCCACCGCATAATCGCTCGTATCGAATCTAACAATGTCACGCTTCATATTCTCATACACATTCGCACACTCGATGTGATATATGAGACTGTCTCGGTGTACATTACCCGGCATTTATTGCGGTAGTGTATCACGTAACGCTTCTTATCGTATAACGTTGCAAGCAGCTTGAATTCCCGCTTGCCAGGTGATTTGTCGCGTGTCAGGCAAAACGGTAGGTCAGTGTGTGCATCGTGAAGATGTTGCGGGTATTCGAGGTCCACTTCGAGGATATAGCCCGTAGAAGAATCTAGCGCGATGGATGATACGTCAAAATTTGACACATCGTCGACCCATCGAAAATCAGCATAGGGCAATGGTTGACACATTGCCCACCCGTACAAATTATTTACATCAAAGTACATCAAGTACGATGATGGTTTCGATGGATCGTACGACTCCATGTACTTGTTATTAGCGCGAGCGTATCTATCCGAACATTGGCTCAGACCATCGCGTATACCACGTTCGATAAACATAACCATGTCGATGTCTGTAAGCAATTCGAACGTGATCTTTGTATGCTTCAACATGGCGTCCCACGTGTATCCAGGGAGAGTATAATAATACGCGGGGTCGAGTCCGTAACTTTCGATACATTTATCTCGAAAGTTTTCGAAAATGTCGGTTAATAACAAGACATCAATTTTGAGGTACAAATCGCTATATTCGCCTAGCATCCGAATGGAGAATCGTGTCCAGACGTTCTCGGCGTGCGCGTAATCGCTCTCGGATATCGGTCAAGGAACTGTAAAACGATTCGCGCGGTGGTAAACACGTATCATGCAACCTGTCGACGGAATCGATGTATTCGTACGGAAATACACCTTTTCGCGTTAACAAATTGAAATTTTCTGTTGATAAATTTTGAAATTCCGATTTTAAAATTTTAAGCTTATCTTTATCTAAAAATGATGCCAATTTATCGAGACTCGATGCGAGAAATTTGTATGAATCGATGAAACGTAATTTTATTTGATTTTTTGATTCTTCTTCTTCTTTAAGATCAACACTTTTGGTAAACGAAATATATTTTTCCTTGGTTATCGATAATAACTCGATTTTCCCTTCGAACGCTGTGGCTATTTCCTCGATAATAAAATGAGAATCGTAACTGGATAAATTGTGAAACACTATCGGAATGCAAAAAGAATCTTTATAATTTAGATTACAATTTGAGTGTGCAGGACCTCTGTACCGCCCGGTCAGATGGCAATGATCGCGAACGCGTGTATCGTCTTGCGCGAACGGCTTTTCGCATATATGACAACGAGTGGCGCTTATGGAATTTCTCCCACTCTTCGAATGTTAAATTTACCATGGGGACATTTGTTTTTAAAATATTCTTAACACGAATTGCTAAATTTTTAAGGTCTTCGGCGAACCATGTTATACAATCGGCGCTACGACGCGGAATGATACGCTGATAATGAGTCGTCGTACGAACAATGTACATATAAGCTAAACTAAATACCCGATGGCGTTGTTATAATTTTTCTTCTTTCGTCTTGGCCAAGACACATTCCAAGTCGGCGTAGACCACAAATGGAAGCCGTTCCTTCCGATTAGGGTTGCTGAACTCGAGCCACTTGTCCTTGTCGCTCGGCAACCGGACAGCTCAATCGTTTAGCTTTCCGCAATCGACCGTATGCGACTGCAACTTTTTGTCCGAACCAAAAATAATGAAGGCATCTGTAAAAGAAAAAAAATTTTAATTAAGATTTATGTAACAAAAGTGTATAACCTATAAATATCCAAATAATATAAAATAAACTTTACCGATCGCAGATATATTTTTCTTGAGTCTTGTGTTTGCTCAGTTGCGAGCTCACGAGCCGGGATAAATTCTTGATCCAAGCGAAATGTCCCCATGCTGTTGTCATTTCAATGTACAGCAGGTTCACATGCTTGTCCTGGCTTCTGGTCCGAAAGACGTATCGGACAATGTTTTCGAAATGCCCGTACACATTGATTGAAATGTCATTGCATGTTCAAATTTTTAATCTTCACAGTCACTGGAAACTCAATATCCCGGTGATTCAGCACTGTCGCGTAATGCGGGTACGATGATTCTCGTTCCGCGTTCCCTTCGGCGGGATACGAGCGGCCGACCACTGCCCATGCGAAACATGCATTGGTCCTTATGATTGCAGCGTTTTAATCACCGCTCTCCTTTATCATAATCTTCCGCGTAAACTTGATGTGAACATCCCGCGCGCAAAGGATTGTAGCTTGTTTATATTTACGTGTCGAGTTCAGTAATTCAACGACAAAGCCCAACCCGCTATCGCGTTCTTGAAACTCTTCCAGAGAACGCTAGGGTGAACTTGATAACGCGCCGGTTCCCGTCAAATCGCCGTAAATCCGGATGTGGCGAAAGAGTCATAGTTTTTCTCATATTCAACTTTTATTGCGTGGTTTTATCACGCCGACACCAAATTCACCATTGAATATAGTGTTTCACTTTACACAATTGTGTTTTTTTAAGAGCGTCCTGCTATGTTCCAACACAATGTCTTTGGCATCTT